>NC_090654.1:125952601-126272999 GCF_040937935.1 Hyperolius riggenbachi
ATGGACTAGCCCAAAACCTGTCAGTAATGTCCGATTTCTACTACTTACTGGAAGTGACAACAACGTAGGAGAAAGGTAATTTATGGCTTATTTTACTCTGGAAGAAATATATTTCTTGTTTGTACATGTACACATGTATTTTACATTTTCCAATTTTCGTGATAATGGTCCTTTAACTTATAAATATGTTTTTGGGTTGTGGGAGGACCCCAGAGTGCCTGGAGGAAACCCACATCAACATGGGGAGAACCTACAAACTCCTTGCAGATGGTGCCCTGGCTGGTATACGAACCGGGGACCCAGCGCTAGTCGAGAGTGCTAACCAATATGCCACCATGCTGCCCACCAATGCTACCCTGCTGCCCACCAATAGATAAGTGGTTGTTCAATCAGCATCAAAAGATCCAATCAAGGCGAGACAATAAGCATGGGTAAACTCACTGTTGAACCAATGTGTGTTACAATACTAACAATTCTGAAAATCAAAATATCCTATATACAAAAAAAAGGAAAATAAGGTAATTGGACAACGTGCTTGACCAAGCTAGTTATGAATTCTTCTGGTCTGGTTTTTGGTTGCAGTAACCCTTGTGTGGTGGGATTATGCCTGCACAGATCTGACCACTTTTGCATTTTTGAACCTAGCATTATTCCGTGTAGTTACCGGACTGTAAAGCTACTTTAATACATCTTGAGAGAAGCTCCAGGAGAAGATGTCCGAAGTAAAATTAAAATGCAATCCATTTTTCGCTTAAACCATGCTATACTTTGTTGTGTGTAACTGACCCTTATCAGCTGTATCACTGATAGTTGCTCCGATGTTTTGTCTTGTAGGTTGAGTAACCTGTCATCCGTTACTGACGGAGGGTCAGAACGACGGTCTCCAGGGCACCAACGCCAATCCGCAGAGTACAACGAGTCAACTGGTAATCATGTCTTTTTCTGTTTGTCCTGTGTAATCTACATGTGTAACCCGGTTAGAAATAAGAAAAGTTAATGGAAATGTTATATGTATTATATTTCCCTGATCCGCAGCAGTGGGTGTAGGCTGCGGAGTCAGGGCTTATGGCAGCATTGGAGAAAATGTTTAATTGTCTGGCCAGCAGCTGTTACATTAGATGCTGTTGGCTCAGATTTATTATAGCACTAGCACAGGCTGTGAGCAGCCAGGAGGAGTAAAAATGGCCGCTGCACTCTTCAGAGAGAGAGCTCAGCTGAGACCTGAGGTGATGCTGGAGAGAGCAGGGCAAGCTGGGTACTGCTGTGCAGGAGCTATTAAAAGAGTGAGACAGCAAAGAGTAATAGCTAAAAAGAAGAGACAGAGCAAGGCACAGCACAGATTAAAGTATGGCACATAGCGCTGAGCGTTGAAGTGCAGGGAAGACACGGACACAGCGGCAGAACCAGTCAGGGACCCAGTACAGTAAGTGATGCTCAGGAGAAGCGATGGAGCTCTAGCTGAGAGAGCGAAAAATAGTACAGGTTGCATCAGATAAATGGATGAACAGCAGATTATTACCTATTTACAGACAGAGAAACACAGATTAGTGAGAATTGAACTCAGAACTAAAGAAGTACTGTGATTAGAAATACAGTTCTTATGAATACCGCTGCTTGCCTATGCATAATTGCCTTATGAGGAAGCAAAAACATATAATTTCTTAATCTATCACATTCCTGCAGCTTGTCAGCAAATCAGCTGCTGGACCTCACATTGTTAACCTCAGAGCATTGTTATCTGCATAGTGACTGTATGAAGTACTGTGTCCTGTCAGAATAGCCCCCCCCCCCCCCCCCTCTTTTTTTTTTTTTTTCCAAACCATTGGAGGTTTGAACTGAAATAGAGATTGTCCCTGTGTTTTTGTTAGAAGTATATTTTATAATAAGAAACAGACGAGTGCTTACCATCTTGATGGTCCTCTCAAGCTGAAAGCTGAAAGATGCGAAGTGTAGCGGCCTATGGTAATATCTAATCTCTTTAAGTAGCAAAAGGAAGTGCTATAAACTTACATACTGTTGTTCTAGAACTGGAAGATGGTTAACCTAAAGAGACAAAAGATTAAAGAAATTTCAAAAGGAAAGAGTGGTTAGCATCAGAGATACTCATCATACTTTCCTGTGGATTACAAATTATAGTGGAAGTGATCAGCCTATTGGTGTGACCAGTCATCAGATTCCTTTACTTTATGTTGGAAAACAGTGTGCAGTTTATCGCTTTTGAAACTCCTGTCCAAGGAATATATTCATATAGCTCTTTACATACATCATTTTCACTGAGTGGAATAGTTTGGACTCTGTCAAGGGACAGAATACTGTTTAGTTAAAGAGGAACTTCAGCCTAAACAAACATACTGTCATTAAGTTACATTAGTTATGTTAATTAAAATAGATAGGTAATACACATCGCCGTTACCAGGGGAACCGCTCTCTCCTGCCTCGTCACAGCAGCAGCGCCGGGCGCGCTGCTGTGATACACTGATACGCATGATGGAGAGCAGAGCGAGAGGGGCACCCGGATTAGAGGAAGCGGCCGTCGGCTGAACAGGTAATAGCGGCGGCCGCGGAGGGAGCGGGCGGGGGGGCCGTGGACCACCCACCACCCAAGACTCGCATGCAAGTAGACCCCCCAACTTTTGGCCCCCTTTTTGGGAGTCAAAAATTCGGCTTGTATGCGAGTATATACTGTAATTTCTTACCCCCTATTTTTTAAAAGAACAGGCGAAGGTTTGTGATTTCATAAGGGCAGCCATCTTTTTGGTTGAAAGAAGGTGACAGGGAGCATGAGACACTGTTCCAACTGTCCTGTGTCCTGATCACCCCTCCCAGTTGCTAGGCAACGTGAATAACAACATAGGAAATCCCATCATGTTTTGCACAGCATCAGGGGAAAAAAGCCTGGGCAGTTTTCTTTGATGGGGCGGAGCTTAGCTAAAAATGCAGCTAAAAATTAGACATCTATAAGAAAAACAAAGTTCTGATGCTGTGAAGCTGTTAAAGAAACACCAAGCCTTTTCAGTTCTGCTGAGTAGATTTTTAGTCTGGAGTTTCACTTTAAATCCTACTCAGTGAAAGTGTTTCTGGATAAAAGGTGGAAAGCTAGCTTGAACTCTCTCAAGGGAATGAAGGCTGTTTAGGTATATTAGTAGCCAAGAATAGTCATTTAGCCAGAGTAACAAGTGGTACCTGCACTAAAGAAAAATGCCATTGTTAACTTATTGTTGCGTTCATTTTTTTATTTTGGAGATCTTTGTGATTGTATATGCATATTGTATGTTAACATTTTATCGTTACAGCCACAGCTGATCCTGAAGTAAGGAGAAAAGAGTGTTGATTATACTTACCTTTGATTAGCTGAGCTGGTGGTTTCTCTTATTGACAAGTTATACTTACTAAAGTGTTGAAGTGTAGTATCTTATTGTTAGCAATTTTACTCTACCTCAATACAATTTACAATTTTCAACAACTGAGTCGTGTCTGGTGGATTTCTCACTATCATAGTGTCAAAGGGGCGTTACACATTTACTGTCACTTGTATGAAACTGTGGGCTTCATTTAGCAATGTGTCTGACGGAAGAGCTCCCTCTGATTTGTTTTCCTTTCACTTTCCATCCCTCCTCATTCTCCTGTGGAGGAGCAAAGCACAGAACTGCATGGACTGAGGAAGCTTTCTGTCATACACTGGAAAGTGAGGCTGTCTCCTAGTATGCAGGGGTCATTTACTGAAATAGGACTTTGAACGAAAAAAGAAAGAATAGGTGCACCAGCGGAGCTGCGGACAAGGAGGCTCACTCTTACTGCGTTTGCCTTCATCAGCAGTGCAGTGTGCCCAACCACTGGCCAGAGACGCAGACGCCATGTGCCCATGTCCAATGGTGTGCTGGTGGTTGCTTGTGATTGGCGCCACCAGTCTCCACCGCAGGACCACGCACCGTCATTAGGGCCAATCAGTGCACTGACTGCTACTGAATGAATGTACTGATTGGTCCCAATGACAGCGCCTTGGTCCCAAGATCCAGAAGACTTCCCTGTACCATGAACACACTGGGTTTAATATATTAATATATTTTTTTCCTCTAGGCTTAGGTGCAGCTTATGGTCCGGCGTGTCTTATGGTCCAAAAAATACAGTATTTCTCTTGGTAGTCTTTTATGTTGTTTTTTTTAAGATACATTGTTCACAGAATCCAGAAAAATTGCCAAACCTGCACTGCAGTCACTGGATGTTGCACACTTTTCCTTCAAATCCTCCCAGAGTGGGGACAGTTGTGATATCTGGGCTTCTTGAGGGCCGTAATATTGATTGCATGATAACTTGGTCTTCTTTTCATGCAGATAGTTCTCTATGATTGTGTCTTTATGCTTATACACTTGTATTAAAGCATATGTTGATTATCATGCTGCAGAACATAATTTGCGATAGTATTGCATGGAGGGAATCTTTCTGTACTTCATCCCTGATGATGCCATGAATTTTGGCTTAACCACCATTATCTGGAATTTCAGCCCCAGTTACTGTCAGGTACTGCTCTTTAGCATGTGGTAAACACTCTGCCTTCTGTTTGAGACAAATGTTTCAAATTTTGGCTGAACAGTTCAAGCACCTGCTGCTTTTCTGCAACTGTAAATGAGTCATTTGGATTTATTGCTTCTTTAAAGAGGTTCAGAGATGAAATAAAAGCAAGAATTTTTTACTTACCCGGGTCTTCCTCCAGCCCCATTAGCACAGATGTGTCCCTCGCCGTCATCCTGCGTTCTCCCGTTCAGCTGCGATCAACCCCGGTAATTAGCTCAGTCCCATCAGTCTGGGTCTACTGTGCATGCGCGGGAAATCCGTGAATGCGCAGAAGACCCAGACTGGATGTGACTGAGCCTGTTACCAGGGCTGATCGCGGCAGAACGCGAGACCGCAGGAGGACGGCGAGGGACACATCTGTGCCTATAGGGCTGGAGGAAGACCCGGGTAAGTAGAAAAAATCTTGCATTTATTTCATCTCTGAGTCTCTTTAAAGTGAACCCGAGGTGAAAATAAACGGATGAGATAACGATTATATTTATTCTCCTACTGCTAAAAATTGCTTTTTAAAGTACCCCAGGGGTTTCTTTTATATTTAAATATTTACAAAGTAGATTTATTGTTTTACTGTCCCTAGTCAGTAGCAACCGTAGTAGTGTCCCAGAGTTAGAAAAAGGTCCATAGTTCATGTATTTGATCTCTCCCTGCCCTCAAGTTGTATTCTGCCAGGAAAACTTTTATGGCTGTAATTTGCTTATCAGTGATGCTTACTATATTGCAGACAAGGTACCGAGAAGACAGAAGCTGTCACTTCCATCCCTAGAAATTAACTCTTTTTCAGGCAGCAAAATAAAACAAGTAAAACCCCCTGGTTATTAATATGTTTAGTACTGTACATACACATGTTTATCTCATCATGTCACATGTAACCTCAGGTACACTTTAAAGGGTTTTTTTTTTTCCTTCCCCCTCATAACTCGTGCACATGAATATAACTTTTGGCATGACCCCCTTTTCTGTGGAAGGGCATACTAAAGTCTTGGTGGCTTCTGCCAGTTAAGAACTGATAGCAGATGCCTATCTGCTATATGAGTAAAGCTAGTGAAGCCTCCCTGCATCCTGCAGAGGCTTCCTTGTTCTCCACTGGATCGTTCCAGCTCTTTCCCCTCTGCAATACCACTTGAAGATGACTTTGGCACATGGGCAGTAGCACGGACAGCTTTGGTGGAAAAAGCTAAGGCCAATCGGCCCATGCTACTGCCCAGGTGCGCTGAGGCTGTGCTTTGGGTGTCCTTGTTCCTCAACAGCTTGCTAGAGGTAGACTGGTATCTGTTTTTTTTCCCCGCAAATATCACAGGTTTGCTCTACGTCTATGCTGGGCTTGTGGTTGCTTAAGATTAGAGCATTAGAGTACATTTAACTGCAACTGCTCCTGCCTCAATTGCTCACACAAAGCACTGCTAAGCTCAGCTGTCTGACAACTTAGTTGCTCAGTCCTGTGCACCGATCAGCAGCCAACTTCACTAGCTCCTGACCCTATGATCTTTGTAAGCCAATCAGTTTGAGTTAAAAATTGTTTTATTAGGGGAAGACATGTTTGATTAGAGTAAAAAAAAAAAGGCTCCAGTCTTTAAGGGTCTGTTCACACTTGCGAATACAAATCACAATCGCCCAGCAATTGCAATTTTGAGATGCAAATTCATTAAAGGACCACTGTCGCAAAAAAGTAAGCAGTTAAAAGCTTAGAGAACCGACAGGTTTTGGACTAGCCGATCTGTTCATGGGGGATTCTCAGGGTTTTCTTTGTTTTCAGAAGCACTTCCTGAATGGCAGTTTAACTGCCAAAACCGTAAGATACCAGTCAACCTCCCTACTCGCTTGCACACTATTTTAGAAATTAGACTTAGCAATGCTGTTTTGGAAATGCTATTGAAGTAAACGACAAGCTTTAGAATCCCCAATGATGAGATGGAATGGGCTAAAACCTGTTGGTTCTGTCAGGTTTTACTTGCTCACTTTTTTTGTCCTTTAAAGAGAATCTGTATTGTTAAAATCGCACAAAAGTAAACATACCAGTGCGTAAGGGGACATCTCCTATTACCCTCTGTCACAATTTCGCCGCTCCCCGCCGCATTAAAAGTGGTTAAAAACAGTTTTAAAAAGTTTGTTTATAAACAAACAAAATGGCCACCAAAACAGGAAGTAGGTTGATGTACAGTATGTCCACACATAGAAAATACATCCATACACAAGCAGGCTGTATACAGCCTTCCTTTTGAATATCAAGAGATCATTGTGTGTTTCTTTCCCCCTGCAGTTCTCATGCACTGAAGTTTCAGGCTGCTGTTTCTCCTGCAAACAGCTTTGCCCTTGTCTGTAATTCTTCAGTATGTGAAAGCCCAGCCAGCTCAGAGGACGATTTATCCAGCTTGTAAAAGATAAGAGAGAAGAGAGAAGCTGCCCTAATCTAAATAATACACAGGCAGTGTGCATAAAGGGGCCTGGAAGGGGGAGTTCATAGCAGAACCACAACACTGAAGAACTTGGCAGCCTTCCAGACACAGGCTGACAAGTCTGACAAGGGAAAGATACATTGATTTATTACAGAGACTGTGATAGTAGAACGTGCTGCAGTAAGCCAGAACACATTAGAATAGCTTTTGGAACTTGTAGGATGATAAAAAAACAGGATGCAATTTTTGTTACAGAGTCTCTTTAAGCGATTGTATGGCAATTGCATTTTTTGCCTATTTCTTCGAAAATGAGAATTGCATTGCAATCATTCTGAAAATGCTATATGCAGCACGTTTGTGATTTTTAGTCAAATCGCAATGCTGCAGTGTAAATAGTTGCCATGAAATAGATTGCCATTCATATGTATGGTTTGTCAGGTATTGGTGTTAGTATGTAGCACAATACAGCAGGAGGCAGCAGGTTAGTAAAGCAGCTCCAGTTTATAGTCACCTGTCAGTCAGCTCTGCTGTAGGTAATCTCCAATACCTGTTCTAGTTAGAGGGTCACCTAGAAGTGAAAGTAACTTTCCCTAGCAGAGACAGACAGTTGGCTATCACATCCTGCTTTCACCCAAGACTAAGCTTTGGCTGGGAGCTTGATGCCAGCAGTTTGCGTTAATAAGCAGTACAAAATGGATAATACAATTTACCTGCCTGGCAGAATTTTTTGCATGTAATTGATCAACTTTATTGACATTCTATCTTTCATGTTCGTAGAGCATATCAATTACAAATAAAAAAAATGCCTCCTCATGATTATTACATACAGCTGGAGTAGTCACGTCACTTCTCTTTCTTATTTCAGGTTTGGTTCAGCGCTGTGTTGTTGTACAAAGGGACCAAAATGGCTTTGGCTTCACAGTCAGCGGGGACCGGATTGTCCTTGTCCAGTCAGTGCGGCCAGGTGAGTGACCTGTGCTTCCCTCCTACAGTGAACCTGTCTCAATGGAAATGGGGCTGCTGCCAATTGCTGACTCTTTATATTCCTCTGGCAGTTACAGTAATCCTTCCGCTTTACCGTGACTTTGTGAGTAATTGGAGTGTAACATGTACGCATTCATTGAAGTATGAAGTGCTGATCTGCATCCTTGTTAGAACTAAATTTACGATATGGAGCAGTAAAAATAAAGAATAGTAAACATGCTGTAGTACTCCTGCATGCATGTGATGGAGGCAGCCATTTTTACTTGGATCTCTTCCTCTTCCTGGTTCCGAACTTTGCAGAGACTTCTGGCATCTGGCATTGGAGCAAGCAGGAAGTGATGCGCTTGTGGTCACTTCCTGCTTTGGGGTATGCGAAAGTGCATGGAAACTTATAGTAAAAATACACGTTGCGTCGGTAATTTTTTAAAATCCCCGCATCGCCATAGACTAACATGACATCCAGGCCAACGCAGCTTACCGCAGAAGATGCACAGAAATGTAGTTCTGGACCAGTGTCGAGGATGCGTCAAAAACGTCACTTCCGTCACGCCGTACAGTGGCAGTATGAAAGTCTCGCATAACCTTTCATTAAAAATTACGCACCGTAACGTTGTGAAAGGGCCCTGATGGTGTTTGTGAAACTGGTAGCATTCAAGCAGTTTTTTTTATGTGTTTTCTTACAATATTCAGCCTGTAGAGATGGGCCGAACGGTTCGCCGGCGAACGGTTCCAGGCGAACTTTGGGGGTTCGCGTTCGCCTGCATCAGGCGAACTTTTGCGGAAGTTCGATTCGCCCCATAATGCTGTATTGAGCAAAATTTTTAGCCTCCATTTCACTGTCAGCAGACATGTTATTGTCAAACACACTGCTTTCAGTGCTAGAGAACCCGCCCACCCTCCCTTCAAGCTAGGTCCTTTATACCATTTGACTCAGTTGTCTGGCTACACTAATTAGTTATGGGACAGCTGCTACACACTCTGCTAGGGAGATTTTAATTGGCCTCCCTCCTTCCTCCTCCCTCCACCCTCCTCCCTCCACCCTCCTACCTATTCCCTCCTCCCTCCTACCTGAGGGAGGAGGGTCTCTTCTGCCAGGGAATTATACTATTTTAAAAACCAGTATACATCATACCATAGCTGGGAATACATACATGAGTATACATCATACCATAGCTGGGGATACATACATGAGTATACATCATACCATAGCTGGGAATCGAACCCAGATCTCACTGTGTGGTGGGCATGTCACCCTAAGCACTGTACCACTACAGAAGTAAGTGAAGCTAGCCTAAAATTTAACATTTATGCTCAATGCAATAGAGCCATTAGGTTGCTTAAAGGAGAACTGTAGTGAGAGGTATATGGAGGCTGCCATATTGATTTCCTTTTAAGCTATACCAGTTGCCTGGCAGCCCTGCTGATCTATTTGGCTGCAGTAGTGTGAATCACACCAGAAACAAGCATGCAGCTAATCTTGTCAGATCTTACAAAAATGTCAAACACCAGATCATACCATATCTGGGAATCGAACCCAGATCTCACTGTGTGGTGGGCACGTCACCCTAAGCACTGTACCACTACAGAAGTAAGTGAAGCTAGCCTAAAATTTAACATTTATGCTCAATGCAATAGAACCATTAGGTTGCTTAAAGGAGAGCTGTAGTGAGAGGTATATGGAGGCTGCCATATTGATTTCCTTTTAAGCTATACCAGTTGCCTGGCAGCCCTGCTGATCTATTTGGCTGCAGTAGTGTGAATCACACCAGAAACAAGCATGCAGCTAATCTTGTCAGATCTTACAAAAATGTCAAACACCAGATCATACCAGGAGGAGGGTGGAGGGTGGAGGGTGGAGGGTGGAGGGTGGAGGGTGGAGGGTGGAGGGAGGAGGGTGGAGGGTGGAGGGAGGAGGGTGGAGGGTGGAGGGAGGAGGGAGGAGGGAGGAGGCCAATTAAAATCTCCCTAGCAGAGTGTGTAGCAGCTGTCCCATAACTAATTAGTGTAGGCAGGCAAATGGTATAAAGGACCTTGCTTGGAGGAGGGAGGGTGGGTGGGTCCTCCAGCAGTGATGTGTATTTCACTCAATTAGGTGGGGCTCCAGGTATTAGAGCTTTTGAAACATGTTTTCTATCATTTTTCCAGTTGATAGAATTTTTTTAAATTTTCAAAGTTCGCCTCCCCATTGAAGTCTATTGCGGTTCGCGAACTTTTTCGCGAACCGAACCTTTTGCGGAAGTTCGCGAACAGGGTTCGCGAACCTAAAATCAGAGGTTCGGCCCAACTCTATCAGCCTGTTGTAAAGTTCTCATTCATTCTTCATGTCTAACTAAACCCAAAACTTTTGGGGGGCAGTGTGGATAGAGCATGAAGGGTTAGAACTTCTGTTCATTTTTTATTTCTGACTAAGTCCACTTCTTTTTCTTCTCCGATGGGTGCCACAAAGAGAATAAGAGACTATCTGCTTACCAAGGCAAAAAAAGCAACAATAAGAATTTTAATGTAGTGTGTGGTTGATTAACAACATTTTGGATTGAGGTGTGTCCTAAACTTCAGCAGGTTACAGGTGCTCATAATCTGTACCTGAAGTTAGTATAGGAAACCGCTGAGGTCCAAATTATCATTAATGGCATAAATTAACATGGACGTTTTTTGGGTCTCCAAACGTTTGTGGTGCCCGATATCGATCGTGTATAGCGGCAGTGTGGTTTGGGGATGAGGGAGCAGGAGCACTGTTGGTGTTAGGTATGGATGGGGGGGTTGGTTAGGCTTTGGTGGGGAGGTTGGTTAAGGTTAGGCATCAATGTGAGGTTTTGGTTAGGGTGAGGCATCGGTGGGGGCTTTGCACATTAGGGATGTACAGTATATCATTACAATTTAGATTCATGATCCTTAAAGAGACACTGAAGCGATAAAAAAATATGATATAATGATTTGTATGTGTAGTAAAGCTAAGAAATAAAACATTGGGAGCAGAGACATAAGTCTAATATGGTTTCCAGTACAGGAAGAGTTAAGAGACTCCAGTTATATGCAAAAAAGCCATTGAGCTCTACCACTTTCAAAGTTGCATAGAACCCTGTCTTTTGAAGCGTGTTATCTCAACTGTCAATCATTGTACTGTTTTTTTCTTCTGCAAAGAAGGGTTCAAAAGTTCACTTGCTTGCTCTGTAAAATCATTTAGAATGCTTAGTAGTGTGTAAACTGCAAATATTAGAGAATGATGCAATGTTATAAAAAACACTATATAACTGAAACTAAAAATATGAGAATATTTTCTTTGCTAGTAATGGTGTAGTAACTATCCTTATTACCAGGGGCGTAACTAGACATCACTGGGCCCCACTGCGAAACTTTGGATGGGGCCCCCCACCCCCCTCGCTTTCTGCACAGGAAAACTGAGGACCAATGTGTTTTCCCCATGCAGATAAAAACACTTAGACTTAAAGGAAACGTCAGGCAATCTATGCTACCCACAGATCTTCTTACCCGGGGCTTCCTCCAGCCCCTTGCAGCTGACAAGTCCCTTGTTGCAGCTCTGCTCCCAGTACATACATACACACACAGCTGTATTATTTTACTATATGAGAGCACATGCTATATGGAGGAACAACAATGACATGCTGAACATAAGATATAGTATCAATGTAACTTTGGCAAAAAATTCAGAATGTCACAAGCTCCCAATAAAGCAGCAACAGTTAAGCTGGCCATACACTGGCCCGATTTGCCGCCGTTTCGACAGCAGATTCGATCACTGGGATCGAATCTGCTGCCAATCGTTCGCGCTACACGCCGAATTTCGATCTATCCCGTCTGATCCCGTCGATCGCTCCGTGCGGAAAATTTGCGGCGATCGCCTGAGGGTAGGGAGCGCGTCGCTAGCGGCGTTCGAGTGCCCGACGACCGACGCAATAGAGCCCGCATACATTACCTGCTCCGCCGGCGTGACTGCCCCCGGTCACCGCTGCTCCGTGTCCGCGCTGGTCTCCGGCATGCTTCAGTTCTTCTAGCCCGGCAGGAAGTTTAAACAGTAGAGAGTGCTCTACTGTTTAAACTTCCTGCCAGGCAGGAAGAAGTGAAGCATGCCGAGAGACCAGAGCGGAGACTGAGCAGCGGTGACCGGGAGGACTCGCGCCGGCGGAGCAGGTAATGTATGCGGGCGGGGGCGGCGGCAGCAGCACCACCACCACAACAACAACAGATTGTGAACGGTTTCAGGCTGAAATCGGTTCACAATCTGTTTGCAGTAAAGGTAGCCATACGATCCCTCTCTGATCAGATTCGATCAGATAGGGATCTATCTGTTGGTCGAATCTGATGGCAAATCGACCAGTGTATAGGCCCATACACACGTCGGATTTTAGCGAACGACCCGTCGTTTGAACGTTCCGTCGTTCGGACGTTTCCGCGTTAAATCCGACGTGTGTAGAGACTATCAATCGGGTGATGACTGGTTACCAACGATCCGCCGGGCGGATCGCTGGTAACCAGTCTTATCACCCGAACGATAGTCTGTACACACGTCAGATTTGACGCGGAAACGTCTGAACGACGGGTCGTTCGCTAAAATCCGACGTGTGTATGGGCCTTAAGACCTCAATCTCCACTCCATTGAGTTGTAAAAGTATTCAGAGGTCATAAAGTCATTAGCCTGTTTGATAAGAATCTAGGAATCCTTCTGCTGAAGAGGAAAAGTCTACAAACAAGGTAGTCACATTTTGAAAAAAAGTTGTAAAGTCTTTGCCAAGTCTTTAGAACTTAGCTGCAGTGCGAGATGTTTTTTACGAACCCTAGGGAGCAGGGACAGTGTACAAATTCCAAAGTGTGTGTGAGTCCTTATCTGTGTGGTGGACACATGCAGTCAATATAACAATGCTGTGAGAGCAGAATACATTTTTTTCCTCTATGCCCTTAGTCAGTCTCTCAAACTTTTCCCCCCACGGGCCCCCTGTGGCGTCTGGGCCCCCCGCGGAGGCATCCCTTGCAGGGTCTATTGTTATGCCCCTGCGTATTACACAACCAATTCATTATATCATAACTTTTTTTTTTGCTTCAATGTCTCTTTAACCACATGAGGACCACAGGTTTACACCCCCCTAGTGACCAGGCCATTTTTTTTACAATTCAGCACTGTGCAGCTTTTTTTTTTTTTTTTTTTTTTTTTTTAAGAGAATTTTTTATTAATTTTGTAATATTGTTTACAAATTGACAAACGATCACAACACAACAAGTACAAAACATTTGGTGTTCTTCCGCAATTTGACAAAATTATCTGTTCTTGTGCCATAACATTTTACAGAGATTGTTTCAGGCGCTCATACATAGCTAGTTGTTACTGTGTTTATCAGAATCAGACAGAGAGATGAAGCCTCATTCCATCCAACTGGGGACATACATAATAGATCAATTAAGCATTAATAACAGAGTTAACAGCATAATCAATGAAGATCTTGTATCATCACAGAAATGTCAAGGTGCACTGTGCAGTTTTAACATTTTGTTGCGCAGTCATACAACTTAGCACCCAAATTAAATTTACCTCCTTTTCTTTCCACTAGCAGAACTTTCTTTTGGTGGTCTCTGATCGCTTCTGCGATCTTTAGTTTTTTTTATTAATAAAAAATGATCCTTTAAAAAAAAAAAAAAATCCTTTTACTCTGCCCTGTCCCCCCCAACCAATTGGCCAAGGACTGTGATCCATACACTACGCTTTGCCTGCATGGCAAATCACTATGGCAGGGATTAGATCGTGAGCCCATCTGAGGGACAATTCAATGTAGTTTAGTGATTGGCTGAAATCTAAGGCCAATGTTGGTAGTTAGTCATAAAAGAATTACACCCAGTATTGTACCCGTATGTTTGGGCTGAAGCATTTTTTTCTTTAGGAAGTGAAATCTTTTCTTGAAACAAGTGGAGTTAATCAATGCTTGGCTTGAGAATCATGAATCTAAATTGTAATGATATACATCCCTAATCATTTAATACATCCCTAATACATCCGTACATCCCTAATGTGGAGACTCAAAAACAACTAAAGAAAAAAGCTCAGCATGACAGCCGGGCAATTGCCATTGTTTATAAGGGAATGACGATGGCAGCCACCATAGTTTTTGTACTTCAAGTTTCCTTTAACTTCAGAAAACCTAAGAATTGTTTGCTTTGTGATGCAAAACACTACATTCTGCCCTGTGCACCCGCTTAAGTAAGCTCCTCTTTAAATAAGCGTGAGCTCAGCACAAGACCGCATTTATATAAACCATAGTGATAGAGAGGTGCAGTATGTCCAGTTCCAACGGTCTGATGCACAATGGCTGGGATCACACTATGGTAGAGTGTACTGTATCCATTTTGGCAGATGTGCTCTCATCATCAGACGGGGTCCATTGCAGGATCTGCTACACTCTGGAGGGTTGCCCCTATAAATGGCAATGCAATACATTATCCAGAAAATGCATGCAGTGAGCTTTTTCCATGACAATCCCAGATGGAACAGGTCAATGGGAAATGGCCCATAGAAAACTATTGCAGTACTCAAACTTCCGGTATTGACTCCACCGCGTGGTCAGTCAAAATGCCAAGGAGAGGACATAATGGTGAGCATGTTAATCTATATAGTGTTCACCCCAGAATTTATTTCCAGCCGGGTGGCATGAACAAGTAGCTGGGTGGGGCAAGATGAGAGCATGCAGGGCCGGTGCTTCTGTGCGCAACTCTGCTCACAGCATAGGTAGAGGTGAGCTGATAACAGCTGGGTGCTTACCAAAACTAGCCGAGTGGAGCACCCAGCTAAAAGAGCCTGGGGAGAACACTGCTATACTTAAGCCTGAGCTCAAACTTCCTTTTGCCAACTGGCTTATGCTGTGCAAGCTGTGTGACCAGACCTGAGGGAGCTTTGTTGTTACAGTGCTGTGTCCAAAGGCAACACGAGTCTTTAAAATGAAGCATCGGATGCACAGGTAAGTATGTAGCTATTTGCCAAGGAACTTCCTGTTCATGCGACCACTTTGAATTAATGACTAGGATTTTCCATGGCTCATATTACAATATATGATAAGCTAGTCAAATACAGCAGATCAAATATTGTCTGTGATTTGTAGTGTACATGGGATTTAAGAAACATTACCACTGTAGTGCATTTTGTCCTGACTGATTGTCCCCTTTCCTTAAAAAGAGACTTAAAAAGAGCCTCCAACCACCGTCGGCCATAAAGCACAAGGAACAACGATTTGGCCAAGAATCGTTGTAAAAAAACAAAGACAAAGATTATGGTCTATGTAACTGGTCCTTCCTGGTGGATCTGTTCTGTTAATAATCCGTGTTGGTCATTTAAAAGCCATTTCTATCAAATTATGATGAACAATCATTCCATCTAAAACCTTGCATGTGGCTAGTTAGGTACTTCCGGGTGCTCAGTTTTGAGTTTCCACTAACAATCCGATCAGTGTACGTCACTCGTTCACATTACCATCGGGGATCACTTGTTTTTTTACAGATGGTGGTCGAGCGTGTGTATGGAGCTCTGCTTTGGCAGTCTGAGAATACAATCAATATTTTAACTATCAGAGGGTGCAGAATATGGGGCTCCATTCATTATAATAGAGACTTTTTGTGTGCCTAGAATGATTGCACCCTCTGGATTGAAGGTTTAGCTTGTTTGCATTTCACATAGTAGGAGATATCAACACCATCCCAGACCAGAGATCAAATGAGGTGAGTCTGTTGGCAAGCAGCACACTGTATTTATCACCACTGTTTTAAAGACGTGAAATGTGAACTGCTGCCAATTTCGAAAATCCTTGCTGTAAAGTGAAACTGAAAGATTATTTTAACAACCTACAGTTAGAAAGTGGCTTATGTAACGTTGGTAAAACTGATCATTATGAATTTGGTACCTGAACATTTAAACTGGACCTGAACTATTGCACGGGACACAAGAAAAACAGAGAGGAATGCACCCTGTGTGTTTTTATAAAGGAGAACCTAACGCCCTCATTTGTAATTAATCACAAGTGTAATTTGAGCTCTCAGCTGTATCGGCACCGAAATTCTGCAGTCTCGGCATACACCGCTAATGTGTAAACATTTTAACCCTTTTTGTGCTTCCATGAAACCAGGAAGTAGACACACTGCATATTTATTGCAGGAGTTCTGGAAGCTGCAACAAATGTTTTTCTTTAACCACTTTGCATCCAGACCGAGTTTCCCACTTATGGACCAGAGCAGTTTTGACATTTTAGCTATGTCCCTATTTAATCAGACAAACTAGGCTTTCGTTATATGGCATTTTTCCCCTCAAACTATTTTTTTCTGTGCCTTTTTAATGGGAAAAAGGAGGAAACAAATAGAAAAAACACATTATTTCTCAGTTTTACCAATTTCATTTAAAAAATAAAAAGCAGTACTCTAGATAAAAAACACAAATTTTGTTTGGCTATTTCTGCCGTTTATCACTAAACTTAGATTATGTTCTTCTCTCACAATTTATAGTGAGGATATTTGATTCTGAAATAATACTACAGTGTATATTTTTTACTATGAACTGAAAATATGAAGTATTTTTAATGGTGAAAATAAATTTAATTGGCTCAGGGAACATATATTCCCTTTCACCAATTAGTGCTGCAGCTGATAATGCCAGAGGTGTGCACAGGCCAAACACACAATTGGAGAAACTCACTCCCAAACAGTTCTCTGCTGCTTTATAAAGCCTGCAGGCTGCTTATAAGCCAATGAGAAATGCACACATATAATACACCTAGCTTGCAGTGATTAATCAAGCAGAAGCTGAGCAAGTCAGCCAGTCAGTTGGAGAGGGCTTCAGTTGCATATAGACAATGGCTATATGACCAGCAGGGGGCACCAGCGTGCAGGATATTCCCGCTCATCTGCCCCCCTCCTAACTAAACTGCATGGGATACTACAATAAAATTAAAAACAATGGTGCATGAGCCAGCCTGGGGCCCCGGGAACTCTCACTGCCCGGGGCCCCAGAACCAGCATCTAACACCATATGTGAGCGCAGCCAAACACTTGGAGCTGCCACCCCCAAGGCCTGTCTCCTACTGCTCTAAAACTTACCAAACACACAATTGGAGAAACTTACTCCCAAACAGTTCTCTGCTGCTTTATAAAGCCTGCAGGCTGCTTATAAGCCAATGAGAAATGCACACATATAATACACCTAGCTTGCAGTGATTAATCAAGCAGAAGCTGAGCAAGTCAGCCAGTCAGTTGGAGAGGGCTTCAGTTGCATATAGACAATGGCTATATGACCAGCAGGGGGCACCAGCGTGCAGGATATTCCCTCTCATCTGCCCCCCTCCTAACTAAACTGCATGGGATACTACAATCAAACACTTGGCAGCTCCAAGTGTTTGGCTGCGCTCACATATGGTGTTAGATGCTGGTTCTGGGGCCCCGGGCAGTGAGAGTTCCCGGGGCCCCAGGCTGGCTCATGCACCATTGTTTTTAATTTTTTTGTAGTATCTCTGAGAGTGTCTCCATCCATCCATCCTTACACACACACACACACACACACACACACACACACACACACACACACACACACACACACACACACACACACACACACACACACACACACACACACACACACACACACACACACACACACACACACACACACACACACACACACACACACACACACACACACACACACACACACACTGTTGGTGCTTGGGTTTTTAGCCTTGTCACTGGAGAGAGGCTCACAGACCCAAGTGGGGTTGGCCTTGGGCTCCCCACCCGGTTTGTGGTCAGCTAAGAACTGATCCACCTTTGTGAGTACGTAATTTCCCATTCCTCATTTTATCCTTTTATCTTTAGTAACATACTAATTTTGGTTCCGGTATTTTGTTTTACCTCCAGAGCAAAGCAATTCCATTACCCTTGGCTTGTTTAGGTTTAATTTGGCTTTATAGTAGTATTCTCCCAGCTTCCTGCAATACAAAACCATAATGGCACTTTCACACCTTACATTGCGTTTGCTCACATGTTTTCCATGCAGGGGATCTATGTGTGTTCGTCCTAATTTCCCCAAGTGTGTTTTTGGGCATTAATTATGTATTTTAAAAACACAGACTGGAGTGCCAGACAGGCATACGCAAAAAGGGTTTGTTTTGCAGGTGGAAAAATGCATTAGATTTAAACAGCCCATTAACTTACTTGTGTTTTTCCATTACATAAAAATGTGACAATTGTACAATGTGTGAAAGAGCCACAGAGGTCAGTTCTAAGTCTTTTTCTCTTAGTACCAGACATTGAGTAATGGGTGAGAGAGGATAGTTGTTGGCGACAGTCACACATGGCATGGGGGAGTTACCAGAGGACAACAGACAAAGGAGGAATAAGGCTTTATAGCCACTAATGTATTTGTGTTATTATTTAAGAACAATAAGCTCCTAATCCAATCTAAAAAAAAGTTCACATCATATTTTCCATTTACACATGTAGGGGGCGCTGCTATGCGGGCAGGTGTACAGGAGGGTGACCGCATTGTGAAGGTGAGCTCTCTCTCTCTCTCTCTCTCTCTCTCTCTTCTCTCTTCTCTCTTCTCTCTTCTTCTCTCTTCTCTCTTCTCTCTTCTCTCTTCTCTCTTCTTCTCTCTTCTTCTCTCTTCTCTCTCTTCTCTCTCTTCTCTCTCTTCTCTCTCTCTCCTTTTTTCAGTGGTTTGTGTTTTGTTTATGGTGTTGTTTTCCCCCAATCTTTTCTGCATCCAGTTTACTTAAAATGCCTTTACCTTGGCATAGACAATGGATGTGGCCTCCCTGGCTTGGGGGCTGTCTTGCTAAGCAGGGGTGCTCTCTTGCTAAATCTGGGCCACTCTGGCTACTTGGGGGTCTCTCTGGCTCTCTGGCTACATACATGGTGGTCTTCCTGACTACCTACATATGGGGAAGTCACTGGTTATCTATACTGGAGGGCTTCATCTGACTATATCATATTGGGGGCTAATGTATCTACATTGCTGGGGGGCTGCATCTGGCTTATTAATACTAGGGGCCACCTCTGGCTAGCTATACAGAGTGGAGGGGGGGGGGAAGGCAAGCTCTGGCTAACTAATACTAGGGGCCACCTCTGGCTAGCTATTTTGGGGGCTACCTAATACTGGGGGGGCAGCCATAGTAGACTGCCCATGCTCTCCCCATTAACAGCCCTGGTCAACAGAACAGTCAGCATGGAATGTGTGTAGCTTCCCTTTTATCAATTTGCATCTTAAAGTGTAAATATGAGCATAGTAATGTGGGCTTGCTATTGCTTAATTGTTTTCTGAATATACAAGCTATTTGAACTCTCATCCTGATCTGGACTCCACTACCTAGTGAGCTACGAACGCAGAGAACAAGCATATAGTTTGAGAATTCAGAGTGTTCAGACTTCCCTTGATGCATGATTTTACCGCATCAGTGACTTGCCAGATAGTTAAGCTGCCGTATTGATCTGTGCTCCATTCCTCCCTTTTTATGCCTAGATCAGATTTAGTGACTTATAGTGAAATAATGAACCCAAGAGCAAAGCCACCCCCACCCTCAAAATATGAACACAGCTTATGAGAGGCCAGTGTTTTTCCACGGTGTGTGCAGATCTCCTCCTGAACACATTGAAGCCCCAGTAGAGATAATACGTGTTTTATTACACTAACCCATTCCTCTATTCACATAAGTGATGACTAAATGATTAAAAATTAATCCAAATGCCTTTTATTAATAAAACGACATGTGCTGCTCTGTGGGATGTTTGTCTGGGCCAAACCACTCTGTCTCTTGGAAGGAGGTTGTGTTCAGCATGCCATCAAAGTATATAGGGGTCTGTGGAGGGACTTGGCAAGTCCAAGAAGGGGGGGAGTGGGTCTAGATGATGTGATTCTCATAGTCTGCAAATGAGCTGAGCCATGATTGGAGGTCAAAAATACCACAGTTTCCTTTAAAATAAAGATACGTTTGGGAAATTTTGTACCTGATTAAACGTCTCTAATGTGATTTGTAGAGACTGTCAATGGGAGTATAATAATGTTGGCTTGCATGCAGATTGTATGCAGCATGCAATTGTGCCAATCAGATGCACTTCTACTAAATTTGATTGGCCAATTTCCAAGCTGCATACAATTTGCATGCAAATGATTAGCATCTTATTAACAATCAGCTAGATGAAGGTGTGGATATGGGTAGAGTAATAAAACTTGAGAAGCTGGACAGGGGCTGTAAAAGATTTTTTTGTCATCCCTCTGCAGGTAAATGGCACATTGGTTGCAAACAGCTCTCACATCGAAGTGGTCAAGCTGATCAAGTGTGAGTAATCTATAAAATAAATAATGCTAACTAAACACTGTACCTTAAACATGCCAAATTAACTGAATTGCCTTCTAATCCATAATCGTTATAATGCTCTAGTGCTTTTTACTGGAGGAGACCTGAGAATGTCCTGGTGGTCAAACTTCTCCCTTACTAACAGTCTGTATAACAGCAGTGCTGTGGCTGCTGAGCGCTTGCCCTCTGTCTTTCCATCCAAATTGCCCATCACTGGGTTTCTCAGCATTACTCACATATCTGTCATACGCTGTTTGTTTATGCGCTTAACGTGAACACGAGGTGACAGTGATATGGAGGCTGCCATATTTATTTCCTTTTATACAATACTAGTTGCCTGACAGCCCTACTGATCTATTCCGCTGCAGTAGTTTCTGAATTACTCCAGAAACAAGCATGCCGCTAATCTTGGCAGTTCTGTCAATATTGTCAGAAACACCTGATCTGTTGTATGCTTGTTCAAGGTCTTTGACTAAAAGTATTAGATGCAGAGGATCAGCAGAGCAGCCAGGCAACTGGTATTGCTTAAAAGGAAATAAATATGGCAACCTTTAGATCACTCTCACCTCTGTTTCACTTTACCCTATGTTCTCTGTAATCCACTCACTTCCTCTGTAGTGTGTGTGTATATATATATATATATATATATATATATATATATATATATATATATATATAAACGCCTATGGTAGCAGGAGGAGCGAGCTGGAGGGCATACAGAGGGAGCAGATTGGCAATTAGGTATGGCCTGGTCGTTGGTCGGCACAGCTCAACATGTGTATCCACTACCCAGTGGTATAGACAGAGGTAGAGGACAGAAAGATAGAGCACACTCAGAGTTGTACATGTGTAATCGGCTACCCAGGCTTAGAATGATCTTGCCTGCAGATGGTGCTGGTTAGCCCTTATGGGGTTGCCATCGGCCAGGCTTTGTCCCTCTCAGCCGGGGACCTCCTTCTCCTGTCTAGGAATGGAGATGCAAATTCTGCTGCCAACACACTGTCTGCGGCCTCGCACAATGTAAATGCTGCACGGGGGAGGCAAGCGGAGATTACCAGGAACATGGGACTGTAAGTGTCTATTCTTAACCTCTAAAACACTTATCCACATATAAAACACACTGACACCATAGGTGTTTAAAATGGCCCTTTATTGTTTTGGGGTTCTGATAAATTAAAATTAAATAACTTTATTTGTAATCAATAAAACCATTTGCCACCCAGCTGGAAAGCACGGGTGGCGCAAGCAATTACCAAAAATGTAACCAAACAATAACCAATTCAGTTCCATTAAACACTTCAGGGTTATCATCATACACTAGGACACCCCCAAAACAAGTGGGACCGTGACGAGGAAAGGGGAGGGAGGGTGGGCAGCTTGGTGCTTCTCTCAGACTGAGGTGATACTGAGCTGTCAGTCATATATATAGAAGTCTCCGCCTCCATCTCATAGGTCAGCTCTCTCCAGACCTGGCAGATTATCTTTCCACTTGACAACTGTAATCTTCTGATGTGATAACCTGTGAAGAGAAAGAGAAAAAAAAAAAAAGCCAGCACCACACAGAAACCGATTTAACCCTATCATGTCCTACTGAAAATAGTTTACCACATCAATCTCGTCATATGCCCTTCATACAAAATACCTCATAAAAGATTAATAAAACGTTATCATTCTAGCCCCAACATTCCCGTGTCATCCGACACTTATGTGTGTCTTATTTTCAGGAGCAATGGTGCTGTATGCACTACTGTGTAGAAGCCTGGGCACTGTTCAAGAAACTTACACACTGCAGGTCCTGAGCGGTCGGACAGCTAATAAATGGTGTGATCCGTGCTGTCAGATAACACTGGGCTCTGTGTGGAAAGTTAAACTGTGTTTATTTATCAAATGCAACGCACTTCCAGAGGAGAAAATAGCATTCCCCTTTCCTCAGGCAAACAATGGTAAAAAAAAAGTCGCAATGCAATTTCAATGTTTGTCTGCACTTTATGTGATGAAGGGGACCTGCCTTGGCCCCAAAGCAATTGCCATAATTTTGTGTTGACAAATGCTATGAAGACTGAGAACCCGAGGTGGGTTTGAAGAATGTTATCTGCATACAGAGGCTGGGTCTGCCTATACAGCCCAGCCTCTGTTGCTATCACAAAACCCACTAGGGTCCCCCTGCACTCTGCAGTCCCTCATAAATCACAGCCGCGCTGTGCAGGCTGTGTTTACAGCTGTAGTGTCAGTCTCGGCTGCTCCCCCCCCCCCCCCCCCGCCTCCAGCATCAGCATAGCTCCGGTACCTGCCCCCGTCCCTTCCCTCCAATCAGCGGGGATTGAAGGGACGCGGGCGGCGACCGTAGTTCTGCAGGTGGCGGGGAGAGCAGCAGACTGACACTATAGAGATAAACACAGCCCGGTGCGACACGCTGTGTGTCGACAGCCTCAATTTATGTGGGATTGCAGAGTGCAGGGGCACCTTAGGGGGTTTTGGGATAGCAACAGAGGCTGGGCTGTATAGGCCGATCCAGCCTCTGTATTCAGATAACATTCTTCAAACCCACCTCGGGTGCTCTTTAAACCATCCAAGCTTGGCAACTACCGTGGTGGGCTAACCTACTTGTACTTTGTGCTCAACTTCAAAACTGGTTTACCACTTGTCCCCTTCCTACTACTGCTCAATCTTTCAGCTACATAAAAATAATATCCTTAATGTTTGTTTCTTGTTTTGGTTGGGATCATATCACTCTTGTTTTTGGGTTTATGCCCTGTAGAGTCGTCTTTCCTTCATGATTTCTAGCTACAGTGGCCATGTACAACGTCACATCCTGGCTCTGCAGGACTTGATGTGACGAGTTTTACAAATTGACAATCCAGTAACGTAACATGACCAACTGGTGGTCATAGATTACTTAGAGCTAGATAGAGTGGAACTAACATTTTAATGCTTACATGACTATCAAATAAACTGTACAAGGATGTTTATTTTTCAGTAGTGAGTCTGAGATTTTTAGTAGAAATCTGATCCAAATCTATTGATTCCGCTTCTGTAGAGTACTTGCAGAACAAAATGACTGCTACATCATTCTCCCCACCTGCTAACCGGTCTAAACAGTTCGGAATATGTATAATAATGGGCCCAAGTGCTATTCTGATTTTCCCTCAGAATTGATCAGCCAACTAATCTCACTTTTTTTTTTTTTTGTTTTTTTTGTTAATCATGTTGAAATTTACTCATCATTGATCAGAACTATTGATCAGTTTATGGCCCCCTTGAACCTGACCTATGCTGATTTAAAAAAAAAAATAGACCTCTCAGATTAAAACAGGAAAATTAGTCATGTACAGATTGACAATATTGCACGCATCCTTTCTTTTAAACTAGCTGGAACATACGTTGCCCTCACTCTTCTGGGATCTCCTCCACCTTCCATGGCGACAACTGGGTATCATGACCTCAGCTCCTCTGCATCACCGCGGAATACTTTATCTTCTCCTGTCCCGCCTCCCCCTCCTCTTCCCCCTCCTCAGAGGATCACAGGGCCTAAACCACTACAGGTAACCTAGAGAGATCCTTACAGGAACTGTACAGATTTCATTTTTGTTCCTTTAGGGAATTTCTTAAATATAGCCTCTTTCCCCAGGCTCCTGAGGTCCAGAAACATGCCTCCCAGATCCTGCGCAATATGCTGAAACAAGAGGAGAAGGAGCTACAGGTAGGTGGTATCATGTGAGTTTGTATTAAGCATGTTGTAGAGAAGCTGTAGGTTGCAGACTGGGAATACAAAGCGGCAAAAAACTTCCAGAATCCGACTATTCTCACTGTCTGAAGTGCAAAATGTATACATGGTAATTTCTCTGAAGAACGTATAGAATAGTGAATCAGTATGCCTATTGCATACTGCCTGTTGTATGCATTTTTCATTTGCCTAAAAAAATCCAAGATATGGTAATTCTTAGCAACTATATTAGCATTTTCTAGACAAAATGGAGGACTAGTTCAAGCATGAATGCTTGGCAATGGTGTATTGTCTTACAAATTACTGTATATAAAAAAATATGTTTTTATCTGTCATTTTCTTTCAATAGACCTTCTGTGAACTTTATAACCGAACTCCAAACACCAGCTTGCAGGAGCAGATGGAGGGCGCCAGACGGAGGGTCCTTCAGCTGCAACTAAAGATCCAACAAGAAACAGCAGGGCCTGCAGTAAGTAGCTAATGCCAAGGTAAATGGCAAGTTTGCTTCCACAAGTGTAGTTTGTGATGTTAGATTTACACCAGGTAACAAACAGTCTGTAAAACCATTGATCCTAACTAGAAACTTTGAAGCTGGTCCAAAGATGAAATTTGGGTATAAATCATGTTACAGTAAACTCCTTACAGTAAACTCCTTACTGAGGACTGAGGCAGAACTGCATCCTGGAATAATACTCCATTGTCTTCTTCAATTAGAGACTGTTAGGAGAATTATTATTATTATTATTTAGTATTTATATAGCACCGACATCATCCGCAGCGCTGTACAAAGTATATATTGTCTCGTCACTTAACTGTCCCTCTGAGGGGCTCACAATCTAATCCCTTCCATAGTCCTATGTCTATGTATGTATTGTGTAGTGTATGTATTGTAGTCTAGGGCCAATTTTAGGGGGAAGCCAATTAACCTATCTGTATGTTTATGGGATGTGGGAGGAAACCGGAGTACCTAGAGGAAACCCACACAGACACGGGGAGAACATACAAACTCCTTGCAGATGTTGACCTGGCTGGGATACGAACCGGGGACCCAGCGTTGCAAGGGAAGAGCGCTAACCACTATGCCTCCGTGCTTCCCAGAATCTAGAACCTTCAAGAGAAAGACAAAAGCACAGAGACACTGGGGCACCGTATAGTATTGTATGTCTATAGACACATTAAAGTGACACTGAAGCGAAAAAACACTTATGATATAATGAATTGTATGTGTAGTACATATAGGCAATAGAACATTAGTAGCAAAGAAAAGTCTCATATTTTTATTTTTAGTTATGTAGCTTTTTTTTTTTAATAACATTGCATCATTCTGTCATACATGAAATTTACTAACCACTCTCTGTATTTTAATTGATGAAACAGAGCGCAGCTATTGGTCCTTTGAACTTCCCTGCAGTGTAATACCTTATTTGAAGGTGTCTTTCACTGTTTCTTTGATTTAAAAATGCTTCAGAAAACAGCACTGCAGACCCAAGTTGGGTCGAATAGCTCAGAGAAGCTCTTCTGCATAGATTATAAGTGAAATTTTGTAACTCTTCTACTGGAAACAATATGAGACTCTTTTCTATGCTACTAATGTTCTGTTTCTTAGCTGTACTACACATACAATTCATTATCTCATAAATGTAATTTCACTTCAGATTCTCTTTAAAAAAGGAAAGCATGGTGGGTACTCACAAGACTGCGGGGCATGCACTGCAACCTTAGTAAAAGGCGTTGGTGAAGAAATCTGTTTTCACTATTTCCTTACCATTGGGAAAAAGGGGTGGAGACTGGAAATTGAAACTCATGGGATCATGTACATAACGGAAGAAGCTGGGATTACACCTTGAGCATTAAATTAAATTGAAGAAGGACTTCTATACACAGCTTGTTGCTAACAGCACAATCATTTACTTTGTCAGAAATACTGGCACGGATTTGTGAGTAACCTCCAGTTAGCTACTGTTGCGTCATTACGGCTGGGAACTCTACACAGGGGCGGCCTTAGTCATGTGCCATCTGTGCACATGCACAGGGCCACTATTTTCTGGGGGAGGGGGGCACCACATGCACTTACTGAGGAGCAATCTGGTCACTATGGCTGCGCACATCACTGCCCGTGGCTCACATCACTGCAGCGTAGCAGGTCACAGTGACACTGTGTCTGCAGAGCTATACATGTAGCTAGGTTACACTTCTCCCTAGCTTTAAACTGTTTGCTTTACACTGCTGAGACAGAGAGACAGAATCGGGCACACAGCTGCAGCTGATGAATAATTACACACTATTTGAAGGTATATTTCTGCTTTCTATCATTCTGAACTCATTTACTCACAGTATTACTGCTTATGCTGAATGTGCTGGACACAGCCATAGTAATGCCCACAGTGAGAACTCTTCTCTTTCATTCTTTCTTCACACAAATGAAAGGATGAAATAAAGCCTTTGTATTGTTATTTGCTAGTAATGACTGGAAAAACATGTGGCATTAGAATTTTAGCTAACTTTGATAGTTGTTCTTTAATGTGCCATCTTCACTGTGCTACACTAAGATACTCTGCTTTCATGGTCTGACTATACAGTAGTTTTAAAGGAAGTTATCCATTTTCAGTTTTCTGGTTTTATTAAATTGCTTCGAATTATTTGCTGCTGTACCTTAACTGGCCAAACAAACTGCACTTGATTAGTTTAACTCTAGTGTGTATGTTCAATGGCAGTTTGTGCGTACCCTGTCAGAACTGTTTTACATCTGAAAAATATGTACCGTACTTTGTGCAAGCATGAGTTTTCACTGTATTTTTTTCAGTATTTTTTTTAGTAACAAACTTAGTGAGCAAAAAGAAGCTAACTGAGTGCTGTGACAAGTACATTTCCCAAGGAGTCCAGGGTAGGGGGGCCTTAAATTAGCCTTTGTTTCCAATACATAAATCTTCGAAATATTCAATTTTTAATCAGCACTGCGCTACAACTATTCAGCCACAAATTCATATTGATTCAATATAAAGGTCTATTCTGAAAACCTTTTAGTACGTCTAATTGTAATATAATGAGCATCAGATTGGACGGATAGCTAGCATATCTGATTAGATTTATCTGTTGGCATCTACACTGTTCAGTAGTCAACAAGTGCATTAATAAGTAAGGTAGAACGTAGCTAGTGGGTTAAAAAGGTTGTTGGACTTGGCTTAATCTGCCAGTTCTGTCAGAAGCCTTTTATTATCGCCTTGTAGTATATAGAATAGCTTGGGTTGTGAAAGTAAACCAGCGGCAGAGAGTAGAGCAGGATGAATCCGATGTAATCGGTGCTGTATGAGTCCAGCATGGTTCAGGAGGCTGTGTGTGTGTTTGTGTGTGTAGGAGGGTGGGGGGAGGAGGCTGGTGGTCGACACTCAGAGAGGAAAAATAATAGATTTATACATACCTAGGGCTTCCTCCAGGCCCATCCGCATGGATAGCTCCCACGCCGCCGCCTCCTCTATCGCCAGTACCGGGTCTCGAAACTTCCACCAGACGCGGCCAGTTGTACACATGCGATGGGACTTGTTCTGTCTCGCCGGCGCCTGCTTTACGCATGCGCCTACGCAGTACGGAGGGAGCGCACTGCGCTTGCATCGACTGGCCCTGATTGGCCCGAAGTGACGGGACCCGGTACCAGTGATAGAGATGGCGGCGTGGGAGCGATCCATGCGGATGGGCTGAAGGAAGCCCCAGGTATGGATAAATCTATTATTATTGTTGTCTCGTTGAGTCTTAAAGGAGTACTATCGATTGAAACGACTTTTTTTTTTAATACTCTATATTAGTGTACACATTACCACTAGTGCTAGGGGCACTTTATTTATTCACCCAGGTCTCTCTCTCGCTATCCCTGCTTAAAAATTCATTTCTCACACAGCTCATAGTAGTTTGGGTCACCCTGAGCTGCTTGGTTACTCTGTCACACAGCTCACAAATATATTTCACTGTGTCACTCACAGCATGCAGGAGACATGAGGAGAAATAGGCTGATCTGAGGTGGTAACAGGTAACTAAATGAGCTGTAATATTACTGGACTATAACTAGCTATTGTGTTTACACTCAGACTGCTTGTCTGGCTGTCTGCTTGAGGTGATACACTCCAGGCTGCATCCACTTTACAAGCTGCTGAGAGGGGCAGATCACTGTTTACAATTAGCATTATTAGTATCTTTATCAGTCAAGAGAAGCAAAGATAATAAACACACATTGCTAGAATCTTTAACCCCTTACCACCATATCAACAAGATTATTTCAGCAAGGTGATAATTAAACTATAAACTGAGGAGTTGATAGCATCTCCCCTTTGCAGAGACATGGTCTAGCCCTCTGTGAGCTCAGTATTAGATACATTTTGTATCCAACACTGACGCCAAAACTGACAGAGGATTTTACAGCTGAGAGGAACAGCTGTGTGAGGAATAAAATTGCACCTAGTACTTGCCCTAATGTGTGCTACAACATACAGCATTTAAAAATAAATGCATACATCGATAGTATTCCTTTAAGCACAGACTCCACATCCTGTCTCTACTAGTATTAGGGGGACTATCATGTCAAATCGGTCTTCTGGTTAGTGCTGGGAGGATAGGGGTAGTGTAACTGTAGGGTTAGCAGCTTAAAATCAACTTTACCTGACGGTTCTTTTCTAAGTGAACTTGAGGTGAATATAAACTTAAGAGTTAACAAATTGTATAAGTAGTATGGATGATAAATAGAACATTAGTAGTATAGAAACAAGTCTCATATTTGTAATTACAGTTTTATAGCTTAATTTTCAAGAATGAAGCACACTGTTACAGTTGCAGTTTAGAACCCACACTCTAGCTGAACATTTTTAAATGCATTTTAAATCTTAAAGGGAAGATTCAGGGAGGGTGGCTAAAAGATAAAAATCAATTTCCACTTACCTGGTGCTTCCTCCAGCCCGTGGCAGGCAGGAGGTGCCCTCGCCGCCGCTCCGCAGGCTCTCGGTAGTCTCCGGTGGCCGACCCGACCTGGCCAGGCCGGCTGCCAGGTCGGGCTCTTCTGCACTCCAAGGCCCGGCACTTCTGCGTCCCACGCCGGCGTAGCACAGCCCGGCGGACGTCCGATGACGACAGCGCGCCGGTGTGGGACGCAGAAGTGCCGGGCGGTGAGGGCACCTCCTGCCTGCCACGGGCTGGAGGAAGCCCCAGGTAAGTGGAAATTGATTTTTATTTTTTAGCCACCCTCCCTGAACCTTCCCTTTAAAGGAATCATCAGGCTAATATAGTGCAAATCTGATTTACTTACCTGGGGCTTTCTCCAGCCCCTGGCAACTGTCTGTCCCACGGCGAGAGCTCAGTTCGCAGCCCCGGGGGCCTCGTACAGTGCAGAGGATGACCTCGAGGTCATCCTTACTGCCCCTGCGTGAAGCGCTGTTGTCAATCAAGCCCACGTTGTCAGCGGCATACAACTCAGATTTTTTTGTCTGTTGCTGTACTGGAAAGCAGAAAGGAACTTCAGATCATTTCTTAGTAGTGCTAGTACCATATGTGTACATGTTTAATGCTGGGAATAAACAATGAGTTTTTTGGGGGGGTCAGATTTTCCCATCGATGTCCATTCACATCTATGAGAAAATAGATCAGAAAAACGATCAAAATCAGATCGAACATGTTGGAAATTATCTATTGAGCCATCTGCCGCCAAAAACTTGTGCTGTATTACCAGCATAACTCATAATGGGGCTTATGCACTAACTTTTATCGTAAGTTAGTGCATCAACCTTTTAAAGCTACTTGAGTTATTTCGTTTTTATTGGGCATCAGTTGTTAATCTATTCCATTAGCGCGTGGTTAATGCAACGCATCCGTCGCTTTGGATTTATCGCAGCCTCCCCAAACTTAAGGCCCACTACATTCAAACAGAGCAGTGTGAACTGATCCTATTGATTAACATAGGATCCCTTCACCTCTGTTAGGATCCAGTCTATTTAGTTACGCCAAACGGACAGGTTTTTTTTATGCCAGTGTAAACCGGGCCTAAGAGGCTGAAATTATGAAACTATTATCTGGTGCTACTGCAGGTGGTTTTTAAGGGATTATTGGGAGATTTGTTTCCAGAGGTAATGTCTGGCCTGCATCAGCTAGATTTATTTATTTGAGTGATATTAAACCCCTAGTAGCTGTTAAAAATAAGTTGTTAAATCTTTTGATCTTGAGTGGGTTAAATCACCTGTATAGTGCCCTAGCCATAGAGGTTGTTCATAGGGTTAAGATTTAGCTGAAAGGATGGTCCGTATTAATTAATGTATTGTCAGGCAGTGGGGTCAGGCTAGGCATTGGATTTAGACTAGTGTTGATGGGTGAGGATACATCTGGCAAACCTGAAAAAAAAAAGTTTCACTCACTTGGGTCTTCTTCCAGCCCCTAGAAGTCTGCCAGTTCCTGCAGCGCAGTTCTGCTCTGAGCCAAGCCTTTGCTCTCCCCTCTGTAAGATTGCGAATCGTGGCCAGGTTGGGTTCTTCTGAGCATGCACCGGCGCGCCATGCGCCTCTCGTGGTCACGCTCCCGTCTATAGGAGCACTCTGTGCTTGCACAGTTTAATTCTCTCTGAACCACGTGAGGCACACACGCACATGTGCAGAAAATCCTCGCCCCGGGTCTTGATCTTATGGATGTGAGAGTGAAGGCCTGGCTCAGAGCAGAACTGCGCTGTGGGACCTTCTAGGGGCTGGAAGATGCCCCAGGTGAGTGAAACTTTTTTTTTCAAGTTTGCCAAGTGTATCCTTTAAGGTTAATCTTATTAGGTGTAGGGAAGGAGATGTTAGTTATAGGTCAGGAGTGAAGGTTAGTGCTGGGTTGGGATTGAAGGTAAGTAGTCAGGTAAACCTGTAAACAAATAAATGTAACAAACTGTTTATATCCAGTATCCTCCAAAAAGTGACACTGAATATATACATGTTTTATGTTTTGTGTTTGTCTTACAGGATATCCTGCGTTCCTACAGCGACTGTAGCTCCATAGGTTATAAAGTACCAGAAAGTGAGTTTTCCATTTGTGTCTATCCTCCAAGAACATTAATGTTGTGTTGTATTTAGTTCAGTATTACAAAAGAGCTTTTTACTTTCTCATTGAGGCAAAATATAAGATATAACCTCCAGTGACGCAAACATTGGTTGGCAATCTTAGAAAACACAACAGGGTTTGCAAATCAATTTACGGGGCTCAATCATTATTACATTTTTATTAGTAAATATAAAAAACTGTAAGCTTTTATATATAAATGATTAGGCAGTGATGTGTAAGCTTTAGCTTTGAACATTCCACTGTACAGAGCTTTCTTGGTGTTCACTTTGCAAACCATGGCCCTGATTCTCTAGCCTATGGTAAGATTGTCATAGCGCTTGTTACCCTAGCAATTGTCGCATTACTTGGGTAAACTGGGTCACGCCATTTAGGCAATACGTGCTACGCTGTTAGTGGGAGTTGATAGTAAAATCTTACCGTATGTTAGTGAATCTGGGGCAATGGGAGGAACTTGAAATTCTAGCAACTCTCCTCCTCATCCAGACCACACCTGCTTTTGATTAAAAAACAGCGCTCTTTATTCTCAACTCCTTCTCAGCCACCTAAGAAACAGCTGTTTAACGTTTATTGTGAAAAAAGATAACTGCTGCTTATTTTCACCCTTAACTTGAGCTAGAATTGCAGCAAGTTTAACAAATAAATTTAAAGAGACCCTGATTGACATCGACTGAGCCTGGTAACGAAGCTCACCGCGGCTGAACGGCAGACCGCGGAAGGACGGTGTGGGGATTGGATGTGTTTATGGGGCGGGAGGAAGCACCAGATAAGTATCATAGCTGTACTTTCGTTAGTGTCTGAGTCTCTTTAAAGCAGTTGCAAATTGGAACTGAAGATTAAAGAATGGTAATAATTTCAAGATACCTCCCTTTTCTTTTGAATGTATCCTTCCATGACATTTATTTTCTACAGTCTTTATTCTTTAGCACTTTAAGTAGTTCATAATATCACATCTTTGTAGGCCGCCTTTCTGTGGACTCTCAGGATGGTGACAGCGGATTGGACTCTGGCACAGAAAGGATACCGTCTAGTAGTGAGGTGAGCCTAAACCATGAAGTAGGATGTGCTTGCTAATATAAGTAAAACTAGCTATGCTCCATTTGATCCTGTTCATTCTTGCCATGTATCAACCATCATTTATCCCTTTAAGAGTATTCTGGAACTCCGTTTTCCTGGGACCTGCCCTTCACTGCTTTGGGGGGATACTTTTGCACATTCTGCGGAAGAAGAAAAATTATGTCGGGAGAGAGGGCAGGCACAGTGGGTGGTTATGTAAGCTGGGTACTCAAGCTCAGAGGAGCATACACAAAGGGACCACTTCCTGAAGAAAGAGGATGGGGATGGGATCAAATTCCTTAGAGAAAGACCTAATGCTAGGACTGATCAGTGGCAAAAGGCGACAAGGCCGCCGGAGAAATACGTTGGCATGACACCAGCAAAGCCAACACAGGATTTAGCTTAAGGCAACTGGCGGAAATGGTACAAGATAGGACAATATGGAGAGAGCTAACCCATAGAATCGCCAAGAGTCGGATATGATTCAACGGATAACAACATCATCATTTATATAGCACCAACATCTTCTGTAGCACTGTACATAGTACAAAACAAACAGTGGGATGCAAAGATAAATGAGAAGTTCAAAACTGTACAATCAGAACATCCAGAAACACCAGTATAAATACATCCATCTTTGATGTGTGTTTGAGACATCACCAATATTGTTACATGTTTATATGAGAAATTGCAGCAGAATAAGAAACACTAGGAGGAGGTCCATGCCCTTGTGAGTTGACAATCTAGAGGCAAGTTAAGAAAATAAAAGCACAGTCCAAATACATAATCATTTGATGCTGACAAAGCTTTTGAAATGAGGGTTCTCAATAATCTCCATCAATTTAGAATCCCCCTCACCCCCTGTTGATTTTTATCTTTTTATTTATCCTTCTCCACTCTATATTTATGTAAACACACTCAGAAGGGATACAATCAGATTTGAGGCTAGAGGACGTTTCATAGACTTGTTCCATCCAGAGGACATTCTTACACAATTCAGGGTCTGACAGGGCTGAGTATGTGGAAGATGCAAGAATATTGTTTTTTGTCACTTCCTGTATAGCTATATCTGATGATCTAATTTACGTAATAAAAACCGATAGCGTCTGCACAAACCCAGGTTAACACGTTTTTGTGGCCTTTGACCAGAGTGGCGTTCAGTGTTTCCAAACTCTCCTTACAAATACAGAGTTCGTCGTCTCAATACAGCTTTGCTGCCATTAACATGGAGGCTTTTTTTCTTATGCTGTAAATACTTTGTGGAAAGCTAATTTTATGGCAGTTTCATGGTAATTTAATTGCTCTCATGCTGATAGAGGGCCTTTTCACACAGCATATGTCATTATAACAGTCCAGGATGGTTATTATGAAAATGTTCTAGGCAATTTAACTTATCAGTTAATAATTGTCTAAGCTTTTGATTTAGGTGAACAATTTCCAACTCTCTGTTAACAGAGTTACTAATAAATGTCTGTACAGTAGATGTACCAGTAAATAAATATGCACCAAGATGTGGAAGTCCAGATCTACTTTAGGAAGGCAATGCCTAGCTACAAATGATACGGTTTATGCAGGAACCGGTGAGGCACCTGGTTTTACACACAGATTACTGTACAAAGTTTAATGCCTAAATCCTGTGGCTTTAATACTAGTCATGTTATTTCTTTGCACAGCAGCTGAAAATTTGTTTATGTAAGTGAAAATATGACACTAAAGTTATTGTGTGCACTAAAAAACAATGTAAAATTACTGTGCTGGCAGTAAATATTTTTATATTCACTAATACAATATTCCTTTGCATGTAACTGGGATAAAGCAAACATTTACACCAGTGTCTAGTGTGCAATAAATATGTGATCACGCTTTTGTGCAACATTATTACAAATGTGAACATGTGACATCTCGCATTCACATTTACTCAGGGTAGCTGCACATGATTTTGTTAATGAATCAACACCAATGTGAGTAATCCACAGTACTCAGAACTATATTGAGGACCACTATCATAAAAATTGTAAAATGTATGCAAAGGAAATGTACAATTTTCTAATAGTAAAGTGCACTATGAATTATTTTTTTCTGATATCACTGATAAACCTGAGAGATTTGGAATAGTCTATTTATCATGGGGGATTCTCAGTATCTCCTTTATTCACTTAAAGAGATACTGAAGTAAAAAATAAATAAATTATGGTATAATTGGCTATGGTGTACGGATAATTACTAGAACAGTAGTAGTAGCAAAGAAAATATTCTCATATTTTTATTTTCAGTTATATAGTGTTTTTATACCATTGCATCATTCTCTAATATTCGCAGTTTACACACTACTCAGCATTCTAAATGTTTTTACAGAGCAGGCCAGTGAACTATTGACCTGTCCTCTGCAGAGAAAAAGAAGATACAGTGACTGACAGTTGAGATAACAAGCTTCAGAAGACAGAGCTCTCTGCGACTTTGAACGTCATGGAGCTCAATGGCTCTTTTGCATAGATAACTGTAGTTTCTTAACCCTTCCTTTACTGGAAACAATATAAGACTTACCATATGTCTCTGCTCCTAATGTTTTATTTCTTAGCTGTACTACACATACAAATCATTATATCATAATTTGTTTGCTTCAGTGTCTCTTTAAGTCACTCCCTGAAATGGATCTTTACAAAGATGCTGGCTTGCCTCCCTACTTTTTTGCACACTATACTGGCAACTGAACTGAGCAACTACACTTCATTAAGTGCTTTGGTAAATTAAGAAATACCTGAGAATCTCCCATGCGGAACTAGACTGGTCCAAAGTTTGTCAGATTGGTCAAATTTTCAATACTTAATGTAAGTGACAGGAATATAGGAAAGAAATTATAATTCAGTTACAAGTACAATTTTGTGCTAAATGTCTTTAACCTATTTTGGTTCCTGGACGTAGTTTCTACGTCCAGGAACCATGCGCGCTGCCGCGCGCCCCCGCGGCCGATCGTGCACGCGCACTCCCGGCCGTGGATTCGGTAGCCAAGGAATCAATGTATCGGGCTACGGAGCCCGATCATTGATTCCTCTCCCCCGCTGAAAAAGCGACAGCTTCTCTCGGAAGCTGAGCTTTTTCTGGCCGTCTTCTTCCTGATACGTCACTCTAAGCGCGTGCTACGCTTAGAGTGACGTCATGTAAACAAACTCATGGCCGCCATCTTGTGGCCAAAAAGTAATACTACACCTGAAAAAAAAAAAAAAAAAAAACAATTAACACACATTTACATTATAAATCTATTGTTTACCTCCCACCCTCCCAAAAGTACCCAAATAAAATGTTTAGTATAAAAAAAAAAAAACATTACAATAAAAAACAAACAAACATGTAAATATTTACCTAAGGGTCTAAACTTTTTAAATATCAATGTAAAGATGAAATATTTCTATATTTTTTTTATTTTAAACTTGTAAATAGTGATAGATGCAAAATGGAAAAAATGCACCTTTATTTCCAAATAAAATATTGTCGCCATACATTGTGATAGCGACATAATTTTAACGGTGTAATAACCGGGACATATGGACAAATACAATACGCGAGTTTTAATTATGGAGGCATGTATTATTTTAAAACTATAATGGCTGAAAACTGAGAAATAATGAATTTTTCCATTTTTTTCTTATTCTTCCTGTTAAAATGCATTTACAGTAAAGTGGCTCTTAGCAAAATGTACCCCCCCAAAGAAAGCCTAGTTGGTGGCGGAAAAAACAAGATATAGATCAGTTCATTGTGATAAGTAGTGATAAAGTTATAGGCTAATGAATGGGAGGTGAACATTTCTCACGTGAAAACGACGGAACCTGAATGGGTTAAAGAAAAAGTGTTGGGGATATCAGACTGAAGTGTCATAATTAAAACATTTAATTTCAGCTCAGCATCTGTTTAATTTGGGACAGTTACAGAGCATGTGAGTTACATGTTCCCCTTTACATCAGTAGCATATAGGGTCACTTCTAAGGCCCATATCAAATAGGAGTTTAGGCATCATATACGTTCTATGTGTAATTTTAATTTGCAGCAACTTGGGATCTGTTAACAGAGAAGAGTCGTGTTGTATGCAATACATCTGACTACTCCTGCTCTGATAAATCATAAAGTTTCTGTGCCTGGTTTATTTACATCTTAGAGGGAACCCCCTTCTGGAAAGATCTCAGAAGTACGGAATACCATGTTAATATAAACCTTTTTTTTCTTTTTTATATGCAACTTGAACAAGTACGCTGTAAACAGGAGAAGGATATAATTTAACCACTTCCCCTCCCCGGGACAAGTAACTTTGTCCCTGATAAATGCCATAACGAAGTGCAGGATATGCAAAAATAGATCCAGGAGCACCGATGAAATTCAAAAAACAAACTGTGTGCCAAGGTCCCACCCCAGTACCAAGGGGTCGTAATAATGAAATCCAGCAAAGGACCGGCACCACTCCAGTGTATTATAGCTCAAATACTTTAATAATACATCAGAAGCAACGACAGACTGCTGTTTCGGCCCTCCATAGGCCTTTGTCAAGTTGCACAAAGTGATACAACCATAAAATCCATGACATCAAACTTATATACACACATGCACCACCCATTGGGTGCCAGGAGACCAATCCTGACCAGACAGTCCAGGCGGACCTGATAGAGAACATACATTGCACAAAAGCCACCAATCCGTGGGGCAGAATTTAAAAAGGCACCCACCTATGGCGTAATAGTGGAAAAACCGCCGCTCAGATAGTCCCAGATGCGCCGTCAATGTACTCAATACCGCCAGTTACACATCCGGCAGGGGTAGAAGTGACGTCATGATCACATGACACGCTAGAGCCCAATCATCGTAGCCGGCAAACGTCTGATGGGGACACCGAGCGGCTCCATCGTAATGACAGTGGGCGGTGCGGCTGCAAAGCGTAGCCATGGCTACGCATATACATAAACATACGCATACAGATGCCGCACTATACTTACAACCCACTGTCGGCAATGGACAACGCTGCCACATAGACTGTCAGGTCAGGACGATCTGAAAGATAAAAACATAAAAACAAGGTTAAGTATATGATACTATAACACACATATGAAATATAGAAAAAACAGCGGAACAAGTATCACAAAAATATCATCAAATGCAGAAAGAGAAATCAATTTCCCTATTCAAGCCTGCTCTATCCATAGCACCTACTCTCTTAATCCACCCAGCTTCCCTACGGAGTAATTCCTTGACCCAATCTCCTCCCCTCCAATCTTTAGGTACCCCATCAATAGCCATAACCTTAAACTGAGCTACACTGTGCTGACACATGGTGAAATGGTCTGACACTGCTTGTCCTGCAGTGTAATTCCTGATGGCAGTTTTGTGTGATGAAACACGACTTTTAAGACTTTGTGTAGTCATCCCTACATAAATGTAACTGCAGGGGCACTTAATAAGATATACTACATAAATAGAATCACATGTAAATCTGCCACGAATATGAAAGGTGGCACCTGAGGTGGGGTGATGAAATGTACTACCACGCATGACGTTACCACACATGTGGCACGCCATGCATGGAAACATACCGTTCTTACCCCTTGGAACCTGTGGTCTGTGAGTTGTACGAATACGCAACTTGTCCCTAACAGTTGGAGCCCGACGAAAGGACATTAAGGGCGGATAGCGGAACTCAGGTACTCTCGGTAAACCATCGCGTAAACTATACCAGTGGCGACGTAGAGATCTCGCTATTAAATCGCTACAAGTATTGTATGTTGATACAAATGGTATGCAATTCATCTGCCTGGGCTTGGACCGCCGAGATGGGGCATCCAATTCCAGACTAGCAGCAGGGTACCCCCGAGAAAGAAATTTACAAGCTAATTCTGCCTTACGTGTCTCACAGACCCCAGGCTCACTGACAATCCTGTCTATTCTCACAAACTGACTGCAGGGGATGCCATTTCTAACACGCTCAGGATGGAAACTGCAATAGTGTCATGTGGAATTCCTATCAGTTGGCTTAATAAATAAATCAGTAGAGATACCATCTCCACTCCGAACCACCCTTACATCAAGAAAAGAGATAGATTCCCTATCACAAGTTGCAGTTAACCTGATGGGTGGGCACTGAAAATGAACTTGATGGATGAAATCGTCCAAAGTTGAACGAGGCCCCCTCCAAATGAAAAATATGTCGTCAATAAATCTCCACCAGCAAAAAGAGTGCTGGCGGAATAGGGGGTTGAGGTAGACGAACATCTTCTCACAACCCCATATAAAGATTTGCATAGGAGGGGGCCACGTTCGATCCCATAGCAGTGCCACGTAATTGTCCATAGAACCGCCCCTTATATTCAAAGTAATTAAACTTGAGAACCACTTCCAATAGGGCAATCAGAAATTTCATGAGGGATGGAGGTGTAGAGGCTACTACGTTCCTGCTTGCCCACGCTCGTTACCGCTGATCTGCAGCCGCTAGATCAGTGAACGGGAACACAGTTCTCGTTCATTGATCTAAGTGCCCGTGTGTATGACCGTAGCCGTCTATTAGACCGTGCCGCCATTCACAAAACCCGTCCATGCAGTGCTTCCAGTTTGCATACTAATAGTACGCATACAGAAGACACTTGCGAGGGCATCTTGTGGCCTAAAAGTAAAAGTACAGCTGCATTTTTTTTCAATATATTATACCTTATTTTTCCTTTTTAAATTATCCCCTGACCTCCCACACTCCCAAATAGTTGTCAATTTTTTTTTTGAAACATAATTTACACACACACACACACACACACACACACACACACACACACACACACACACACACACACACACACACACACACACACACACACACACACACACAAAACATAAATAGTTATCTTAGGGACTGAACTTTAATATGTATGTCAATAGGCTATATTACTATTACTTTATAAATTATGGGCTTGTAATCAGGGATGGACGCAAAACTGAAAAAAATTATTTTCAAATGAAATACTGGCGACATACATTGTACTGGGGAAAAATTTTAAACATTGCAATAACCGGGACAAGTGGGTACATAAAATGTGTGGGTTTTAATTACGTTAGCATGTATTATTTTAAAACTATAATGGCAGAAAACTGAGAAATAATAATTTTTCCCCCCATATTTTTCTTCTTTTTTTCTGATAAAACTTTTAGAATAACATAATTCTTAACCAAAAGTACCCCTCAAAGAAAGCCTAATTGGAGGCAAAAAAAAAGATATAAATTGTTTTGTTGTGATAAGTAGTAATAAAGTTATAGGCGAATGAATGGAAGGAGTGCTGACAGGTGAAACAAGCCTGCAAGGTGAAGTGGTTAAAGTTATATAATTTCAACTACATTCTAAATCAGGGGTGGGCAAACTTTTTGACTCAAGGGAACATGGGATTTTCAAGTTTGACCGCGGGGCCGGAACAGAATAGGAGTGCGGCACACAAAGTGGCAAAAAATAGCTGTGGCCATGACAGGATGTGGGCGAAGCCAACTAATGTATCAGTGTAATGCATAGACAGTGGGCCCAAGTTTTCTCCCAAAACACAGGCAAAGTGACCCTAAAGGTAATTAGACCGCTTTCCCCCACCCACAAACCGCAAATGGCAGCAACCAGACTTTCGTTAGCACCAAACAACAAAGGCCCAGGAACCCCCTAGACAGCAAGAAACGTAACGTGGCAGTGTTTGACCACAAAATATACATAATGCGGCAGCATTTCACCGGAAAATATATGTAATGCAGCAGTGTTTTCCCCAAAAATATAGATAATGCGGCAGCATTTCCTCACAATATACAGATAATGCGTCAGCGTTTCCTCAGAAAATACACATAATGGCGCAGCTTTTCCCTAGAAAATACAGATAATGCCGAAGCTTTTCACAAGATACACATAATGGTGCAGCGTTTCCCAAAAATACAGACACTGTGGAAGCGTTTCACCAGAAAATGCACATAATGTCAGAGCATTTTACCAGAAAATACAGATAATGCGGCTGGGTACCACCAGAAAATGCACATAATGGTACAGCGTTTCACCAGAAAATACATGTAATGCGGCTAGGCCCGGATTTACATCACGGGAGCCTATAGGCACAGATGTTTTGGCACCCTAGATTTTGCCCTCCATGAACCTACAAACCCCATCAAACTGTACAGCAAGTGTGCTGGCTGGCTGGCCTAGCTGTCACTTCTCCCTTACCTCCCTTGCCCAGTGTAGGTAGCCACGGCTGTCCCTTAATACTGGGTGTACCTCTGGCTACCTAATACTATGTAGCTAGAGGTGCCCCCAGGTATTAGGTAGCTAGAGGTGCCCTCAACTCTTGGGAGATCTCGTTAGTGGAATGCTGAGAGCTGGGTGAGTAACCTCTCATTTACACTCTCATCAGGACTCTGCATAGGGAAGGAGGGAGGCGCTCGGGGAGGGGAGTGGGTTGCCTTTCCATCATCAGGCGCCTGTAGGCTCGTGCCTACAGTGCCTTACGGTAAATCCGGCCCTGAATGCGGCAGCATTTCCCTGAAAATACAGATAATACTGCAGAAGCGTTTCACAAAAATACAACACAGCTTCTCCCCCTTAATAAAAAAAAAAAACATTAGGCAGGGTTCCTCTTTTATGTCCTCTCCCAGCCACCTAATAGCCCTGTTGCTAGTGATGTAAAGGAAAAACATTTACTCACCTGACTCCTCTCTAATGGCCCATACTCACAGGCTACAATTGTGGCCACAACACACGGCGCGCGCGTGTTGCGGCGACAGGTCGCCCGTGAGTATGAGGCGCAACACGGGCGCGCACCCCGAACCATCGCTCGTCGCTGCTGTCGCCGGGCGATTGGCACGGTCAATCGCCCGGCGACAGTTGCCGCTGCAACTTCGACGCAACTGTCACTAGTCCGCGTGAGTATGCGGACTAGCGACAGCAACATAATAGAAAATGCACGGCGCTTCCAGCGAGGGGGAGGAACATTGGCGACAGCTTCCGTCGCACAGCTGATCCCTCTTCCGCGTGTGTATGCAGAGGGACCTGGCGACGAGCTGTCGCCGGCCTGTCGTGCACACACTCACGTGTGCTGGCGACAGGCCACAAATGTAGCCCGTGAGTATGGGCCATAGGCTCTAGCGTAGCTCCCGGCTCATCTTCCTGAAACAAGTCCAGCTGCAAAACTCCCGCCCAACACAAATGGTCTCCAGTGCAGGGCTTAAGATGCCATTTTCTTGTAGTCCTGCTCTGCCCGCCAGAACCAATAGGCTTGCGCAGGATGGAGGTAGCCTGCAGCTGGTAAACTGGCGCAACATCCTTTGGACACCGCATGCCAGTTCACCATCTGGAGGACACACCATCTGACCCTGCATCGGCAGGCTGGATGAAATGGCCACGCGTGCTGGAAGTGGCCGTAGTTGACCCACCACTGGTCTGAATTGTATATATTGAAAGTAATTAGAACCATTTGGGTTACCTGCATGTGGTTGCTAAGTCAGCAGAATTGTTTTTTTAGACTCAAAACCTGCGGAGCTCCAGAGAAAAACAAGTATTTGTAATATTGCATGATATAAAAGGTAATTCTCTTTGGGAAGAAAAAGAAATCTTTTTCGTAAAACAAAACAGTATTTGGGAATTTGTAGACTTGTTAGGTAACTGGTGTCTCTCAGGCCTTGTTTCCAAGTATGTGATGTAAGTCCCAAGCAAATAAGTCAGTGGGTTCATTTTCATTACTGTACATGCAAATTTTCGTTTGTGTTTTGTTGCTAAGTAAAAAACTGACGGTGTGCTGCATTTTTTTCCAAATGACACCAGTTTGTGTACAAACCGTGCATGATTCACAGTGGTTTCGAATGTGAAAAATACCAAAAGTTAGCAGGTTGCTATATGTTCTGATTACATATGCAAATTTGCTTAAAAACGAACGGTAATCGCTTAATAATTTTTTAATTTTTTTTACAATATTCATTTATAGATTTAGTCAGTGTTTGGCCATTGAAAATTCTTTTCTCTCCCTGATTTACCTTCTGAAATGTATCACAGATGTCAACATTTTTAGTACTGGCATCTCTGTGGAATGTTCATTTACTGAGAATTCTAAAGCTAGTAGAAAAGATCTCTGGTACTCCAGATTTCTCCGGATGGAGAATTGCGAATAATGAACAGCCTAGGATAAGCCTCAGTGGGAGGGTGGGGTTACATACCAATATACAGCATAGTTATAGGCAGAGTTGCTGATGCTGAAACCAGCATATTTAACAAAAAGTTTTATGCTAAATCATTTTCTTTCCATGTGAAAATGTGTATGAGGATTCTCACATGTAAAGCACAAGCCTGCAGGCTGGAATTTAATCTCCCATTCTAATCATTTTAATAGAAGAACCTGAAAATCAGGCTTAGCAGCAATTTCCATTAGTGCTATCCGATTGCAATGTAATTTTGGTCAAAACGCAATAGTCCTGCTGCGTTTTGGGTGCGATTGAGCTTTACTATAATGAGTACAGTGTATCGCATGATGGAAATTGACACGATTGCGATCACAAACGCAATCGCGCTCGCATTTCATAGTGGAAAAGAGCCCTTATGGTCTCTTTTCTGGATAGTGGCTGGATAGTGTAATGGTTAAGGGCTCTGCCTCCGACACAGGAGACCTGGGTTCGAATCTCGGGTCTGCCTGTTCAGTAAGCCAGCACCTATTTAGTAGGAGACCTTGGGCAAGACTCCCTAACACTGCTGCTGCCTATAGAGCACGTCCTAGTGGCTGCAGCTCTAGCGCTTTGAGTCCGCCAGGAGAAAAGCGCGATATAAATGTTCTGTGTTTGTTTGGTATTGTGGACAGAAGACATTGGAACGGTGTAATTTGTGCACTTATACAGCGGGACAATAAGAGTTTCTGGTGTGTGGTTCATATGTGTACTTAACTGTTCATGTGAATTGCTTGTAGTTAAAATATCCGGTTTTCTCTTTCCCTAGTACTCCATGAATCGGCACTCTGTCCTGTCAGACCTGGGATTGGACAGCTCTCACACCTCCCCAGTCATCTCTACAAAAATCTTCCAGCATCGGCGACAGGGATCCGATATTGCCTTTGTTCCAGGATCAGACCAGGTACAGGAATGTGGAAACGCTAACCATTGGCTTTTATAGTGATGTGCCTGAGATATTTAGTAATACAATTACAGCACTACAGGTCCATATTAATAATGCATTATACTTACATTATTTTAGCCTTGTTTTAAAATACCAGGATGTCCTCCTCAGTTTTCACAGTAAAAGCTGATTGCTAGCTAGCAGTCCATTGCAGTGTGTGATGAACCATAGCTTACAACAGTCTGCACAGAGAGCTTAATGGAGGACAGAGCAGCACTATTCTAGCAGGGGGATGGGAGGTGGAACACTTCACAAGCTGTGGAAACATTTTAGCAGCACAACTTTCACTTTACAAGCAGGGATCAGGACATGCAGTTTGCCATCAGTGCCAGGTTTTACGGTTCAGTCCTGCAAGGTGACATACCAGTATCATAAAGGACCACTATCGCGAAACAAAAGTAGGCAGTTAAAATCTGACAGAACCAAAATAATAAGATACCAGCCAGCCTCCCTACTCACTTGCACGCTATTTTGTCATTTAAACTTTACAACTGTTTAGGAAATGCTGATGAAAACAAAGAAAACCCTGAGAATCCCCTATGAGGAGATGGACTTGCCCAAATCCTGTCATTTTAACTGCCTACTTTTTTTCGTGATCGTGGTCTGAAGCGAGAGGTATATGGAGGCTGCCATATTTATTTGCTTTGAAGCAATAATTACCTGTCTGTCCTGCTGATCCTCTGCCTCTAATACTTTCAGCCATAGACTCTGAATAAGTATATGCAGATTAGCTGTTTCTGACACTATTATCAGATCTGACAAGATTAGCTGCATGCTTGATTCTGGTGTGTGATTCAGACACTACTGCAGCCAGATAGATCAGCAGGGCTGCCAGGCAACTGGTATTGTTTAATAGCAAATTAATATGGCAGCCTCCATATGCCTCTCACTACAGTTGTTCTTTAAACTTGGGCTAAAACCAATTATAGAATGAATGGTGGCTTAAAGCAAACCTGACGCAAAAATAAACGTATGAGATAATGAATTGTATGTGTAGTACAGCTAAGGAATAGAACATTATTAGTAAAGAAAAAAGTCTCATGTTGTTTTCTAGCACAGGAAGAGTTTTAAAAAAAAAAATTCAGTTGTCTCTTCCCCTGTTTTAGGAAGCACTTGAACAGCCAAGAAATAGTGAGAGACAGCTTGAGATAAGGTTTTACTGCAAGGAAGATCAAAGGGTCATTATTTCTACTTTGTTTTATAGCTTAAAAGCTATAGCTTGGCTGGGGTTTCTCAACTGCAAATATGACAGAGTGATGCAATGTTATAAACGAAAAACAAAAAACGAACTGAAAATAAAAATATGAGACTCTTGTCTTTGCTAATAATGTTCTATTCATTATCTGTACTACACATACAATTCATTATATCATACTTTTTTCGCTTCAAGTTTGCTTTAAAGAAAATGTCCAGTCATGATAAAAAAAAAAAAAAAAGAGATCTACTTACCAGGGGCTTCCTCCAGCCCCTGGCAGCCTCTGGACAACATGGACTTTGACAGCGGCGCTCCTGTGGGTGCAGTAGAAAATGACCTGGTGAGGACGGCCTCTGCACCGGAAGGGACTGGGAGCCAGCGGCTGAGAGCGGAGCTGTGGCGTGGGACATAGTGGCTGCCAGAGACTGGAGGAAGCCTCGGGTGAGTAGATCCTTTTTTTTTTTTTTTTTTATCATGCCTGGACATTCCCTTTAAAGTGAATCAGAGACGAAAGCACCCTCATGTATTTTGCCATATATATCAGTGGGAACATTAGAGAAAACACCTATACCCTGCTGTCTGTTTCATTTTTAACTGTTCAGCTTCCTTCTAATCAGCCCAGATAAAATCCCCCACTCAACATTCAATCTGGCTTTGCTATAATGACTCAGCTATAATGATTCCTGAGCAGAGCCACAAGGGGGCAGGCTTGGATTTTATCAGGGCTGATAAGAATCAAGCTGAACAGTTAAAAATGAAACAGAAAGCAGAGTAAGTGCTTCGTCTCTGGTTCACTTTTAAAGCGGAACTGATAAAATAAAAAAGTTTTTCACTTACCTGGGGCTTCTGCCAGCCCCTTGCAGCCTTCCTGCAGGACGCTATAGCAGGCGGGAACGCGAATAAAGCTATGCGTGGCCCAAGGCGCGCAGGCGCGGTTGCCATTGACTTACAAGTCGACGGTAACGAAACTAGCTGGCGGCGGGAGAACGGAGGATCGTGAAGGACCAGTGCGGAACAGGAAGACCTAATTTTAAGACCTTTATTACTCTTGAATCCCCTCTTCAGGAAAATAACTTTGCTGCCTTTAAAATGTAACTGAATGTGCATAATTTATTTGGCCTATTCCTTGTTAATCCGTGACCAAAAGTATAACAGCAGTTTGCTTCTGTAGACAGACAACAGCAGAACTTCCATCATTTGCCCGGAAGACGATTATGACCATGGAGATTACATGACTGAGGTAATATCATTTATTTTTCCCTATTCCTGGTTTAAATTTGGTCATTTTAGGGATTAGAAATATTGCCCGTTGTATTCTCTATTTTTATCTGCTTTGCTGTTTGGATGACACTTGTTTTAAATGTCATTAAACACCCCTACAGGAATTGTTTCTCTCCTAAAGGTCGCTGACTGCTAGTTAGGGTGATTCCAGCTAGCAGTACTACGCATAGGAGGTCTTATGTTTGTGACCACCCCTGGAATACGTCAGTTAGGTTACTGAAAAAGGGCCAGAAAAACAGTGAGATCGTTAAATAACAAAGATAAAAGGATACTGTTACTGTAGCATATGAGGGCTGCCATTGCCATATGTAATTTTTAATGTGGAAATATCTGGTCTATCATTCTGTTGGTGCTGAGTCACTGATTTGGAGGAAGCTTACAGCAGGGGACACCTGAATGGTCTGCAGTCCCATCATGCATTCTTGTCCAGGTCAGTGACGGTTGGGCTTGAGTTATGCATTGTAGCACATTCATTTTTAGAATGTATATTTTAAAACAGAATAAACTTGCTTTGCTCAGAAATACTTTTTATAGACAACTAGCTGATTGCCCGGCGTTGCCCATGTATGTATTTGGCTGGTGTTGGCTCCGCCTACTTTTTCTAACCCTAACACACAATTACTCACTGACCAAGTTTGTGAGCTTTGCGGTCTTTGGTATCAATAATCTGCATTGAAATTAAACAAATCTGATTGGCTGTGTGTGGCTCCACCCCCTTTTCTGAATTTGAACCCCAGTCACCCAATAACCAACTGTACCAGGTTTGAGGCCTGTGCCATTAACAGTTCAATAATGGTAGCAATTAAATAATCCCCTTGAAAAGCAACAGTGGAAGTTTGATTCACTTTTGTAGGCTCCACCCACTTTTCTGAATATTAATCCCAGTCACCCAGTGACCAACTGTGCAAAGTTTAAAAACCCTGCTATTAACAGAATGGCTACAGTTTACATTTTCCCAGTGAAATTTGTATTTGTCTGCACCCACTGATGACCCGACATTGCCCGGGTATGTATTTGACTGGTGTTGGCTCCGCCCACTTTCTAACCCTAACACACAAACACTCAATGACCAAGTTTGTGAGCTTTGGGGTCCTTAGCATCAATAATTTGTATATTCCCATAGAAATTAAACAAATCAGATAGGCTGTTTGTGGCTCCACCCCTCTCCAGCATTTGAACCCCAGTCACCCAATGACCAACTGTAGCAGGTTTGAGGCATCTGCTATTAACAGTGTAAAAATGGCAGCAATTTAAATATTCCACTTGAAAATCAACAGGTGAATTTTGATTGGCCATTATAGGCTCCCCCCACTTCCCTGAATATTAATCTCAGTCACTCACTGACCATCTGGACAAAGATTGGGAACCCTGAAATATACAGTGTAAGAAGGGCTGCAGTTTACACTTTCCCAGTGAAATTTGTTTTTGGCTCTGCCCACTTTTTGTAACCTGGACACAAAGTCACTAATCAATGCCCAAGTTTGTGAGTTTTGGGGTCCTTGGCATCAATAATTTGTATTTTCCCATGAAATGAAACAAATCTGATTCACGGTTTGTGGCTCTGTCCCCTTTTCTGAATTTGAACCTCAGTGACCCAATGACCAACTGTACCAGGTTTGAGGCTTGTGCCATTAACAGTGCAAGAATGGCAGCAATTTTAATATTCTCCTTGAAAAGTGACATGTGATTTTTGATTGGCATTTTTAGGCTCCACCCACTTTCTGAATATTAATTCCAGTCACCCAGTAACCAGCTATGCTAAGTTTGAGAACCCTGCCATTAACAGTGAAGAAGGGCTGCAGTAAAGTTTACAATTTCCCATAAAAAAATCTGTTTTTAACTCCACCCACTTTTTGAAACCTTGACAGACAGTCACTCAATGACCAAGTTTGTGAGCTTTTGGGTTCCTGGCATCAAAATTGTGTGACTGGAAGCAGTTTATCCAGCAAAGAAATCTGGCTGTTTTTGGCTCCGCCCCTTTACTGAATTTGAACCCCCAAACACTTAACGACTGTAACAGGTTTGAGGCCTCTGCTATTAACAGTGTGAGAATGGCTGCAGTTTCAATATTCCCCTTGAAAATCAATAGGTGAATTTTTATTGGCTCTTGTAGGCGCCACCTACTTTTCCGAATATTAATCCTAGTCACCCAGTCACCAACTGTGTGAAGTTTGAGAACCCTGCCATTAACAGTGTAAGAAAAGCTGCAGTTTACATTTCCCCATGTAAAAAGTTAGTTGTTTTTGGCCCCGCCCACTATTTCTAATCTTGACATGCAGTCACTTAATGACCAAGTTTATGAGCTTTGGGGTTTTTGGCATCAATAAGTTGCATTTTACCATTGAAATTAAACAAAATCCGATTGGCTGTTTTTGGCCCGCTCCCTTCAGAATTTAAACCCCAGTCTCCCAGTGACTGACTGTAGCAGATGTTAGGCCTCTGCCATTAAGAGTGCATGAATGGCAGCAATGTAAATATTCCCCTTGAAAATCAATAAGTACATTTTGATTGGCTGTTGTAGGCTCCACCCACATTTCTGAATATTCATCCCAGTCACCCAGTGGCCAATTGTGTAAAGTTTGGGAACCCTGCAATGTAAAAAACCCTGCAATGTAAAAAAGGTGAATTTTGATTGGCTGCTGTAGGCTCCACCCACTTTTCTGAATATTAGTCCCAGTCACCCAGTGGCCAACTGTGTCACGTTTGAGAACCCTGCCAATAACAGAATGGCTGAAATCAATCTAACAAATCTGATTGGCTGTTTGTGGCTCCACCCCTTTAGTGATTTTGGACCCCAGTCACCCAATGACTGACTGTATCAGGTTTGAGGCCTCTGCCACTAACAGTGTAAGAATGGTAGCAATGTGAATATTCCCCTTGAAAATCAATAAGTACATTTTGATTGGCTGTTGTAGGCTCCACCCACATTTCTGAATATTCATCCCAGTCACCCAGTGGCCAATTGTGTAAAGTTTGGGAACCCTGCAATGTAAAAAATGAAGTTGTTGGCACCGCCCACTTTTTCTAACCTTGACATACAGTCACTCAATTATCAAGTTTATCAGCTTTGGGGTCCTTGGTATCAATACTTTGTATATTCCCATTGAAAAATAAACAAATCTGGCTGTTTGTGGCTCCGCCCCCTTCCTGAATTTGAACCCTATTCACCCAGTGACCAACTGTACCAGGTTTGAGGCATCTGCTTTTACCAGTATAAGAGAATGGTAGCAGATGAAATATTCCCTTTGAAAATCAACAGGTGAATTTTTATTGGCTGTTGTAGGTTCCACCCACCTTCCAAAATCTTAATCTGTCACCCAATGACCAACTGTGCAAAGTTTGAGAACCCTGCCATTGACGGTGTAAAAATGGCTGCAGTTTATATTTTCCCAGTAAAAGTTGTTTTGGCTCCGCCCACTTTTTGTAACCTTGACACACAGTAGCTCAATGACCAAGTTTGTGAGCTGTCAGGTTCCTGGCATCAAAAATGTGTGAATGGAAGCAGTTTATCCACCAAGGAAATCTGATTGGCTGTATGTGGCCCCGCCCCTTTAGTGAATTTGGAACCCAGTCACCCAATGACCGACTGTAGCAAGTTTGAAGCCGCTGCCATTAAAAGTGTAAGAATAGCAGCAGTTTAAATATTCCTCTTGAAAATCAATATGTGAATTTTGATTGGCTGTTGTAGGCTCCACCCATTTTCTTGAATCTTAATCGCATCCACCCAGTGACCAAGTGTGGCATGTTTGAGAACCCTGCGATTAACAGTCTAAGAATGGCTGCAGTTTACATTTTCCCATTTAAAATGAACGGCTGAAATTTGATTGGCTGTTTTATGCTCCGCCCACTTTTCCTAGATTTGTAACCTCGGTCACCAAGTGACCATCTGTGCGAAGTGTGGGGACTCTGGCTTGATTACTGTGAGAATGGCAGCCTTTTACATTTTTTCCATTGACTTAAATGGGTGAAAACTGATTTGCTGTTTGTAGCTCCGCCCACATGTGCAGGGGGGCCGCAAGACCCCCAGAACATATCATCCCAGGTAGTAAGGGATCTGTGTACCAAGTTTCGTTCAAATCGGTCAAGCCGTTTTCGCGTGATCGCGACACACGCACGCACACGCGCACACACACACGCGATTTTATATATATAGGTGTGTATATATAATGATGTTATTTTGCAAGGAACTTCAAGTGAAGTGGAAGCTCACAGCTGCCTGATTTCATTAATCATCTGGCTGTGAACTTTGGCTGGCCTCCTTCTTTTCCACACTTTTGTGTAGTGGAAGTGTGGACACCCCTCATCCATGATGCGTTGGCGCAGAGACCAGAGCACAGTTGCATCTGGTTAATGGGTGGGCCTAATCAGAGACCTTGCTGACTCCCAGTGTAATGGAACAGGTCGCTGTTCATGGTATGTTGGTTTATTACTCATCCAGAAGGAAAAGTCACTAATACAGCTTTACTGTTTAAGACCTTGTTCACACTGGACGGATCAAACACTGATCCGTGTAAAAACTGATCCGTGAAATGGTTCCGTTTTTATTTGGCATCAGTTTTTGATCCGTTCTGTTAGCCCACAGTCAATGTTGCACGTCCGTTGCTCCAGAATTATCACAGCCTCCCTAAACTTGGGGAATGTGCCCAACTGAGCCATTCTACTGGAGGAAAGTGTACGGATCAGTCGTTTGACATTGGAATCGTTTGTTTCGCTACAGTCCACAAAACGGACCATTTTCCCTGCCAATGTGAGCTGGCTAAATTATGTTAGCTAAATCTCTACTGTGGATGTTCTGTTTGCTTTGGCGTTTTCATTATTAGACTCCTTTTTTTTCTTACAGGGTTACGAAAGCTAAAAATCAGTTTAATTTTCCTGGGCTTCCTGCAGACCCCTGGAGTCATCCTGTGCCTGTGCGTCCCTTCAGCGAGCAGCAGCAACCCCTGCAAAGTCTCTGCCAGTTAGCGGCTACTGCGCAAAGTCTCTGCCAGTTAGCAGCTACTGTGTATGTGGCCCTGAGCCACATACACCGTTGGCACTGGTGGGAACGCTATGTGCAGTAGCGTTCTTTGCGCATACGCAGAAAACTCTCGGCTTCTAGAGAGTGGTGAGGAGGCGTGTGGCCAGCCAGCTTTGCAGAGGTTACCGCTGCTGACCGTGGGGACTTGGAAGGATAGCGTAGACACAGAATGACTCTGTGGGCTGCAAGAAGCCCAGGTCTCTTTCTTACACTTTAGAATTCCTTTAAAGCGGAATATAACCCTGCATTTCAACTTTGCTCTAAAACATTATTTACAGTATATTATATGCAACCAGCATTTTTTTTTTACTAGACCAGCATTGGAAGGGTTACACAGGTCTTTAAAGTTCCTTTAGATTTCTGCAGACGCATCCGAAGCTGAAATAGATACATTTTGTTTACATAATGTATCTAAGTGTTGAATGTGACTCATCTCTCTAACTGAGAAGGAGCTTGGACGACAGCCAAAGAGTGTGTAACTGTTTATCAATAGAGATACATGTAACTAAATAGAATGTATCTATCTGAACTTCTGCATATCTCTCCAGGACCTTTAAACCTCTGTGTTTAACCCTTCCAATGCTGGTCTAGTAAAAAAAAATGCTTTTTGCATATAGTATGCTGTAAATAATATTTTAGAGCAAAGGTGAAATGCAGGGTTATATTCCGCTTTAAGTCACCACATTTTTAAAGATAGGTGAATGCAGTCTTCAGCAGAAGTACACCTCCCCCTTTCCCCACAGTGTCTTGTTAGTTAATTTAGTAATTTTTCATTTGACTGCTCATGTAGTGATGTTTTTCCATCCTGTTCCTGCAGTTGGATGGTCTGGACCTGGAGAAACTGAAAGCCCGGCCAGCCCATCTGGGGGTGTTCCTGCGATACATCTTCTCCCAAGCTGAAGCTGATCCGAGTCCGCTGGTGAGTCACATCTGATCATTTTTATATTGCACTACTTGTCCTTCAATGGTAGGCTAAGCAAGAGATTGCTTATAGGATGATGGATGCGAAGTAAAAGTTCCTACTCCCCCATGAGGTGTTTTCTTACAGTCTGACTGCAGGTGTTACACAATAGAATATGTAAAGCAAGTTCTTAAAAATAATACCACAAAGTCAAAACTGTATTTAAAAACAAAGAGAACGAAAAGAAAACATATTTAGAAGATTGGTAGGAAAAAACAAGACCCAATAAATCCTCAGGGATGAAAGGAGGAATACTGTTAAAGACGAACCAAATGAGCTTTCTTTGGATTGGATATAGAATAGGAATAACTTTTATAATTATTACTAAGTTATGGTAAAGAGAACCAAATGAGATTGAATTGGATTGGATATAGAAAAGGAATGAATAGCTTGTATAATTATTACTAAGTCACAGTAAGTAATTTATTTTCAACTGCTTAAAGGACCTCTGTCTCGAAAATCTTAACATTTAAAATACATGTAAACCTACACAAATAAGAAGTATGTTTCTTCCAGAGTAAAATGAGCCATACATTACTTTTCTCCCATGTTGCTGTCACTTACAGTACATAGTAGAAATCTGATATTACCAACAGATTTTGGACTAGCCCATCTTCTCGTGGGGGGTTCTCAGAGTTTTCTTTATTTTTAAAAACACTTAGTGAATGCCAGTTGCTCTGTCTAACTGCCAAAAACGTGTGCAGCGAGTATGGCGGCTGGCCAGCATCTTTGTATATGTTACGGCCAAAACCAGAAATCGGCCAATTCTAGAATTGGCCGGCCGTTTCTAGAACCAATTTGACGTCGGCCAAAGTCCAAAATGCTGGGGATTTCTGACATTGGCCGGCCAGTTCTAGAAACGGCCAAAGTCAGTCGGCCAAAGTCCAAAACGCACAAATCCCAGAGCATCCCAGGTCCTGTCCAGCACCATGAATGGCATTCGGAACTTCCTCTCTGCTCTGAAAGATACAGCATAATAATCCTTTTAAAGAAAAGTATTTCTTAGTTACAGCTGATACACATCCTGCAATAAATCTGCAGTGTGTCTACATCCTGCTTTCTTGGGAGCAAATATATTGTTAACACCCTGTACTTTTAAATTAGCTGCTCTGCTGTGGCAGTCAGATGACACAGGGGAGAGATCAAATCACAGTGGTGATTAGTCACAGATGAGGGGGGATGCATAGCTCGGGGGTGCTTTGCTGGGCGCTATGCATTGCTGGAGGAGGGGCCTTTGCTGAGGGGGGGGGGGGGAGGGGCTTTGCTGGGCACTTTGCATGGCTGGGGGGATTCGCTGGGCGCTTTGCACGGCTGGGGGGATTTGGTGGGTGCTTTGCATGGCTGGGAGGGGGATTTGTGGAGTGCTTTGCATGGCTGGGGGGGGGGGGGGGGGATTGCTGGGCGCTTTTGCATGGCTGGGGGGGATATGCTGGGCGCTTTGCATGGCTGGGGGGCTTTGCTAAGGCACTTTGCATGGCTGGGGTAGTTTTGCTGGGCGCTTTGCATGGCTGGGGGGACTTTTTTGGGTGCTTTGCATGGCTGGGGGGATTTGCTGTGCGCTTTGCATGGCTGGAGGGAGGGGGCAGCCTGCGCCATTTGCAGACCTCAGATCAGGGCGACCAGAGCGGTGGAGAGAACCAGAGCAGCGCGCACGTTACCCGCCCTGACCCATACAATTCACATGCGGAAGTGAGCAATGACGTCACTTCAGCATGGAAGTGTATGCGCCTTGCGGGTCGCGTGTGCGCTGCTCTGCCTCTCTTTGCCTTTCCGGTCCGGGTCGTCCTGAAGTGAGGTCTGTGCGGGGGAGAGGTGAGCGGGACTTGGCTGGCCACGCTTAGCCAAAACGCGTTCTGGCCGGCCAAAGTCTGCAGGGAAAGTTTATTTTGAACATTGGCCGCATCAGCTGGCCACTTCTAGATTTGACCGGCCAGAACCCGAAGTTGCCAGACTTCAAGTTCTGGCCGTTACATATATATCTTCTTCAGGGAATGTCTTTATAAAGAATAAAGGCCATGCTAAAAGATGGCCTAGCCCAAAACCTGTCGTTAATATCAGATTTCTACTACTTGCTGTACGTGACAGCAACATAGGAGAAAAGTAATTATGGCTCATTTTTACTCAGGAAGAAATGTACTTCCTTTTTGCATGTGTTTTACATTTTGAGATTTTCGCGACAGTTCCTCTTTGTTTTAACTTCCCAAAATCCTTTGGTTTAAGTAAATTTATAAGCAATGGTATCACAGATGGAAAATAATAAATACTGTTACTGTATTTATAATAGTGGTAGAAATGTGTGCATCTACTTAAAGGGGAACTGAAGAGAGAGGTATATGGAGTCTGTCATGTTTATTTCCTTTTAGACAATACCAGTTTCCTGGCAGCCCTGCTGATCCTCTGCCTCTAATACTATTAGCCATAGCCCCTGAACAAGCATGCAGCAGATCAGGTGTTTCAGTGGTTCAGACTTATAAGTCTGATCTGACAAGACTAGCTGCATGCTTGTTTCTGGTTTTAATCAGATACTACTGCAGAGAAATAGACCAGCAGGGCTGCCAGGCAACTGGTATTGATTAAAAGGAAATAAACATGACAGACTCTCTCTTCAGTTCCCCTTTAACACATCTGGGCCCATATAAAATTACCGTAACGTTTTCTGCTTAGTTTTCTCCAAGTTGATATTTTCACACCTCATCAATAGAATGCTCTTAAAAACTCCCAGCAATCAAGAAAATCCACAAAATAATTTTTATAGTACTTTTTCTACTATTTTTGGTACTTTTTCAATTATTATATATTATTATTTTAAACTGATGATGAAAAATTATCACCAAGGAGAAAAAGTGAATTGTATATGGGCACTCTGGGGTTTATCTTTTTTTTTTTTTTGTCTGCAGTATCTACAAACTTCAAATGAAAGGGAGTGTGTTGTTTGTAATTGGCTAGCGGCTGTGTAGTGTTGCTGACTGGTGTGTTCTGTGTCCCGGCAGCTCTTCTACCTGTGTGCGGAGGTGTGCCAGCTGCAGAACGTCAGAGATGCCTTTGCTTTGGGAAAAGAAATTTGGAGCACATTCCTGGATAAAAACGCAGTAAGTTATTACTGCAGCCCCACCTCTCATTCACATCTGGAGTGCCCAATTACAGACGATTATAGTGGTGACAATCAGGGATCATGTGATGCGGCAGGGAGTAGCTGAACTAAACTCTCAGGGCCCTTTCACACTGGCGCGGTGCGTCGCAGCGATTTACAGCACTGCTACCGCAGGGCAATGAATGTATATGAGTGCTTTCATTTATGTGCGGTGCTTCGGAAGTGCTAAATTTGATGCCCTTCGATAACTATGCTGCCACACGTATCTGCATCGAAACGTGGCAGGCCCGTAAGCCATGTTATTCTATGGCGACACAGGTATTTTAAAAATGTTGACGATGTTGCGACGCGCATGCGCAGAAGCGTTTTTTTACAATACGTTTCCGTATACCCCGAAACAGGAAATGGCCGCAAGCATGTGTCACTTCCTATTTGGCTGGATGCCAGAAGAGGAATACCGCATAGTAACGCGGTTTTCCTCAAAGACTGTTTTTTGGCGTGTGCGTCCACCGCACCGCTGACGCCAGTATGCATTGTTAAGCCAGCCTGAATATTTAGTCATTTAAATTTAAAAAAGCATTAATTTCAACAGTGTGTTTTGTTTAGATTAAATTCTGGTCTGACCTAATGGTCAGATCAGTCACATTGTCTTGCGTGTAGTGGTCCATCAATACATGACCACCTTTACAATGAAATCCTCAATTTCTTACCTTCTGCATTAGTCATGCTGCTCCTCTGGCTACAATACATTCTGGCTAAGTTCACAGTGGGACGTTAAAGTCGCGCGTTAAAACAGCATTTAACGCAGAATAACTCACTGCAATGAAAAATCAATGCCCTGTTCACAGTGCACACGTTGCGTTGGTGCCTAACTCTGCACGTTAAGTAAAAGTACTGCAAGCAGTGCGTTATACACGTTATTAGCTGCGTTGGACTGTTTGCACATGCTCAGTAATGACTTGGAAGTATACTTTTCATTGCCTGTATTTTTTACTGTATCTGCTGTATGCGACGGTAACGCTGCGTTGCCACTTTTTGGGCGCGTTGCGTTGTAAGCTTGCGGTGCGACTTTAACGTGGCATCAAAACGCAACGTCCCACTGTGAATCTAGCCTCAATATAACACAACTGGAATAGTCAGAGGAAACTCAGGACTCTGCATAACTTTTCTGTGGAAATGTTAAGTGCACAGTATTTTAAAACCTTTTCCTTTCCTTGTAAACTAGCTGAGATCCAATAACCTGTTATAGTAAGATAGTTTGTTTCCTTTTTTATACTGATTTTTAGATGCATAAATGGCATTAATGGCCTCAATTCACTAAACTTATCTCCTGTCTTTAATAACTCTTCTAGAGTTGTTACCATGGTGATAAGGCATGTAGTATTCAGGAAACATTTTACCTCAGGCAAACCTAAAGTTAACTCTTCTGTCTTTAAGTTAACTCTTCAATCCTTAAAATAACTCCAGAGTTAAAGACAGGCTGTTTATTAACTGCATGTGAAAATAACTACAGAGGAGGTAAAATAACTACAGAGGAGGTAAAATAACTACAGAGGAGGTAACTTAACTACAGAGGAGGTAACTTAACTACAGAGGAGGTAACTTAAGGAATGAAGAGATAAGATAACTCTCTTATGTGGAGGTAAGTTTTCTCTTGCCTTATTATCTCCAGCATGATCTTAGTGAATTGAGGCCTTTGTGTTTCCTCTTTCCCCTTCCTGATCTGATGTCATGTTGCCAGAGCAAGTCACAGGAGTGCATCACTTAAATCTACTCTACATTACCTTTTATCTAAACAGTTCTTCTTCGTCATCTGACATGCATGATAAACACTAAATCTGTTTATATAATCACCTTTGTAAACTGAAAAAAAAAAAAAAACAGTGGAGAGGGGTAGGAGGGTATAATTAGGGGATAAATAGAGCTATTACCAGAAGTGTGACTGAATATTGCTCTGAATAAAGAGAAACATAAACGAAGGAATAAACGCCATCCCAATCCTCCCCGTTTCCCACAAGAAATCTTTACCATTTCTCAAATCGATCATCAAGGGGCTCTGTGTGGCTGATGTTGTGGTGAAACCCCTCCCACAATGTGATGTCATGACCAAGGTCCTGATAGTTTAGTGCCTGTGAACCTTGTTGCATTGTATGCAATAACTGCTTTTTCCAACTGCCAAGCAAGCAATATCTCCCTCTGTGCAAAGAACCCTCAGTAAGGGCTCGTTTCCACTATCGCGAATCTGCATGCGTCCAATGCATGCAGATTCGCACATGTAATGCAAGTGGATGGGCCTGTTTCCACTGTAGCGTTGTTGAGGTGCGTTTTTTTCAGCGGTAAAAAAACGCACAAAAGAGCCAACGAATTTGCCTGCGAGTGGAATGCATGCGAATCGCCGCTAATGTATTTAATAGGAAATTCGCATGCGGCTATGGTATGCGAATTTTCATGCGAATTCGCATGCGAATTCGCATAGGTACCAATGTAATTCAAACAGGCAGTGACATGGTTAATTTCGCATATATCCTCACCTATGCGAATTCGCATGCGAATTCGCGGCAAAAAACGCGCAAAAATTCGCATCCGCATGCTAATTCATGGAATTTCAACAGCGGTGGAATCCAGGCGATTCTGCACCGCAATAGTGGAAACGAGCCCTTACAAACATTCCATACAGATCACCTGGCAGAACTAAAGATGTCACCACCAGTGAACACTGGCTGAATAATCTATAAATCAATATTGTAAACAATAAGCAGTTTTATTCATTGTTATTTTCAGTACAGTTCATCTTTAAACCGTATTGGTTGGAGAAGGGTTAATGCAACAGCAGGAAAAAGTGAAAAAATGTTCATGTATTTTAAAAAGTATTCAGCATTACATGATTTTCTGTAGGAGTTTGGCTATGACAACACTTCATACTTCTGTCATGATTAATCCTGTGTATAGATTGCACATTTTAATTAAAAGAATTTGGCTTCTTTCAGCCCCTGAGGGTAAAAATTTCTGAACAGCTGCTGAATGACATCGGTAAGTAAAACCTATATATTTATATCTCCATATACCTTTTTCTCCCCCTTTTTGATGTTTGGCATTCCTGGTGGCTGCTAGATAGGAGAAAAGCGTGGACTGCTGATATTGGCTTCCTATAGTTTTTAATGTAGTTACTGTCATGGCCATCAGTCTGAACTAAAACTTCAGTTTAAAAGTTGAATGCATATTTTTTAAACAATTTACACCAAATAAAAATGATCCTAAACTAGGGTTTTACACTTACTTTTCTCTTAAAACCTAATTGAATACAAATGCTCTAATGCACCTAACTATTTAATAAAGTTAATGCTGCACCTGCAACGCGTATAAAGATGCATGTTGCCGTCCGTGATAACGTCCTGCACCAGCGGGAACGTGTGGAATGGTACACGTGGTGGCCCGCTGACTCAGTCGGCAAAAATGAAATTAGCTGGCAGCGGGGGACCAGAGGAGCCATGAGTGACTGCGAGGGAATGGGATGGCTGCAGGGGGCTGGTAGAAACCCTAGGTAAGTGAAACTCAGGGTTTTTTTGTTTTGTTTTTTTTTAGTTTAGGTTCCCTTTAAAGCAAACCTGAAGTGAAAATAAACTGATGAGATGAATAATTGTATCTAAACTCCAAGTCCTAAATAGTCCTCTCCTGGAATTCCATAGGCTTATTTTGATTTTAAATCTAAAAAAAATCTCATGTTTTTTTTTTTTATAGACAAATCTTGACCTGGACTTTTTTTTTCTGTTCTCTGCATTCAGAAATGTTTCACAGCCACACATGCACATTACCATACCAATGCTCACTTTGCCTATGCACCGCAGGTTATGGTAATTGCTTAATGTGTGGTTCTCTGCTGGCGGTAGTATCTGTAATATTGAGGTGCTCTGCCGGCAAATGGCAGTATTACCATAGGTTCATACATAAGGCCTCATGTTGCTTATCAGCTTTAAAGCTGTGTGAATCAAAAGGACTGGCTGAATAGCATCGATACTTTAGCCAGAAATTCCAATACATAGAGAACATCCATATATATATTTTTGACAGTTAGGCTAGGCATATGAGAATGGCTGGAAGTCATTTACGATCAGTATTGCCTGATCACTATTCTCATTGGGAAGTACTGATCAATATACCACACTGCACAAGAAACCTTGATCACATTTCTGGCAGAAACCTGACTTGGGATGTGTCTAAACTGCTGCTGTGTGATGCAGAACAAACTGTGTACATTCGTATTGGGCGCATATTATTTTGGCACAGGGTGTGCCAGATGACGGCTCACCCTGCTGCTGCACAAATTCGTGGTGGCACTAATCACTATAGGGAGAAGTAATTCAGGGTTTGGCAATTGCCGGATTCCCACATTACCTGTACGTGGGGCGCGGACAATAGCACTGCTACTATAGCCACGCCAAAATCAGGCTGTGCACTGACAAGTCCTGCCTGGGAACAAACCACTGCTCTGCTACTGACCCCACCAATAAATTATATTTTGCCACTAGTCCCAATTGCTATCCTGTTTTTCTCCCTTGATTATTTTAATGGGTAGGAAAAGTTCCTAGAGAGATTGATTTAATTATAATGATTGAATCTCTGTGTTATTAATCGGAAGTACTGCTACACGTATGCCCAGCCTAGGACATTAAGTTCTAGGGTCTCTGTCATAGTCATAGAATAAAAAGGCTAAACAATTGCTGCAGATGTCCTGTTAGGGATTTTTTTTAAATGTTTGTTCCCAATGCTTGTGTTGCCTAGACTCCCATTTACTGTACTGTGAGGATGTTCGTGGTGTCTTGTCTGAAGCCCAAGAAGCCATGATACCAGAAATACAGGAGCAGATCCAAGATTACAGGTATTTGGATATTACCAACCTAGTTACTGTACACTGTGAGCATGTCCGCAAATGAAGAGGTATCCTTACTAACCACTCTTCCCTGGTTTTCTATCACATTTGATCCTGGGCTTATATTTTATGACCATTGCATTAAACTGTGGAGAATAAACCATTTGTCTTAAAAAGATTACGATCTCTACTCTACCTCCATACTAAATTCTCCATAATAGTTACTTAACCATAATCCAAAGAAACAGGCAAAAATCGGGGATTGTACAATTGTAATACCTGCAAAATTATACCATATCCCAATAAACATAACAACTAGGTAAGATGTATGGTAGCATGGGCAGCAAGCTGAGTCTCTAAATCCCTCTGTTCCAGCTGATGCAGGTACAATACCAGGAATAAAGTTAAAGAGAAAGTTGAACGTCATCCCAATCAGTAACTGATACCCCCTTTCCCATGAGAAATCTTTACCTTTTCACAAACGGATCATCAAATATCATTTATGGCTGATATTGTGGTGAAACCCCTCCCACAGCGTGATGTCAGGACCATGGTTCTGACATCACACTGTGGGAGCCTTGTTGCATTGTGGAAAATAACAGCTGTTTTCAACTGCCAAAAAAGCAAGCAGCATCTCCTTCCACTGACATCACCTGCCAGCATTAAATATGATGCCATGTGATAAATGTCAGAATGTAAATCAGAGAGAGGAAAGATTTTACAAAGGGCAAACACTGACTAAATCATTTATTACTACTGTAATTATTGTAAAAATGAGGCACTTTTTTATTACAGTATTTTCACTGCCGTTCCTCTTTAAGCCTTGCAATCTATTTCTTAGACAACAACCAGTAAGAAACATTGCCACTAATTTCCTGAGAGATGCACCACTTTATGCTGGGGGGGGGGAGGGGGGGGGTGACTAAAATATGAGCGATTAGTACATTAGAAAACCAGCATAGGCTAGAACAGGCATGGGCAAACTTGGCCCTCCAGCTGTTAAGGAACTACAAGTCCCACAATGCATTTGCCTTTGAGTCATGACTGTGGCTGCAAGACTCCTGCAATGCATTGTGGGACTTGCTGGAGGGCCAAGTTTGCCCATGCCTGCACTAGAAGATGGCCTGGAAGCTCTTAAAGGAGAACTGTAGTGAGAGGTATATGGAGGCTGCCATATTTATTTCCTTTTAAGCAATACCAGTTGCCTGGCTATTCAGCTAATCCTCTGCCTCTAATACTTTCAGCCATAGGCCCTGAACAAGCATGCAGCAGATCAGGTGTTTCTGACAAATTTAGACAGATATGACAATATTAGCTGCATGCTGGTTTCTGGTGTGATTCAGACACTTCTTTAGGCAAATAGACCATCAGGGCTGCCAGGCAACTGGTATTGCTTAAAAGGAAATAAATATGGCAGCCTCCATATCCCTCTCACTACAGTTCTCCTTTAAACAATGCAGATTACCTGGCTGTGCTGCTGAGTATCTGTCTCTGATACAATTCGTTATAGAATAAGAATACAGATTAGATGTTTCTGACTGAAGTCTGACTGGATAAGGGTGCATGCTTGTTTCAAGTGTGGGATTCAGACACTACTGCAAGCAACAAGATCAGCAGGATGCCAGGCAACTGCTATTGTTTAAAAGCAATTAAATATTCCTACCATCATTTCCCTCTCAGTTAAGGTGTACTTTAAAGGCACTCCGAGCTCAAAATAAAAATGAAAATGGTACTCACCTTGGGCTTTCTGTAGCCCAGTGTAGGTCGGGAGGTCCTCCGGCGGCGTCCTGGCTCTTCTCCCAAGACCTGTGCAGAAATGGCTGCCCGGCGGCTCCCGGCCAGCAGCCCGGTGACACTGGGCCAAAGTGTCAAGCTCTTTCTTCATCATATGTCACTGCTTTCGTCACACGCCGGCCGCCTCGCGTCATCATGGCGGCCTGCGTGACAGTACGACGCATGCGCGGTATAATCGCGCATGCGCCGTACTGTCACGCCGGCCCTTCGTGATGACGCGAGGCGGCCAGCGTGTGACGAAAGCAGTGACATATGAGGAAGAAAGAGCCCGACACTCCGACCCAGTGTCACCGGGCTGCTGGCAGGGAGCCGCCGGGCAGCCATTTCTGCACAGGTCTTGGGAGAAGAGCCAGGACGCCGCCGGAGGACCTCCCGACCTACACTGGGCTACAGAAAGCTTAAGGTGAGTACCATTTTTATTTTGAGCTCGGAGTCCTTTTAAAACTTTAAATTTAAAAAAGGAAGTGTTAGTGAATTTTCCTCATGAAAGTCCCTTTTGATCAACAAAAAAGTTATTGAATGAAACGGAGAACAAAGTGGAAAGTCTTAGAAATCAGAACATGCAACTTGGCATCGATCAGTCAGAAGCAAGATGGGACATTACTAAATGAGCTTAAAGAATTAGCAGAACAATGCAAAGTATACTATGAAAACCTTTATGGATAGCTCAAATACACAAACAAAAACAGGACTCAATCCATAAAAGGTTTACTAAAGAAAATGGACGCCCTAGACTAGAGTTCCCCAACCCTGTCCTCAAGGCCCACCAACCGTACATGTTTATCAGGAAATGACACACAATCACAGTTGGGGTAATTTTTTTCTGAAAAAGATTTTGAACAGTATCCAATTTCCTTTAGCTTTTATGATAGGGTCTGAATATAGCTTTACCCACTCCATTTACTTCAGTCCTAACCAATTCCATTGTAATCCCATGCAAATCAGTCAAATGTTTTGGGGGTTTTTGGGTGCCCATGGAGAATACACACCTCTCCAGACAATGAATAAATACAGTATGTATTGCTTGAATCTGTGTGTCCTGGCTCTCTCAGCCAGAAATAGACTTGGTAAAATCAGAGTGTATTCATTTGGGAATGCATGGGAGTATGCGGGTCACTAGAATTTTTGCAAACAACTTTACATGTTTATATTCAGAACATGCAGCAGAGCTGATTAACTCCTTCTGTGGATTTATACAAAACATGCACTGTTGGTGGGCCTTGAGGACAGAGTTGGGGAACACTGCCCTAGACTACCCCAGAGGCCATTAATGAACTTGACGTATCTCAGAAGCAGACCTTAAGGTGACTGGGAAAGGACCAAAGCTGGTCCAAGACCAGGGCCAGATGGCCTTTCAGTTCTTAAAATTATTCCATCCGTTATATGGAGCCACGCTTTGCCAAAGCCTTCAATGTGATCACAGTGGGAGACAATCCATCCAAAGAATTGCTAGAGGAGCATATAACAGTACTTTATAAGGAATGGAGAAACCCTTAAAGTGAACCTCCGGACTAAAAATCGACTCAGCAGCACTGAAAAGGCTTTGCGTTTCTTTAACAGTTTCACAGCATCAGAACTTTGTTTCTCTTATACAAGCCTCATTTTTAGCTGCACAGAAGAAAAATGCCCGGGCTTTTTTCCCCTGATGCTGTGCAAAGCATGATGGGATTTCTGATGTTGTTGTTCTCGTTCTGCTGTTTTGGTGCAATTTTTTTTTGACATTTTGAATTTGACATTTGAAGCCTAGCGTGTGCAGCTGGGAGGGGTAATCAGGACACAGGATAGTTGGAACTGTGTCTCCTGCTCCTTGTCACCTCCTTTCAACTAAAAAGATGGCTGCCCCCATGACAAAGATGGCAGCCCCCATGAATCACAAACATTTGCCTGTTCTTTTAAAACAGGGTGGGTAAGAGATTATATTACCTATCTATTCTAATTAACATAACTAATGTAACTTGATGACAGTATGTTTGTTTAGGCTGAAGTTCCCCTTTAAGCTTGCTTGAATTACATACCAGTATCGCTTCTGAATATAAACATGTAAAGTTGTTTGCAAAAATTCTAGTGACCGGCATACTCCCATGCATTCCCAAATGAATACACTCTGATTTTATCAAGTCTGTTGCTGGCTGAGAGAGCCAGAACACACAGGATTCAAGCAATAAATATATATTAATTTGCTGGAGAGGTGTGTATTCTCCATGGGCACCCAAAAAACCCCAAAACATTTGACTGATTTGCATGGGATTACAATGGAATTGGGTAGGACTGAAGTAAATGGAGTGGGTAACAAAGCGATATTCAGACCCTATCATAAAAGCTAAAGGAAATTGGATACTGTTCAAAATCTTTTTCAGTAAAAAATGTAACAAGACAAGGGCACCCTTTCCTCCATTTCTAATAAGTATTTGCTCTAAGCTGGTAGTAAACACAAGGCAGAGCCCAGATTGTCCGGGTCAATATAGGCAAAAATGAATCTGAAGCATCTGCTTTGATGGAAGGTTTATGACTGTTTATTTTGCAATCGCTTGAATTCAACCTAAATATTTTCAAACCGATGAAGTAATTTGAAAAAAAAAATGCAGATTTAATAGCAAATTATAATATATCATTTGCCATAAACATGACCATAATGAAAATAGTTCTGGATCACTACCTGGTCATTTTTTCACACATTTGGGAATACAGATCCTGGGCAAATTGAACTCTGACACACTCTAGAAAAACCCACTCCGGCTAAGTACCTACTGTTAGACTGAACAGCTAAGTACCCACTTAAACTGAATTGCTGCCATCTGCCGAAGGACAAAGTTTCTATGATCTTTACAGTAAAGATCTTAAAGAGGAGCTGTCAGCCATACTATGCCAGATAAAAAAAACGACATATGTAAGTAGATAAATACTAGCCCTACTTGCATAACATTTGTATTGCACGGTCCAAGCATTGATTTCAGTGAACTTTATAAAATAAAAAAAGGTAAATGGAGAGAATTCTGTTCGCTGGCAGGGGCCATGTTTACTCCCTCCAGCTGAAGCCAATGGTGAGGTAATTTCCTCCCTTACTCCCCCCTCCTCCCCACACCAATAGCGAGCATTGATTGTAAATACAGTGAATCCCTAAGGAAATGGTAGCAGGGACAGGGGTCCCCATGGATGCAATGCGTTGGTGGCAGCCGCTGCCCTCATGAATCGGCTGAGATGCCTGTCGGGCTGGAGTGTGTGGAGGGGGCAGACACGCAAAGTCATGGGAGGCAGCCAATGAGAGGAAAAGGAGTGAGAGTGAGAGCCAATCAGGCTGAACTAGCTGTGTCTGTGCAGAAACTCATCCCGCCGCAGCCTGCAGTGCAACTTCTCTTTTGTGGCTGCGTACTAAGGAGCTGGTGACATGAGGATTAATCTCTGCAATAAAAAAAGTAAGATTGATTTGATTTTAAAGTTATGCATTGCCTTTTTAGCATTCCTTTTATATGATCAACAGATAGGCATGAAAAAAAAATCAATTCTCTATTTCTAACAGTTACTCTTTAAGCAATGGAATGTGGACAAACAGCATTTGCCTCAACGACCTGAAGAATCAGATCTTCAGATTTATTTGGGCACATGAGAAACGGGATACGCAAGGTCGGTCTAATGTACCCATGTAATGTAAACACAAGACAAAAGGAAAAAAAGGGGGAAAAAGTTACATGCTTAAAGGGACACTTAAGTCAAACAAAAAAAAATGAGTTTTACTCACTTGGGGCTTCCAATAGCCCCCTGCAGCTGTCCGGTGCCCTCGCCGTCTCCCTCCGATACTCCTGGCCCCGCCGGCAGCCACTTCCTGTTTCGTTGACAGGAGCTGACAGGCTGGGGACGCGAGTGATTCTTCGCGTTCCTGGCCACAATAGCACCATCTATGCTGCTATAGCATATATCATATACCACATAGCAGCATAGAGGGTGCTAATGTGTCTGGGAACGCGAAGAATCACTCGCGTCCCCAGCCTGTCAGCTCCTGTCACCGAAACAGGAAGTGGCTGCCGGTGGGGCCAGGAGGATCGGAGGGAGACGGCGAGGGCACCGGACAGCTGCAGGTGGCTATTGGAAGCCCTAGGTGAGTAAAACTCTTTTTTTTTTGTTTGACTTAAGTATCCCTTTAACTAAGAAAAGGGAAGCTGCTAGATTCTCCAGAAGTTTCCCACATCTCTTCGACCCCACTGTCGCAGGCTTGCAGTGAAATTGTTTGTTAGGCTGGAAGAGAAGGTACTTATTTGGTCTGTCGGCTCAAAAGCAAGAATGTAACTTATGGTTGATGTTTTGTATTTTGGTATTAGTCCGGTGCAGCTGTGGAATATGCCGAATTTCTTTCACTGCTTCATTACAAAAGCACATCAGGAGTGAGAAGATCACATTGTGTCCTTTAATTTGCAATATCTTTAGCAGATGGAAAAGTTTCTGCATTATTTTTACTTGTACTGCTGTTTTTTCTCCCCCTTTTAAGCTGACTTTATCTTCATGTCTTACAGATCAAAGAGAACGATGGGCTTGGGGAGCCTGTATGGAGAGAATGATTTGCTGGACCTGGACACTGACCCGCAGAGAGAGCACGATGTAGCCGTCAAGCAGATAGAGCACCTTAGGGAGATCCTGTGAGTCTCTGTTTTATAGTTTGTTTTTTTATAAGAGACACTAGTAGACTTAAGCCCGTTTAAAAACGAGTTCTAGGTCTGTTTTTCACCACCGCATGTCAGTACGCATGTGTGCACACACCCGGCGCATGCACCTGTCTGCCGACACACACGCGCACAGCGGTGGACAGGTGCGGCAGGTGCGCTCGCGCGGAGGCGGACAGGTGCATGCACCAGGTGTGTGCGTGCGCATGCGCACTGACATGCGGCAGTCAGAGACAGACCTACCTACCCGGCTAACTGGTCCCATCTTCCTTTCCCAATGGCTGTCCTGTGCTGTGCACATGCATAGTAGCGAAAAGCACGGACCCAAGGACACAGGGACAGGAGTAGACGGGGACAGTTAGGTTTTATTAGGTAGGACTAGTAGACCAAAGCCCATTTAAAAACGGGCTCTAGGTCTTTTTCTTTTTTTTTTGCCGCCGCCAGTGCGCACGCCCCCCCGCACCCGCCGCGCGCCCGCCCGCCTTGCTCCCTGGTCCCATCCAGCTGTCCGTGAACTTTACTATGCACATGTGCAGTAGGCAAATAACGGGCACAGGGACAAACGCTGGATGCAGCGACACAGGGGTTTTATAGTGTTTTATTAGTGTTTTCAATAATTTCACCTTATTTGACATGATTGACTTGGCTTCATGATCTTCAGAAACCTGCTGGATTTCATGTATTCTTGAATAGCTCACTGGCTCCAGCATGCTGATCACCTGACTTCTAACTGTTAAATAGTAACTAGCACAAACTGTTATCTTCGTGTTTACTATTTACCTACAACAGTATTTTTACTTTAGCTAACATCTGAAAATATGCCTGAAGAAGGGGACTAGATCCCAGAAAGCTTGCATAATTTAACTTTATTAGTTAGCCGTTAAAAGGTATTACTTTTACAAGACTTTGTTTTTCTACCTACACTAATATCCCCTAAATTGTACATGTGCAGGAAATGCACTTGAAGTTGAGCGGAGGTTACACAAACTACATACTGCATGGAACGTAAATAGAATAAAACACATACAAACATATGCTTCATAATGTACATTACTGACTGACTTAGCCAGTGCTTATCAGCCAGGCAATGCTTATTAAATGAGCAAGCTATAGGTTTTTTCACAATTAAAGTGATGCTTTTTACGCACGGTTCGAGTTTGCACAAGTTCAGTTAAACTTTACATGTGCACACGTAAATTTAACATTGCACAGTGAATCCAGCCCTTAGTTTCTTTTAGATGTACATATTATGCCGGCGCTGCATGAGTTGGTGGTCGGGTGGTCCTGCTAGTAAAAATATTGGTAATTTGCATTACCGATATTTAACTCTGCACTTATTTGGCACCCATTCTTACTTGAACCCTCCCCTTCTAATACTTAAAACTAACCTCTCCCCACCCACTTAACGCCTAACATTAAACAGGTTTCCTGTGGGTGGGGTATTTAGGTGTCACTGATGTAGGGTGGGGCACACCTGAGGAAGGGCTACGCCCGAAACATTTAGTGTCTGTGCCTCTGTATACTCAATACAGTCGTTTGCTGCGCCATTGGTGTGCCGTCTCCGTTCTTTCTAATTGTACATGTGCATGCAGGAGTGGTGTACCTGCAGGAGTCCAGGCATCGGCAACTGGTCTAAGCTAATTTGACCATAAAGGTGAGCAAAAGTGTGGAAAAAGTTACTGAGCTCAAATCACCTGATCTGCCATTTTGGCCCGTCTTTACTTATACCATTACTTGACTGGACCTGTCATGACCGCTTTCTATAAGGCCAGTATCATATTACCATGAAGAACACTGCTTCTTCTGTTTTTATCTTCACTGTCATTATTCTGCTCCACACAATATTGCACCATCTCTGTCCAATGCAGCTCTTCACTTATATGTGAATAGATGAGTGATAACATCTTCCTACAAGATCAACATTTTAGACTCCCAAAATAGTGTGTTCCTGGAGGATTTTTGAATGCAAATTTATGTAGGCAGAATAAATCTGTTCAAAATTATGTTACCTAAAGTTCTTTAAAGAGACACTAAAGCGGAAAAAAAAATATCCCATGTACAAACATTCTTCAAAAGCCTGATGCCACTTAAAGGGGGAATTTCTAAGTGCACGATTGTACAAAATCTCAGAATTAAAACTTTAAAAATATTTGCAAATTTGCCCTTATGATTTTAACTCCACCATAAAGTTAGATAAAATGCAAAAATCCCTGAAGCAAGCCACACAATTCTCTCACTGCTTTTGCCACTGGGTATGCCACCAAAGATATACCTCAAATGGGATATATGACACCTAGGAGGTTAGCTACATTTGACAGGGCTCACTCACCCTTTGTATTGGAGAAAATGTGGGCAGATAGATGCACTAGCTCATACTTTGTGTAACTGCCCTTAACTAGATATTATATGGAAGAACATTCATTACAAAATCTCACGTCTTATTCAAAGGCCCTTCATAATGTCCCCTAAGCTTTTTTCTGCTCAGTATTGGTCTAGTCAACATACACAAGGGCGTAGCAATAGCCATAGCAGCCATAGCAACTGCTATGGGGCCCTGTGGATGGGAGGGGCCCTGATGGTACGTGATGTGTTCATCATTAACTTTGCTTTGTTGCTCCACCCTCTAACTTTGTCTCAGTGCTCATAGACTTTGCACAGTGTGCTTTGCATGAGAATGTAAATTGGCCAATCAACTCCTATTCATAGGGTAGAAGCATGTTGCCCTTTAAAGTTGGGAGCACCTCTACTGAGAACCATGTGTGTGTGAATCAGCCCTGACCTTGTCCAAGTAGTATCTTGTGTGTGGAGACTGGTTGGTGCCTCCTTTGATACCTTCCCTGGCTATTTATGTGGGTGATGATTAGCTAGAGAGACAGCTGTCTGTCCAATTAAATTTGACTGTCATTTACTATCTTTTACATTAATAAGTAGGCGGCTGAATTAATGTCTACAGGCTGTTCTGGATTTTGAAAATCCTGTGTTCACCCTCTCAGAAGCCGATAACTTTATCTCCTTTATTTATTTGCTCAGTAGTTACATAATTTTAAGGCAATCTCATAATTTGTCCTGAAACCAGCAATGTCATCAGTTAGCTTCAATGAAGTATAAATATGCATTTAAAATACATTAGACTAGTCTTATATGGTTTTATATGGTTTTTTATTACCTGTATTTAATGTTTTAGATAGAAAATGTGATTTTGAGTTTCATCCCACACAAGCTCAGATTTCTGAAACCATGAACTTTTTTTCTTGCTTTGTTACAATTTAATTAATACATTTGTTTTATTTATTTATTTTTAGATCAAAGTATGAGGAAGAAAGAAGGTATGTTGCCTTTTTTGGGCTAAATTACTGGGCTGGTGGATGTTGGATATCGAATGTGACTTGTATAGTGTTGCAGTTGATTTGTGGGTGGTGAGGGGAGTTGCAGAAGCAAATAAAAATTAAAATAAAAAGCTTTAGTCCTTTTTCTGCTTACATTGAAAAGCAGCAAGTATGAACTGTTTTGTCACTGTGCTTCTCTGCAGTCAGCCCCTGTGCGGTTTGGAATGCAATGTGTATGTCTGCACTTCTTGGTAGTTGCTATATATGTATAGGGTGCTGTACTCAGCAGCGTACATAAGGCCTAACAAATCCCTTTGTTTAACCTCTATTCTCCGTATGTTGAACTACAGCATAGCTGTATATACAACATGTCACATATTCCAGGCTTTTCATGTCCTCTTTTCAAAATGCATAGTTAATCCTTGCAGACTTCTAGTTAGGCATGCTTTTAAAGCACATCCACAAATCGACACCACACCGTATAAGGAATTGGAATGTATGACAGATACTCTGTAAGCAGTCATCCTTGATCTGCAACACACAGCAACATGTCTAATTCTTGGTTGTCCTACTGTGTGGTTATGATTGACTGATAATTGGTTCTGAATTTGCAGGGCATTTTTATTAGAGACTGCTTGCTGGTGAAAATATGGTGCAGACGCCCAGATTAAGGATTTTGATTGGCTACTTTGAACAAAAGCTTCACTTTTGCACCAGTTTTAAGCCAGTTTTCCTCCAGCTTTAATTGCATTGGTTTGATATATGTGCTCCAGTGAGAATGATTTATAAAGACAGGTGCCAACAAAATGGGAGCAGTCAGAATCCCTGTTCGTCCATCAGAACCTGATTGTTTGCGCTTAGTAGCTGCTCCGCTCAGGGGTGTATACGGATCACCTCACTGAAACCTTGAAAGGCCCCCTCCCTTCATTCCTTAAGCCCACCAAAACCTTCCTTTCCCATATAACAAATGTGACAACCATTTCTTCCCCTCTGTACTCCTGTACTCAATAACAAAGGCAGCCATCATCGCACTCATCATCGCACATCATCCAGTTACCACAATACTTCCTCCCACCAGTGCAGCTTTGGCAATGGAAGAGTAAACATGTTATTAGCTTTGGCTTCAGGAATAGTCAGTTATTCTCTTCAGTGTGGTTAGTTACTGTCATTCACCACTCTCCTTCTCCCAAGTCTTCCCATGTGTTGCATGACATCAGGCAACATGAGTGAAGACCAGCACGAAAATGGGTGCCAGTGAGTACTGAAGAGACGGCCTGACTCTTCCTGGCACTACACAGTTAATATAATCATTATGTCAGGACTTCACAACTCTGGATGGGAGCAGACTAGGAGGCAAGTTCACCTTAGTAGATCTGCAATAATCAGCCTCATGCATGAAAATGGTTGTAAAGAAACTCATACGTGTTGCACATGACAACCTATCAGCAGGAGAGGAGCTAGGGTTTTCAATGCCCGGGGGAAAAGACAGGGTTTGCACCCCCCCTGGACAAAATGGGCGTGGTCACACATCAGAATGTGTTCATGGTCATGGGTGGAGTCAAAAGGTATTTAGATAGCCCCCTTACCCCATTTAGATAGCCAGATATGCCCCCCCTGTTTAGATAGCTAGATGTGCCTCCTTTAGATAACCTTATTCTGCTGCTGTTAATGTTTCTGCAGAGGGAGGGAGAGAAGCAGGGGAACTTCGGGCAGCCAACAAGCCACCACTCATGCATGTGGCGGTGCAATGGCTGTGCTGAGCACCCTCACAGTGCTGCGCCCGGGGGCATATGACTCCCCTCTAGCCCACCCATAGCTACTCTTCTGCCTATCAGCACCCAACTGTCAGTTTTATAGTGCTGCTTTGGAAATGAAAGGAGGAGTTTGGTTACCATGTGGAACAGGAACATTTTTCCCATACACCGCAAGGTAGGAAACCAGTATCAAAAGTACCATTCTGTCTTATTTATATGTTACGGCCAGAACCCGAAGTCTGGCCACTTCGGGTTCTGGCTAGGCATAACTTAAAGTGGCCATCTCACTGCGGCCAATGTCAGAAATTAATTGATATTTCCTAGATTCAATGTGACAAATGAAGCCGCTCTGCGATGCTGGCTCCTCCCCCTGCCCCCTCCTATTCCGCTTTGGCAGCTGGGGACACGCGTGTCCCCCAGAGTCGTTCGTAGTGGCAGGGAATCCTGCCGTTCGTTCCTGTAGAGCGAGTGCTGGAAGAAGCAATGTCTGCAGGCTTCCCGCTCTGCTTCCCTGCCGCTACGAATGACTCTGGGGGCCACACGTGAAAAGTAGCGAGCAGGGGAGGAGCACCGAGGAGCCTGCTTCATTTGTCACATTGCCGCCGGTAATCCAGGAAATCTTAATACGTTTCTGACATTGGTCGCAGTGAGACGGCCACTTCTAGTTTTGCCCAGCCAGAACCCAAAGTGGCCAGACTTCGGGTTCTGGCCATTACCTCTACAATAAAATAGATGATGAGGGGGATAACACTCCTCCCACAAGGGGGAACAGTATGTAATGAAACAATTGGTAGAACAGAGGGCCCAATGAGGATAAAATACATTAAAAAAAAAAAGAAGGCGGAGGGCTTTGTTAGAATAAATTCCACTTGTGACACGTTTCACTCTATACTCCCGCTTCTTCAGGCAAAAATGTGGGATTATCTGAGAGGCATAATTGTTTTTATATGCAAGTTTTAGAAGTTTGACATTAGATTGTGAATGATTTCCTGTGAAGGACAGTGAGTGATGTGGTTTGTTCTGTGGTCTCTGCAAATAGCTGCAAAAAGTGTCTACTCCATATAAGCCATTTAATTGAAATGTGTGAAGTTGAATGAGCTGACCCTGTCTTCCTCTATTCCAGTTCACCTATGACTTTTGCACTGAGAACATATATGAGTCATGCTGGCATTACCTTCAGAGACTCTCCTGCTGTAAGCTCTTCAGAGAAATCCCAAAGTCTTCCTGACAAAGACAAATGGCTCCCATTCCTAAAACCCAAGAAGGTGAGTAGCTGGAAGCTCAAGGGCTTTTTTGCAACATCTCCATCCTTAGAAAATATTCATACAGTACATTTTCCCCCCAGCCCCTTTAAGAGAGCACTCGAGCCAGTATTAAACTTGGAGAAAAAAAAACATACTACCTGATCTGGGGAGATAGATGGATCAGGTAGAGCCCTTTACCGCCGTTCCTGCATCAAGAAGATATCCTTTAGTTTTGGTTTTAAAGGCAAAAAAGTGTCCACAACCCCCGTGGTCATGACACTGCTCTCCTCCGAGAGTGCAGAGAGGAGGGGAAGGGGTGGGTGAAAGGCAGTGAAGGGCCAAGGAGAGGCAGGGAAGGGGCATTATTAATGCCGGGGGCATTTTGTAGTAATGCCGCCACTGCGAAGAACTCCCCTTTCCTTATTAATCTACTGACAACCTCAATGCCCCCCCCCCCCCCTCACACCCCAAATCTGCCTTGAGCCCATATTAACTACTTTGTGATTGCGAGGCTCTGACCCCTTAAGGCCGGACCAGAGCCTCTTTTTCATTATTCAAATAAAATCTTTAGACAGCTGAGTTTTGTGTAGGAGGGGACTCGTGATCGGGTCCCATGCATGGAATCGGGTGTCGCTAAAACTGCGCTGCATCAGGCTTAAGCAGCCACAAGTGAGGCATAGTTTTAATTACACCTAACCGGTTAAATGTGATTTTGATTTATTTTAATATCGCAAGAAAGTGCTAGATGATAAAGTGCCATAAGGAACAACAGGACCCACAATAGTCAACAAGTTCAAGGCCTAGATGAAATTTGAACTGGGCCAGATCATCTCGTCTTAAGCACCGACCAAGGCCATTGTTCTTCTACTCTCCTTGCCATTCTATTGTTCCCTGTGTCGTCATCCCTCCGCCCTCTGCCCCCCTTCATAGCAATAGAATGTGTTGCAAACCTCTAAGCTAGTGACGCATCTGTACAGAACTCAGCATCAAACTGTTGCACGAGGGAACAAGTTCTACTCCCTGCAGGCAACAGCAATTGTGGGTGTATATGCACATTTAAGCTACACAAAAGCAATTCTTCAGGCAATTGCTCTGGACAAAAGCTCATACAGACACGTCCCTTGGCTGTAGCTAAGCAATGCATACTGTTGCTATGGGCCGAGGAGGAGGGTTGATGGTGTGTCACATGATGGAGTAGCTTTTGGTGGGCAGGGTGAGGAGGCAAACCATGCACTCAGCCATTTCCATCGCTGAGAGATCCATTGTGCCAGATTTTTAAGCGACCTTGGGATACACATATACACATTCTAGATGAACAGCTATCTTAGCTGTGTTAAGTCAGCAGTTTCTGAGGCTTTAAGGTATATACAAACACATTATCTTTAGGGTCCGCTTCCACTATATCCGAATACACAGCGTTTCCCCACATGCGAGCCGGACGGGGAAACACTGCATATTCAGCATGCCATCTGAATTGCTTTCTGGTGGGATTCTGGACAGAATACTACTACTACTGCAGCACACATCCGTATCCCCATAGTGATTTGTCTGTGGCTTCGCATTAGCACGGGTGCTGCATCTGATTTGGAAACTGACGCGGCACCTGGTGGAAATAGAGCCTTAATGACCATACATTGATTGTTAGGATGACAGTTCAGGACTCATGCACTATACAAACATGCGGTTCAGCTTTCACCATTTACTGTTGAACGGAAGAGGGGTAAGAGATGAAGGTGCATGAGCAAGCGGCTTACAACAAGTGGGATAAATAAGAACACAATGGAATTGATTGACTAAGCTGTGCTGCTGTAGAAAATGACAGGCAGCCTACAGGGCCAATCAATGTGCAGGAATCTTGTACTTTGAAGCTACTGGACCTGCCGGGCTCTGGGCGGGTTAAGTTAATTGCTTGTTAAATATAACGAAGCGTCCTTTACAGTATCTGAACACAGCGTAATTTCACTGTGCATGCTATGGCTGCACTCATTAGCAGTGCAGCTTAGTGAATCAAGCCCAGTGTCCCTTATTGTCCCTGTTCATTAAGAGGCAGCATTAAATACATCCTAAATTCTTGTCTCCGATCACACTGAACAGCTGTCTTAGCCAAAAATGATCTAGTGCGTGTACATGAGATGTTAAGGTTTATTCACATTTGGTCCCTTGCCTGGCTGTTTTTCAGGCGTCAACAGACCTTAGGAATGGACCCATGCTGTTCTGTGGGGCTTGTTCTCAAAGTCCAATTTCAACGCATGCGGGATTTTCCATTGCACTACTGCAACAGGCAGTCCTGACCTGCACAAATTTGCTCTGCAGGGCATGTGGACACCTTAGTGGACCAAAGAGGCACTTAGAGCATATTCACCAGGATGCCTTTTGCTTATCATACCTCCTCCACAGTCCCCTGAACAGAACACACTGCTCAGCCATAGCTGATATTCTCATATATTCTCATATATTTGTATCATTTATTTCCTCTACATCATAGCATGGTTATGTATTGAACTCAGACTGCTTTGTTTTTACAGAACACCAATGCAAAGAAGGACAAAGAGCGTGAATCGGCAGATGACAAGAAGCGCAATCCCATCCTGAAATATATCGCCAAACCTAAAACCTCTCAAAGCAGTGAGTAGGAATTATGTCAGCTGTAACTGCCTTCTGTGACATCTAATTTCACAACTCACAATGGGGCATTTATGAATTTATATACAGCAAAGTCTCCAGCGGGGATCGCCTGGTAGTGAAAACTTGTGCCAGCCGAAAAAGCACAAACCCCACCCCCCCTCCCCTTTGCAGATTAAAATACTCTCCAAGTGTCCAGTGCCATCTTCTAACCTTCCTGTTGCTCCTAGTGGCATTCCGGCACCCTCCATGTACGGTGTGTCACCTGAGCAGCCAGAAGGGACAGTAAGGTTAGAAAACGGTGCTGGACACTTGGTGAGTATTTCATTGCCTAAGCACCCCCACCCCCCAAAAACAAAATGACAAAAAACATAGTACCCATTATCCGCTCAGGCATTCCGGTTGGTTGAGGCATCCAGTTGCCGGAGTTATGGATAACGGGGACTTTGCTGTAACTAAAAAGCAGTGTTAATACAGTGTGGGCACAATGCTGTGCTCACGTATTACGACTGCCAACTACTGTGCTAGCAGGGGGAGAGGGCGCACTCCTATATGCGCATAGCATGGGCTCTAGGACATGAGGAAGGTGAGGAGATTGGCGCGGGGGCACACCCAGTGGGCTCTACAGAATTGGGGGATTACTAGTTTTTAAATGACAATCTGTTTTTGATCCTAGGCATAAGAAAAAGTGAATTGACAATGCTAGAGAGAAGCAGGGATATAGTTTGCATTACTTTTTATCTTTTTAGTGCATCTGACATTTTTGGTGAATTTTAAATCCGGAAATTTTGAATTATTAGATCTCAGAAAGTGTGTCCTTGCAGATGTTATTGGCTCCAACATGTCCTGCTTCCTTCTGGCATGTTTCATGTGCTGATTTGAAAATTAAAAGGGAATATGACTTGTTGTTCTATTTGCCCATAGCAGCCTGTTAGAATACTTTCCACACTCAAAAAGAGAACATGAGGCAAAGCTCCGGTTTAAAAATACACACTTGCCTATGGAGAGGAAAGCTTCTGGATCCTAATGAGGCTTCCCACGGCGTCCTCTGGTTCTCCACCACTGCCCGGGACCCTCCATCTGATCAGGCCACTGTCCTCTTCTGGCACGAGCACGGATGTGTTGCAACCATGCAAGCTTACCGCGCAGACACGACCGTTCTTGCGCAAGTGCAGTACGGCCGCTCTCGTGTTTGAAGAGGAGTGTGGCCCTGATCAGATTACCGACAAGCTTGTGTCTGTAATCCTTGGAATGTTCGCAAACCGCAGCAGGGGAAGGTAGGTCGCCATGGGAAATTTCATTAGGATCCAGAGGTTACCCTCTTCTTTATTTGTATTTGATCATGTACTTTATTTTGTACCCAAACTTTAAACTGGACTGGAGGCAAAGAACATTTCTTTCTCTCTGCCTCATGGAGAGCTGTTCTAGTTTGATTCAAGAATTATTTTGTGTGTTTTATGCTCTTTACCGTACTGTATGTTGAATTTACCAACATTACTAGTGCCAGTACAACCACCTTTAGTACTGGGTCTTGCATTAATTTTTAGGTGATTTTCATACTTTATTTTTTTATATTTGTGCATGTAAGGTTTTTTCACGGCTTCTTATCTAATAACTGTTTAAAGTCTGGAGAGGGAAATTGGCCAAAAGTGAATGAGCAATATTTGAATCTACTAGATAGGAGGAGTTTTTGAACTAAAACAAGTTTGTGCTAAATTCAGCAAGTATCTTGCCAGGGTTGCTTGCTCCTCACCCCTGCTTTGCAAAAACCTGAGCAAATAGTCGTCCTACATAAAATCAATGAGTCACCCAAATGTATCATCAGTATTATTTAGCTAAAAAAAAATCTGTACGTTTGATGAGGATCTCTTTGGCTCAGGGTCTGTCAACCAAGATTGGTTTAACAACCATCTAAATGTGTTGCATCTATGATAAAATAATTTACCAGCTATCATGCCTAGATCATAGTCTGACCAAGGAATGGGCACAATTTCTGAAGTCTGTATACTGGGTAGCAGTGCACAGCTGGCATAAATATGGTCATTCTTGGGAAAGCATTTATGTGGATTAGAATCGTGCATCTTTTCTGGCAGGGAGACGCTCCTTCCAGAAATCCATCATCTGGTATTGATTAAATAAGTGACGAAATGTTGTGTTTTGTGTCCAGCTGGACATAAACACAAGCACAGAGAAATACATGTTTTATTGAACCACTTGTGAAATGCCTTGTGCAAAATTTCCCAAGTGGAAGTTGCTCTGCTGCAGTGCACCTGCTCCCAATGAAACAAGTGGTAACACTTAGCAGAGTGGTTACAGAGCTTAGAGGAAGAGTTTCTGTGGAACATTGTTCCCTACTCTTCATAGGAAGTTAGGAAGAAAGGGTTAAAGCATAACCTTTTCCTAACTCTCAGTAACTGCTTGGACAATTACATATAAATTCCTGGTAATGTTCCTGGCATTCTGATGAGCTTGATGGCCAATTTGCAGCTAGTGGCGCGACATGAGTAACCAACAGACATGACTGTCTCCACTCTGATATCAGCCCTATTGATTAAAGGTAAGCGCTAGTGTAGCAATAGGTCAGCTTTAGAAATGGTGTCTGTCCCTGGGCACATCAGTCCAGTTTGTCTGTCTGTCTTGCAGGAGCTGCATTTAGTGTAGTCTGAGCTTAGGTTGCAGCAAGGGCTCACAGCACCTTACTAAGCATAGCTTATGTGATGTACAGTGCTGTATTATTCCATTTATGAACCTTTCTAACAACCACAGTCAGAAGATGCATTGCTAATCTGCTCCTTAATTCCTACCTTTAAAGGGACATTTCATGTTTGTTTGAAAAGATCCATAAACATAAGTCAAAAGTGCAAATGCTTTTTTTCTTCTTCTATGTAACCACTTTGGTACCAGAAGTCTCTAGCCTCTTAATCTCTCCTAAGCCAACGCAGTACGAATCTACGTCCAGCAGGTGGTGCTGCGGCCTGCCTGGACGTAGACTCTATGGTGCAGTAAATTGGGCGTCCCCGCCGATCTCGCCGCTCTGCACCCGCCGCAATTCTCTCGCTCTACCATCTATAAGACGGCAGAGCTCTGTGAGCCGGTCAGGAGCTGCTTTCATTGGCTCCTGGCCCTGTCATCACTGTAAGCCAATACATTGGCTTACAGTGATTGACCGGGTCAGGAGCCAATGAAAGCAGCTCCCGACTGGCGCACAGCGCTCTGCCGTCTTAGAGTCGACAGAGAGAGGAGCCTGCGGCGGGGACAGAACAGCGTGAGTGGTGGGAGCGACCGCTTATTGCGGCGATTCAGTGGTATTCGTCGTTAAGCATCGTTGTAAAGTACCAGCAGTCTCTGGTCCTTAAGGGGGGCAGAGACTGCTGGTACGGAAGTGGTTAATGACCAGAGACTTCTTAACAAAAAACAAAAATAAGGCTCACCGACGAACTCTAGCCTTTTGCGCCACTCTACTGTCGCTGCAGCCCACTCCATCTGCTGTAGGACAGCAAAGCTTTGTGAGCTGGTCAGGAGCTTATTTTATTGGCTCCAGACCCTGTGAGCACTGTGAGCCAATCATAACCACCAACTACATTGTGTCATAAGTTTCCGAATCCCTGCCGAGCCGACGCAAAGTCTGCAGCACATTGCCGCACGACTTTGGAGGCTGGGGAAGTCATTGGAGTCAATGGGCGATGCAGGAATTTAATTGACAGGAGCGCATTGCATCACGGTGTGCATGCGCGGACTGACTGGAATCCCAGTAACGTCCTTCCTACCCAGCAGTGAGTATGTCACCGAATGGGGAGCGGCACTATGCAAATGACCCTGTCGATGCACTCTGCCGCAGGGTCATAAGTTTGTCATTTTGTTGCATTGCAGTGGGATGCGGCTGGAGCATAGCATCCACACCACACCGCAATACAATACATAAGTGTAAAACAGGGCTCAAAGATTTCAGTTAACTTTAGTAATTATGTATTTACAATTTCCCAACAGCCTCTGCTGGGTTAAAATGACTCTGCATACTCCCAATCTCTCTGTTCAAGTGCAGATAACATTTGTAAACACTAGGCTGCAGCAATGTCAACAGAAGCAATGGGTAACATTATATGAACCAGTGGAAAAAAAGTTGAATTTAATATTTAAAAAAGTTCCATTTAATATTGGCAGTTGCAGCACAATAGCAGTCTGGCAGTAGTAATATAATATCAGCTTCGTAAGATCGGTGTAATGCCGATGATTTATTGATACACGTGAAACAGTCGTTGTGATTGGCCACTAACTTCTACCACCCACCCCTTGTAATTTTCACCCCGGGTTGATGCATTGTAGCCTGAGCCAAGATATGGATTAGCTGGATGTTTGGACTACTGTTTGTTTTTCGACCATGTGGATGTCTTTTATTGCAATAAAGAAGCTTTTGCTACAGAATGGAACTTGGTGGTGCACACTTCTTCTCATCGAACTAAAAAATAGATTAAACTCATGCAGTGTCTAGAAGGATGTCAGCTCTAATGCAGATTTGCATTGTGAAAAACCAAACGTGTTCCTGTGAAGTGTGACACCCTATCTAAAGAGTCTATACCTAAAAGTATACAGTATCTCCGCCTTGGGAGTTCAACTTGGCATACCAGGGTTACAACAGGAATCTGGGTCTACAATACAGAAGGTAATACAGATGGTCAATGAGTTACTAATCTTTTCCAGTTGCCAGTTGATGCAAATTAAATTTTTTTGCAAATTGATCCTATTCCAAGCTGCATAAATATAACAACAAATTAGCATCTCACAGACCATCTTTAAAGGAATTCTGTAGGGGGGTTGGGGGAAGATTAGTTGAACTTACTCGGGGCTTCTAATGGTCCCCTGCAGACATCCTGTGCCTGCGCAGCCACTCACCGATCCCCCGGCCCTGCCTCTGGTTCACTTCTGGAATTTCAGACTTTAAAGTCTGAAAACCACTGTGCCTGCGTTGCTGTGTCCTCGCTCCCGCTGATGTCACCAGGAGCGTACTGCGCAGGCCCAGTATGGTCTGCGCCTGCACAGTACACTTCTGGTGATGTCAGTGGGAGCGAGGACACTGCAACGCAGGTGCAGTGGTTTTCAGGCTTTAAAGTCTGAAATTCCAGAAGTGAACCGGAGGCGGGGCCGGAGCATCGGTGACTGGCTGCGCAGGCACAGGATGTCTGTGGGGGACCATTAGAAGCCCCGGGTAAGTTCAACTCATTTTCCCCCCACCCCCCCTACAGTATTCCTTTAATCTTGTGGGGTTAACCTTTTTAGTTGTATTTCAGTAAAGATGGTCAGTGAGATGCCACCGTAACCATTCAGTTTAATGCAAATTGTATGTAGCATGGCATTGGTCCAGGAAATTGGCTGGCCAATTTAGTAACTAAATACAGTTTTCAGGCAAGCTGGAATTATTACCATCTCATTAACTATCTCAGTTATGTACCACAATGTTTCGGGTGTCACTTGGAGCACTTTATAATGTGCATGTGATGCAGGAAACCCTGTGCTGCTTTGCAGCAGGAGTACGTTAACCATTTCACAACTGAGGGGTTTTACCCCTGTAACACCAGCGCTATTTTTACCTTTCAGCGCTGCCTACATTCTAGTATTTATGTACTATGATTGGTTATGGGGACTCTCCAGTCCCCATAACCAATCATTGTACTGCAGAGCCGGGGTGTGTGCGCGCGCGCGGGTCGCATTTGTTTACATTACATTGTTTTGAATGAAGACGGCTTCTGTTTAAAGCCGTCTTCATTCTACTCTCAATCGGCGAGACTAATTGGATTTGGGAACGCTCGTTCCTAACATCCAATTAGTCACCTGCTGTGCGGGCTGGCTGGAGTGTGCGCGAGAGTTCCCCGCCCACTCCCAGCCAGTAAATAAACAAGTGCGCCTTTCTCCGTCCCTGGGGGTGAAGCGGTGCGCAGAGGGACGGAGAAATTTAGCACTGGGGGGGTGAAGTGGTTAATACATCTCACAGCTCTACAGCCACATTAGATAACTTGTATGCAGTCATCCATCCCTCCTCCTCTTCCCCAGGGAGGGGAAGCTGATTTAAATCTGAACAAAAGTCAAAGGAAACATCCACTCCTCTGATTAGGACTAGTTTTCTATTGTGCTATCTTTGGTTTGTTCAGTTGTCTTCTCTTCACCTGACTTCAGTTGAACATGCCAGCTGAAAGCGAAGAGAAGACTCATAGGAATCATTGTGGGAGCTTCTGCTCTGAAATTCAATGGAGTTGAATCACTATCACTATAGTTTCTCTTACTGCATGCTTAGGGTGCCCTATCAGAGTTAACATGCCCTATCAGAGTAAATGTGCCTTATCAGAGTTGGCGTGCCTTATCAGAGTAGCTATCAGAGTAACATAGCGAGCGCTACGAACTTATGCCTGCTATTTGGCAATGACGACTATTGGGCCAATCAAAGTGCGGGGATAATGTCCTTTTAAAGTGATTGGACCCGCAAGGGCTCAGGGCAGGACGAGTGGAGCTCTCGTCATTGCCAATTAGCAGGCATAAGTTTGTAGCGCTCGCTGTGCTGCTCTGATAAGGCACGTTAACTCTGATAAGGCATGTTAACTGTGATAAGGCACGCTAAGCATGCAGTAAAAGGAGATATAGTGAATCAACCCCAATGAGTGGGAGGAGCAAGTATTAGGTAATTCGACAGCATGGTTCTGGGTAGGTGTCACCTAGTGCAAGTGACAGTAATATGCAACATCAGTAGTGTCTGTGGGGCAGTGGTACAATCTGCTGTGGGTGGGTCCTGAGAGAATATATTATGCACCACTTTGGAGACCTTTCTTGATGTAGTGTATGTTTAATATACAGTATATGGTACAGTTGTTTGGCTCTTTCTCCCTTTCCAAGCACTATGCTCTAATTCCTCTGCTGATCACTTTAATAATCAAGAGTTAATTGCTCATATTTTTGTTTCCCTTGTAGCATTTCATGTCCCTTTGTCCCCTGGTGAAGGTAAATCCCCTCTCTCCATCTGTCAACTTAATACAGCTCTCCTGCCTATCACATACTCCTCTGCACTAATCCTAACGTCCCAACTACTTCTGAATGCCTCCGTTGTAATTATTCTGACTTTCTACTCACTTTAACTTCCTTTTTCAGCATCAAGTTGTATTGCAGTGCCTGAAATAGGCATGTCTGTTGGCTGGAGAGCTTACAACCCAATTGCCGTTGCATGTCCCTAGTATTTTAGAATTGACCTTACGAGTAGGCGCTTAAAGTGCAGGAAAGCATTGTGTGCTGTCTAAAAATAGCAAGTGAATGTTTCATGCTGCTGCCACAAGTGGTGCCCGATATAGAGAGACAATCATTCAACAAAGCATGACCAGTTTAACACTGTAGTCAGAGTGCTGAACCTTGTGTAGCCTGCATTTGTCATATTCCTCAGCCTGAACCTCAAAGTCCCTTTCAAAGAAGTGAGTTAATTTATATGAAATCAACCTCAAATTGCCTGTTTGGCATTGATATCACCTGTTGTTAATATGCCTTTCCTATTTGCAGTTACTTGTATAAATGATCCCAGTACTAGTATAGCAGTACTGTTCTGTTATGACCCCCTTCCCTGTGTCTTCACCTGCTGTCTGCAAGCTTCCCACTACTCGCTTGTATTAGGTTGTCTATGCATAAAGACTGAATGTCTCATTGTTTGTACAGTCCATTATTTCCCAGTCTGATCTGGTCAGATGGGGTGAATCACAGATCCGTAGATCTGTGACAGAAAACAATTACTAGCTATGAGGGATTTCCAGGGATATGGGAATGAAAAAGCTGGGAGGCCAGAAAGACACAGAAGCCCAGCTATACAGAGTGATTGTAATGGGGATGTACATGCAAATAATAGGCATCCATGGAGATCTGAGATCTCTGCATGGGGTGTCCATTTGTTTTATATATACTAGACACAGGATATTGGGGTAGCAATGCAACCCTGGCAGCATCAGCTACTTACCTACCATTGACCCTTTGCCTGAATTAAACCTTCCTGCCCTATGTCTAACCATAACCCATCTCAGAATCAGAATCATTTATTTTGCCAAGTACAACGGGGGTTGTACCCAGAATTATTCTGGCCTCCTCTCACAAACCCTAACTGTAACCCCTGCCTTAATGCTACCCAACTCAACAGCCCTAAGTATATCCCTTATGCTACTAAAATACTTAATCCTGATGTCATCTATTTTAACTTAAGAAAGTTAACTTACCCTAACCAATGACCCTAATCTAAACCTAAGCTGTGCTAAAACATAACATTAAAGTGTAACTGTCGGGCATAAAATCAAAAATCAATTCTTTATTTTTATCTGGTAAACAAGTAATAAGGATGCTAATCAGGCAACCCAAAATTTAAAATCTCTATTACTTTTCTTGTTTATAAATGATCATTCCCCAGTTTATCTGACTCTTATTTGGTACGTTGCCGCAAAAATAAAGTTGCAGGGCACGCTGGGTTGTCCTTTTTTGCTTCTGTACGTTAGTTAAGTCTGAGGAGAAATAAAGAAGCAAAAAAAAAGACAACCCAGCATGCCTTGCAACTTCCTTTGTGTGGCAACGTACCAAATAAGAGTCAGGTAAACTGGGGAATGATCATTTATAAACAAGAAAAGTAAAAGAGATTTTAACTGTTGGATTACCTGGTTAGCATTCTTATTTTTGGGTTATCAGATAAAAATAAAGAATTGATTTTTGATTTTATGCCCGACAGTTGCACTTTAACCCAAAAAGTCAATTAAACTTACGTATTAGAATGGTTCTCAATAATTGCATTGGTAAACGTCTTGGCACACAATCAAACAGTGGTGCAGTGGTGAAAATAATTGCTTCACTTCTGTGGGACAGACGGTAATGCTTTACAATTGCATAATTCATCAGGGGAGGTTTGAGGTTGATTTAGAGTATTTATTTACAATAAACAGAAACCTTCCTTAGATCAATTATTTATCTCAGTGAGTGACATTTATGTAAACATCATAGGAAATTCAGTGGTCCTATGATCCGGGCCATGACATCATAAGTCAAACTGTCATTCACTTTAATTTCCTCAAATTGAGAAAACAGTAATTGGTTTATAATTTCTTCGGCTTTCGACCTAATAACTGCACTAACAAAATCTTGCTCTCCAGATACTGTCTTCTGATATAAACTCTTCTAATTTACTAGCCTTTCTGGGTATTCTCCCTGTACAGCCCTCATGCTTTACTCTTGTGTGTCTCTTCTTGTACAACTTGATGACCTCACTTCCTGCCAGTGACCTTACAAATGTCAACTGTCTTGGCTGATGTCTTATGCTTAAATTCTTCATCTCTTCTCAGTAAAACCCGGTAATGTTAGGAACATCATCCAACACTTTGAGAACAACCAGCAGTATGACCATCAGGATTCTCCAGGCATGCAACGTTTGTCCACTGGAAGTTTTCCTGAAGATCTGCTAGACAACGACAGGTAAAGAGTCTGTTCCTTTTACTTTCTATTTTTAGTAATAACCATGCCACGTACATTGTTTCATGTAATAGAGTTTTGTAGCTCCTGTCCTTCTGTTTCTCTTTCCTTCACAGCTGTCCTGTTTTTAAATGTGATACATTACAGTTTATATTGACTTACACCTGAATTGTTCATCCTAAGGTCTTGGATTGCAACTCAGCCTGTAACCCACCTCTGTGGTTCCTCTCATGCCTGCTTAGGCTATATGTGGTATATGTAGCTAAATGGCCCTAGGGCACATGCTTTCTATGATGTTGCTAATGTGCTTAGCCTGGCTGGCTGTTAATGTGTATGTTCCACTGCTGCCCCCCAGTCTGTTATGAACCAAGTGCTAGTTATCAAACGTGACATGCTTTTTTGGATTTTGTTTTTGCAAATAAAGTTCACTAAACCTCCAGTGAGTCTCCTGTATTGCTGCAGTGGAGCCTCCTGTGAAACGGCAGCTGGTTTCAATCAGCCCTAAAATAGCAGTGGTTGTGTAGTCACTTGTCCCATGATAATGAGGTGTAAATGTAGGTACAGACGGTACATTATGCAAAAAGAAGTAGAAATAATGAATAAAATAATATGGATCAGTATCAGGCTCCCTGCACACTGCAAATCAGTTTTCTGATTCCGTTTTCGATTCCGATTTTCAATTCCGATTCTCCGTGAATACATTCAACAGAAAAACAGATCACAAAAAGCAGCATGCAGTAAAGATTAAAAATCGGAATCGGAGGTAAAAACCGATTAAAAAGCAGAATCGGAAATGCATGCAGTGTGCAAGAGGCCTCAGACAAGAGAGCAAACAGGAGAGCTAGGCAAGGGCATGCGCACAATGATGGACATTAATGTATTTCATACAAGATGACATGAGAGAAGTTAAACTTCAGCTGTGGGTTACAAAGACAAGATGGGCAACCATGAAAATGGGTTGCTTAGAAAATCTAGAGCTTTCCAGAAGGTACTGAATTGAACACTGAAAAATATGTTGAATTCTTACTTAGATTTTCTAGCTTTTCCGCCCTTCTTTGTTGTTGAGGGAGTGCATATTATAGTCTTAACCATGGCCAACTTTCCAGACCACTGAAACTTGCCCTTTTGAGGGTGTAATTGGGCCAGAGGACAAGGAGTGATCCAGTACAACAGCAGTTGTATCTTGATCTATGCAAACTTTATGGCGTTGTCCAGAAAAAGAGATCTATGTGGAAATTGAGAGAAAATTGTATTAACTGCAATACATGGAAAGACTAGAGCCCATAAACAATTAACTTGAGTTAATTGAGTTTTCTCCTAAGAGATCATTTTCATTTTTTCTTTAAAATGACTTTTTAGCATTTTACAACTGAAAAAGTGGCAAAAAGTTGGTGAAAAGGTGCTATCAAAATTGTGTCTTTTTCTTCTTGCTGATGACTTAAAGGCATTTTATGAGGTATGAAAATAACTAGGACAGTACTGTCCAACTTCATCAGTGGATGGCCACATTTTATTCAGACTACATGGTGGAGGGCCGACCACAATAAATAGGGTTCTCACGGTACCAATAGTGGAATGAAATACACATAATCTGACAACATCCCCCCTCCAAAAAGAATACACATCTGGCAGCATTTCCCCCCAAAATACACAAATTCAGTTATTGAATATTGATTCAATAATTTATACATTAATATTGTAAAAATAAACAGTGCTATACATTAATTTGTTTTCAGTAAAGCTACTAATCTGGAGGCTCACATTTATTTCCATGTAAACATTGAAAATTGCCTGGCTGCATGAAGGGCTTTGACTGAAATCTGACCAGATTAGCGTCATGCTTGTTTCAGGTGTTTTGATTTAGACATTGCTGCAGCCAAAAAGATAAGTAAGACTGCCAGGCAACTGGTATTGTTAAAAATTATAAATAAATATGGCTACCACCACATGCCTCTCACTTCAGTCTCCCGTTAAGCCCACAAGAGATCAATGTTGGCAGTCAGATCCACTTTCCTGTACCGTACATAGTTAAAGATGTCTAATAATTTACTATGTTCTACCTACAACACAGTGTGTTTTTATTATGACCCTAAGTAAGACAGAACAGTCTTCAAGAGAACCTGAGGCGGTTTGTGGTGAGGGGGATGGGACACAGAGGCATGTCCTCTGCCTCATGACATGTCTCTGTGTCCCCCCACCGCTGCGCTATAGCCCCCCCAACTTTAGCAACATTACGTGTTGCTATCTCTGAGGTAAACATAGGGGAGAGGGCATTCCTGCGGGGTTTCCAGAGCTGCCACCGGGCAGCTCTCTCTCCCTGGCCGCGCCTCCTGCCGCCTCCCTGCACACTGGATGAGAAAATCAATCTCTCTTTCCAGGGTCGTGTCACGGAAGTGAAAGTGGGCCATTGCGGCCCACAGGAAATGGGAGGGGAGCGACTGTTTTTGCGGCTACCTGATCCGCTTAGCACCCCGGATCAGGTAGCCTACATTTTTTTTTTAAATATGAGTTCACCTTGGGCTCTCTTTAAAAACACTGAGTTTGGAATTCAGTCCTATATGAACATAATAAACATAGTTCAAGTACTGTCGATATGGAATGGCCCTGTTGATTAAGTTTGGGAAACTGCCAGCTTGAGATTTGTTATGAAGTGCTTTGATGCATTGAGCTGACCACATTGGTTGGTAGCTAGCAAGGCCCACTTTCACAAAGAGTAATAAACTAGCGGATTGCCCTGATACATTTCATAACTGTATACACATCCTTGTATGGACTGAATGTTTACAAGGCATTACACCTCTTTGGTGGTGCTAAATTCAAAATGTCTTGCAACAGTGTGGTGATATAGGTCTATTAAGATCTGTATTTCGATGAGGTTTCAATACACAAAACCACAAAGCTCTGTAGTGCTTTGTAGAGAGGAATATACTTGTTACTTGTTGATCAATATGTCATTTTAAAGTTGTGTGCTATTTTTGTGTTTATTTGAAGTTATGTGTGATTTTCAGGTTCTGTTTTTTCACACAATATTCCGCTTCAAGTATCTGGTTATTATTAAAGTAAATGTAAAGCAGTGCAAAAAAAAAAACAAAAAAAAAAAAAAAAACTTCGAAACTTGCCTAAGAAGAGGTTGGTTGGTTCTGGAGCCGATAGAGCCTTCACGGCCCTCTCTCTGTCCTGTAGTTTCAGCACCGGAACTTGGTGAAACTTTGTGACTAGCTTGGATGAATACGCTTCCCTGAGTACTTCAGAAGACAAGGTTTTTTTTTCCTTTTTTTTTGCGCCGCTTCACACTTACTTTAAAGCATATCTGAGCTGGGAAACCTTGGTTAACTGAACGTGCCACCTTGTAATAAGGTGCTTGTTCTCAAAATGGGAAAGATCCACTTCTTTCTCTTCATTAGTATATTGCCTAGCTTCTCAGTACGTGGATGTGTGCCTCAGGGAGTATTTCATTTGGATTCCGAGGGAAATTGCTGTTGCAGGTTATATAAACAATAATTAATACACATTTCTTTTTACTTTTAATAAGAAGGTAAGGGAATGTTTGTACAGTAGTTATATATAATTATGGAGCAGCCCTAAAAACAATATATAATGTATGCATGGGTTCTTGAGATACTGTTATTTACAATAGGAGATATTTTTCAGAATGGTACATTATGCAGTAGTTTTGAGAACCCCCTCTGTCAGGCACCAGGCTAATCTGAATATCAGAGCAGTCAACCACAGCTTGCATAGAATGCACTGCCAGACTCTGCCCCTCCCTGCAGTGACTGTAAATCCCTGCTCACCTGCTCCTAATGCACTATACTTAGGATACAAATGATAAGAAAAAAAAATACAGAATTCACTACTGACAACAAAAGCATACAATGGTTTACCTGTTTCGTTTTCTATGGGATATTTATCCACACAGTTGAGTAGTCTTTACCAACCAGCACAAATCGCCGGCAGTACTCACCATGGTGAAGGCCAATTTCTGAGGCTGTTTGTGGCCTTTGCTGTGCTTAAAGTGTACTAGAGCTGAACAAATCTAAAGAATCTATATTTACCTGCGGCTTCCTCCAGCAGCATAACCTTGTGTGAGTCCTTCGCCGTCCTCCCGTGGTTTGCTATTCAGCTGCAATCAGCCCCGGTAACAGGCTCAGTTGCGTAAGTCGCGGGCATGCGCGGAAGGCCACAACTGAGCCTGTTACCGGGGATGATCGCGGGTGAACGGCAGACCACGGGAGGATGGCGAGGGGCTCGCGTACTTATGGGGCTGGAAGAAGCCCCAGGTAAGTGTAGATTCTTTAGATGTGTTCACCTCTGATTTATGTTAAAAACTGGGTTCCACGGCTCCCCCAAGATTGATATACTTTCAATAACCGTATTTTATCATTTAATACAAAGATCATGATATGTATTTAGAGTGGGGTATAGAACTGTAATAGCTAGGCTTCTTTCTAAAATTGATCCTCAAGCAACTGGAAAGCGCACTTATCCAGCACCAGCTGATCCCCATTGGTGCCGGATAACCGAGACTCTACTGTGTAAAGAATTAACGTATTTATTCAGGAGGATTGGAGTTGTGAGTGAATCAAAGACCACTGGTGGAAATGTGCTCCAGGAGGAATGTAGACCTGCACCTTTGAACAATTTGAGTTCTAGAGAATGACCTTCATCAGGTGGATTTAGAGAAGTTTGGTTGGTGAATGTGGTTTCTTGAATACACAGTGATGTAAGATGTAATCATGTGAAACTACTGCCATGGAGGCATTGTAAACTTGCACTAGACTATGGATAGCTTGCTATCCTGGAGCGTACACTGGTGTAAACTCTGAGATTTGGAGAGCATTTATATTGTTGCTTTATTGAAATGCAAGCCCCAGGCCTTATTTGTTTGCAGAAGACTTCTAAACCAAGATGTGTGGAAGTAGCGACAAAAAACAAAAACAAATTGTATTTGTACTAGTGATGAAAAAAAAAACAATTAACTGAATGATGTTCCCTCACATCTAATTGTGGACCCACAAGAGTCACTATATATATATATATATATATATATATATATATATATATATATATATATATATATATATATATATATATATATATATATATATATATATATATATATATATATATATATATATATTTTATTTATTTATTTTTTTTTATTTTTTTTTGTAAGTTTGTATGTTTCCTAAACTTTTAATGAAGGGTATTCGATAAGATGGCCAAGAAGTTGTATGAAATGTTAGCATACTAAATAATAGCTGGGAGTTTCAACACAAAATCAGACCCAGGATTGGATAGATCTGTAGCAGTGTCTAGAACATTGCAAGTGTGTCAATGACTGCTGGAAGAGTTTGAATGTAACAGTGTCATAGGGGCGGGAGCACCCTGAGGAGACATGTTATGTGTATCACGTCAGATCCTACTAATCAGTGTGGGTGACTGATTTAGGGCCAGTTCGCATGGGCGTTCAAGGTCAGCAGTCACGGCTTTCGTCGTTTAAGCGTTGTCCATTAAAATGATAGGACAGCGCTTTCTACATGAAAGTATGTAATTTGCATAAATGTGGAGCTTGAGCCCCTTATCTCGCCCTCGATGCTACAAGTTTGGTGTTTCCGTGTCTCCCTAGATGGCTCAAAGTGAGACGTGACAACCGAATGACGGGAACTAGCATTGGTTTAGCATTGGCTAAACAAGATATCCCCCTGAGGGCCCTTATTGTTTCCTACTTGCAATCTACTATCACATGTTAATTTTTGGGCCATGTGCTATTGGTGCTGTTGGTACATCTGCCAAGGCGGAGGCCAGTCACCACGGGGAAGGAGTTTGACATGGCTGAAAGTCTCAGTAATCGAACAGAAATGCAAAAAAACAAACACAAAAAAAACCAAACATATATATATATAGAGAGAAGTGGAGAGAGAGAGAGCGAGCGAGAGACACACTGCCATCTTCATTCTCTGGTAAGCAATGCCAGTTGCCTAACTTCTGTGCTGATGCTCTGCCTCTAATACTTTAAAACACCATTCAGGAATGAGTGTGCAGATCAGATGCTTTGACTCTGGTCTGACTCTGCTGACTGCATGCTTTTGTAGGTGTGCGACTCCAAAACAACTAAAGCCACGAGCTTTCCATCACAGCCAGGCAACTGGCATTGTTTATAAGGAGTGAAGATGGCTACCTCCATAATCCTTTTACTTTAAGGTTCCCTTTAACACATTCACCTATTGGAGTGTCATGCATTTCAGGTCTCCTGCAGATCCACTCTTCTTTTTAGCAGTGGCATACAGTCTATCACCTGCCGGCCACTGATGCACGTTATAGGAAATGCAGCGACAAAAGCTGCAAGGAGATGGACTTTACGGTACAGCTGAAGGAAGGGGGGGGAGGGGTGAGTCGAGAGTTTCTGTCATGGATCTAGTGTGTCTGCAGCTCTCTCAAAGCATTGCCAAATGATTCAAACTGCTGGATCATCTCAGGTGAGAACATTGTTTCCTGCTGGCAGAGTTCCTACTTATGCGCGGACTAGGGGGGCCGGGCTGTGTGGCGACGTCATCGCCCGTCGACCGACCCCTCTGTTTTCTCTGTCCGCGCATGCGCATCCGGATGCGCTGACTGCGCATTGGGCGTGTGGCGTCTTTCACATTTCCGGCTGGCCCGAGCTGCCTGGAACGCAAAGGTAGCGCTCGATGACGAGCGTGGCTGACGCACTTCCGGGTTAGATGCCATTTTTGGCGTTGGGAATGAACGCTACCTCATTAACAAGCAGAGACTTGGTCTGAGGTCCTGAGGAGACGGATTACCGGCGAAACCAGTCGACTATCCAAGCCTTACAGCTTATAGCCACCCAGCCTACAATCCCTCTATCCAAAGTGGTTTTCCATTGCCATCAATCTGTGGACTGCATAGTGGGCACATGGACTCTCTTTATTCCTGCAATCATGTGTCTCCAGGAGTGGTAGCTATACACACTTTGCCATATGTTTTTGAAATACAGCATGCTTCTAAAGTACAGCACCTTTGACTATGCATTATACTGACTGCAATTGCCTCTGTTGAGTCCTGTGGATGTTGCGATTGGACATCTGACTGTGAAGTGATTTGATTCTTGGTTTTCATCGGCCGCAGGATTTCCTGGTCAGCAGCAGAGTCAACTATACAGTGGATCCTATAAGCATTACTTGTTCAGTGACACATTTAGGAGCATCCTGCTATATAAGTGCTTTGTTTACCTTCAGAATTTTCATGGAGCCATGCTGATCCATACCCTTTATGAGGATGCTTATTGTCATACATACATACAGCATATCCTATGTTGAGGGACTTTGTGCGCTAATATAGGCTATAGTTGGCTTATTGCTGGACTGGCCAAAACAGACCACTTGTTTTCATCATACTATCTCTGTTTATTGAGTCTAATGAGTTTTTAAAAATTGATTGTTGTATATCTAATAAATGTTTTTCTATGTTCATATATCTATGGCTCATGGAGTGCTTTGGCATGCAGATGGGTTCTGCTCTTTTCTGTGCTTTTCTTGTTATTTAGCCATACCACTCTGAACCATAGCCATTGTTTTGTACTTTTTGATATTTTGAAATAGTGGTGTGTTGGTTGAGAAGCTTCCGCCGCATCTCTGTCCCTCTGTGCACCGTGTGTACGGCTGCTGCACAGAGGGACCTGGCGACGAACTGTCGCTGCTTTTTTTTTTTCTTTTGTCTCATGTGAGACATTTGTGCATCATGTGTATGAGGCTTTAGGCCTCTTTTCCATGGACAGTTGATGGGCAGTGAAATGCCTCTCAAGCTCTCGCAACTGCCTGCTTCTGCCTGGCAACTGCTTTCTGCTGCCTGATAACTGCTCACTGCTGCCTGGTAACTGCTTGCTGAACACAAAGTGCAACTGTCCCTGAAAAAGAGGCCTAACTGAACAGTAGGGGTGGTCAATAAGATGCAAATTATTTTAATTTGATTCAGAATTGTGCAAATTTGAATTGCTTGAAAATGAATCCGTCGAATTAAGTTGAGGCTGGATTCGATTGTTTTGTTTTTGTGCTGCATAATTCTACATACAAAATTTGCTAAATTCTGTGTCAACTCCAAATTATTTGCATCTCACTGACCATCCCTTCTGAACAGTAAAGGGGGCCCTTCTATTTGAAACCCTTTCTGGTGGAGGTCCAGGAATAATAAAAATAATTTCTTTAGTGCAAAACACAATAAACAAAATACGGATAATTGTTACCGCTATTATCATCATTATTGTTAATGTGCAAAACCTTATACATTCCTCTTTATTGACAAACCATTTTTTTATTTTTAATGCTATAAATTTGTCTATGATGACTTTGTTAGTCATTACAACTGAAGTATTCATGCAAAAGTCTTATTCAAAACATTGAATATGATTGTTTTTTTTATATGGAATATGTTAAGACATGTTAAGGTATATCTGAAGTTTTATATATGACTTTATGGGTAAAAGGTTACATGCAGGATCGCTGATTGTGCCATGAGACAACCCTCTATTTTTATAAGCTCGCAGCACTGCGTCTGTGTTTTCTGTCCGTTCCCTGATTGCCTGGCTGTATTTAGCTGCATCAAGCAGCCGTGGGAACATGGAGTCACGGACGACAACAGCCTCCTCTTCTGCTTGATTATCATTGTAATTTAGGTGTCAGGACGCATGCTGTGTCCGTGTGATGGGGCGGTCTCTCTACCCTCGGATGCCCGTTCTGTCCTGTCTAGAGCACCATTGATTTTTACTGCTCGCACTGGAGATGGGATCAATAGACAGCTGGCTTGTAATCTGCCTCAGAGCTCTGTCAGGACGAGCAGGCCTCGGCGTTGTGTAGGCCTAAAGATAGAGATGCGGGCATGAAGAAGCCTTGTGGAAATGTAGACTGCGCCTGAGATGCAATGGATATCTAGAGAGAAGGGCTTGCATCAAAGATGGATAAAAAGAAGGTGGAAAGGAAATTGTGGAAGAGGTAAGGCTTGAGCTGCATCAATTAACCTCTTTGATACTAGGGGATTTTTAGCAGATGAATTAATCATTGCGTATTCCTGCACAGCTGCAGAGCCTTGAGAGCATCAGAATGCTGGTACCTGCTGGTCGGAGTAACCTTGTGTTTCTTAACTTGCTGCAAAGGACATAGCAGTGATTTGTTAAATTAAGCTTAAAAAGCAATGATGGACAACCAATTCTGAACCCGCTATCAGCCTTTGATGGGGTCACTGGGTCATATTGCTAAAACTGGTTTTTTCATTTGTGGCTGCTGGTCTCTACAAATCTAGCTGTTTGCAGTGTGTTTTTGAATTGTTACATGTTATACAGGAAATGTATGGTAAAATAGTAAGGAGTCTCACTTTGACAAGGCTAAGCAGATTACAGTGGAAATCAGGAGGCGATCAGGTTAGACATGGAGCCAGTGGCAAGTTGTAAATAACACTGCCTGTACATTATGTGCCAGATGTTATGTGCACTCACCTTGCTGTCTGGTAGCCCTCACTGATTGCTGTTATTGTGCTACTGTGGTTACATTCATTCCATCTCTCATCCTTCCTCCAGATGTGCTTTGCATCTGTATTCTTATTCAAGTTTCTGATGTAACTCGTTTATTACTTTTTATTACTTTTTCTTGTTGCACTTATTTTTTAAATTCCTCTAATTTCTGTCTTCGCTTTCGTTCTTGCTTTCATCCCCTTTAATTTATGTCTGCCCCATTCTCTTCGCTTTTCCTTACCTTTGTATTTTCTTTTTCTATTTTGTAGTGTTTTATTGGCTTTTATTTTTCTTTTCTCTCATGGGTCCTGATGCTATATAAAGCGTACAATTCATTTTCTTTCCACCTCAAATCACTAATCCAGTCTGAAAACTTTATTTTATTTTATTAAAACTAATTTAGTATTTGAACTGAAAACATACACAGTGAATTTATTTCCTGTTTATAGCATCAAAGCTCCTTTTTCCCCACCTTTTCTCTTTGTCTTTCCTTTTCTTATCTTTTTTTACTTATCTCCCTTTCTTTTCTTTCCTTTTTTCCTTTCTACTCTCCTCTTTCCTCTTCTTATTTTTCCTCCCCTTCCCTCAGTTACACATTTTTTTCTTTTCTTACATTAGATGATCTTCAGACATGTGGTCCTTGGGAGTGCTGGCCTGCCTATAAATTCTACTACTCTATTTTTACATATTTCAAAATGTGTTCACCAGTTTAGTAACAGTCAAATTCTATTATCATCTCCTGTGAAGTGCTTCTACTTTCTCATACAAGACTTTTCTAGTGCTGCACTTTCACTCTGAAATGTCTTTTTCCTGAAGTGGGTGGCCACTCTAGCTACGAATGCAGAATATGTGGTTATTGTGGTTTTGACACAATGGACAATAAATGAAAGGATGTACTCTGATTGCAGCAGTGAAATAAATGTCATATTTGCCATGGAAAACCCTTCAGTTTTTCTATATAATGCATACATGTCAATCTCTGTCCCATGGGCCAAATTTGGCCCTCAGAAGCTTTAAATTTGGTCCCCAAGTGGTTCTCCCACTTTGCATTATGTTCAACCCACTCTAGACCTCCAGGAAGCTATATTAGAGATGAAGCCCTAGAACACAAGGGAAACTGTATGAGGGAGGTTAGGGAAAGCACTAAACACTAATGAACTGCATAGAGGAGGGTGGGCGCCAGTAGACACCAATGAACTGTATAGGGGAGGGAAGACCACTAGATACTAGGGAACTGTGTAGGGGAGGGAGAGGGCACTAGACACGAGAAAACTTTTTATAAGGGAGGAAGGTGGCCAGTAGATATTCAGGTTGGCCCGTGACTAGGTCCGAGTGTACGATTTCGGCCCACTTTGTATTTGAGTTTGACACCCCTGATGTAATGGAATGCCCATCAATGGTATAAACAATCCAGTATATCAACACACCGCAGTTCAGTCAATCACGCTCTTTCTTGAGCCATAATCCACAAGGTAGCCGACAATTGTTTTGTGGGCCACACAGGGTCCCCCTTCTTCAAGGCGTGTGGTAACCACACGCCTTGATGAAGGGGGACCCCGCGTGACCCCCGAAACAACTGTCAGCTACCTTGTGAATTATGGTTCAATATAGAGCGTGATTGACTGAACTGCGGTGTGTTGATATACTGGATTGTCTGACTTTGTTGTGGCATAGCCTATGCCATAATATCAAGCACCCGACCATTGCAAAGAGGTGTGCCCACACACAATCTTCATTTCTGCATCAATGGTACAAGACTCCAGCATCGACATCTTCCTGGCCAATTGATGCCTTAGTTGTCATAGATGTGATCAAACAGATATATGATTACTTCTCTAGGCCCCTGTACATAAAGGATACAAAACAAAAAGGTGTTGCCCACCAGGTAGCATTTGGGGGGAGGGGGGGTTGTTGCTGAGATCACAGCAGTCCCCAAATGAAGTAAAATAAAACTATTTAAAGGGTTCTTGGGTACCATCTAGACATGAGCACTGAAATCAAATACACTCTTGTATGTAGACCACAGTGATGCAGGATTTTTTTGGGGGGGCACCTTGGTTATCTCCTTGCTTGTCACTTCACAGAAAACAAAGTTGAAATTTTGAGGTAAAGTCCAAATTTTGTTGCATTGAGGCAATTATTTATGCTTAGTAGGTATGTAAGCTCTGCTGATATGGCATACCATTTGTGTCCTGCCAACCTCTGCGTTTTATTTTATTTTTTTCCTTTTGTTTACCATACACCCTGTTGTGTAGTACGAAGGTGTTTGTTTGTGTTGAAGATTAAAAGTCACATTCCTCTTGTTGCAGCGCAAGAGCAGAGGTGAAACTTGGACGCTCAGAAAGCCTAAAAGGTCGTGAGGAACTGAAGAAATCTCGCAAAGCTGAGAATGTTCCCCGCTCCCGGAGCGATGTGGACATGGATGCTGCCGCTGAGGCCACACGGTTACACCAATCTGCATCATCTTCAGCATCTAGCCTGTCCACAAGGTGGGTGTTGCCTGGATTAGCCATGGGTCTGTTGTACTTCCCTATCGCTTTATAGTAAAATTGCAGGACAAGTCAGGACTCTTCCCTACCCCAATATTTTCATACTGACAATTGAAAAAATTGGTGCATTTCAAAAAAATATTTATGCATGCTTTGTATGTCTTTTTGTCAGCAGTGCTTGTATATTACATCCTATAAAGAAATCAGACAAAACAGGAGCTGCTGTTGTTTAGTGGTTGTGGCTTCATAGAGCCCCATTTGTGTTCTCCTCTACTACCTTGTCTGTATAACCCCCTCTACTTCTGCCACTGAAAATGTACACAAACATCCATTCGTAACCTCATTGACGATGTCTTCTGCTCATTCTACATCCTTCCTGAGCGCAGTTTGGCGCATTTTTGTCTCAAGTTTTTCCCAAAAATGCCAGTGCTGCCTGTATTGAGTTCTTGAAGGAGCTATGTTTCATGATCTATGTTTGGGCAGGAAGTGGAAATAGCAGTAGAGTTTCAAAGCAGGATTTCTGATTATTAAATAAGCCAATGTTACCATGGTGGCCAACTGTGGCTTTAAAGAGGCCTGATTCGGCAAATGATCAATTACACTTTGATCAGAAATTAACTAGGAAGTAGGTAATTGATTTGTTACCTGGTGCAACTTCACCTTGTACCAAGTGGTGGAGTTCAAATCTGTCCATTAATATGCTTTACTCTTTTACCCACCACAAATCAACTAAAATGACCTTTGAGTCTGACCAAAATTTAGATTCATTAGGCCTCTTTCAGGGCAGCTGACAAGCTTCTCTCCTACACCTGACGGGCGCTTGCTAGCGATTGGTACTAGCACTGGACAGGCAGCCCCCATGAAGTCGCATCTGAGCGCGGCTCCTGAAGTTATACACACCCTCTCTATGCCCCCTGCAGGCTCTGTATGAGTCACAGACTGAGCTTCTCTCAGCCTATCACATGCTGGTTAGCAGCCATGTTTTTTGTTTGTAAACACTGCCTAAAACTGTCAATTACAAGCCAGGATTGCAGCAGGGAGTGTCAGAAACAGCACAGAGTGGCCCAGGAGAACATAATGAATAGAATAGTATGCTTTTTATTGTAAGAATTTTAAAGTACAGATTCTCTTTAAAGCTTGGACACATGTCACATACAAAATGGGTAGGGACAAACTCAATCCAACATAAAAAAAGTAATTTTCAAAATTATGATCAAACTTGGGAAGGTCTTAGCAAAACTACAAGAGACATGTGGTAACATTTTAACCCTGATAAGTTGTTGTAGAAGAGTTTAGAAAGTTTTAGGGTTGAGGCCCACGTCTTGTGTATTTTTTTTAGTCACAAACTGAATTAAAAGGAATTAAATTTTTGCATATTCTGTACCAAAATAAAATACCTATAAAATGAAAACTAAGTGACAGATTATAAGATAAAAAAAATATGTATTGTTACCTTAGGAACTTGGCTTTTTAAATATGTATGCCATGAGGGTATATTATTGTTATATTTGCAACTAAGGTCTCGTAATCATCAATAGTATACAATTAGAAATCAATAGAACACAAAACAGAAAAAAGGTACCTTTATTTCCAGATACAATATTGTCACGTCACCATACATTGTGCTAGGAACATAATCTAAATGTTGTAATAGCCAGGGTGGATAAGCATATCAAATTTGTTGGTTTTACTTCTAGTTAGCACTGTTAATGGTAAAGCTATAATGGATGTAAATGGAGAAATAGTGTGTTTTTTCAATTTTTTTTACCTTAATTTCCCTTTAAAATGCATAAAAAATAAGGTATTTACCAAACAAAATTATCACACACTGAAAGCCTAATTTGTTCTGAAAAAAACAATATATAGATTATTTAGTTGTGATAAAGAGTAATAAAATTATTGGCGAATGAATGGGAGCAGTGCCGATATGCGAAAATTGCTCTCATCCTGAAGTGGTTAAACTACACATTGTATGGAGTGTATTATAATTTGCACTGCACAAAGTTATTTGAACTGCGCACAAACAATTTTTTTACGTTTTGTTACCTGGCGTACTGTGTTTGCAAAACTGACTTCCTTTTTGAGTGTTGTATGCCATCATCACCCACATGATGTAGTCAAGAGTTTGCTGACAAGGGGCACTGACTAATCTTTCATTGTGAACACTGTTATGGTTACTTAACCTTGCTCACTTCCTATCTTCTGCTGCTGGTGAGCTGCGGCCAGCTCGACAGCTCTGCAGACTATCTGGCTTTCCTGGAGAAAGTCTGTAGATCAGATGTTGTGAGGGGTTCTTCATTTGTATACTGGTTCCATAGTGAGTAACTATGAGTATAATAACCCGAAGTCCAGCACTACTGCCAGGTGACAAGCTATTTTTTTTTTATTTTTTTTTTAATGAAGTCAGGAATTGCAGCCTCCATATTTTTTTCCAATAATAGCTAGATTTTAAGCATGTCATTAAGTGATATGTTTATTTCACAGGTCACTGGATAATCCGACTCCACCTTACACCCCTAAGCTGTCTCGCAGGTAGGTGATGTCACCATCATCAAAGAAAAATAAGTTGCCGTATTATTTTGTTAATACATTTCTCAAGGTATTTTTAATTTTGTCAAGAATTTTGGCATTTCCCATTTTTTTTTTTTAAACTGATTCCAGGAAAATAGTGTAAAGAAAGATTCTTGAGTGCTCTTGTGTATAATCCTTATGATTCAATGATGATTTTATTTCTCTTCCTGTGAATCCTGACATGCAAACATCAAGCCAACATACATTATTTAGGTAATACCTTTAGTGACTAAATATGCGTTGTTTATTGCAAGATTTTGAAACATTGTTTCTTCTGCAGGCATTATACAGAACTTGATCAGAGTCTTACTGTATAATGCCTGAAGAAGAAACATAATGTTTCAAAAGCGCTCAGTGAACGGATGCACAGGTAGTCATCACCTGAATCAAGGTATGCTGGTTTGATGTCTTCATTTCTGCTTAAAGCGGAACTGTAGATATAAAATAAACACATTGTTTCACTTACCTGGGGCTTCCCCAAGCCCCCAGCAGCTGTCCTGTCCCGCACCGCTCCTCAACGAGTCTCGTTGTCGATGTAAGTCGATGCCAGCGCGGCTCTGGCCAAGCATATCCTTTCTTCGCGTTCCCCTCTGCAATAGCAGGGAATGCGAAGAAAGGATACACGTGGCCAGAGCCGCGCAGGCGCAGTGGCCCGGTGACGAAACCGAAAGTAGCTGACTGCGGGCGAACGGAGGCCCGTTGAGGAACGGCGCGGGACAGGACGGCTGCTCGGGGCTTGGGGAAGCCCCAGGTAAGTGAAACAATGTGTTTATTTTATATCTACACTTCCGCTTTAACGACTAGTGCCAGACCATACTTCACTTAAAGCGGACCCAAACCAAACATTTTTTTTATTCAAAATATTTAGTTGCACCACTCTGACACATACAAAGATAAATAAACACTCCTTCAAGCCTATGAGCATTTCAGTGCATGCTTTTCACCCTTCTCTTTTCATAACTAGGGTTATACTGGGGGCAGCCATTACTTCTGAGCTTAGTAGGAGGTTTTAGATCATGGGTGTGTTTGTCATCAGCTACCCTCCCTCACAGGGGCATCATCTATGTGAAATCTCACACAAGCTGAGATCACCTCCCCTGTGACATCAGTAGCAGCCTGTGTTTTGTTTTTGTTTTTTTTCTCCTCCACCAGTTTGCCGGAAAAATCCCGGCAATATGAAAGGAAGGGAGGAGTTCCTCCAATAAATGTAAAATATTTTATATTTGTCACCATGCAGCTGAAAAAAGGCTGCTATTTGTCATACTTTAGAAAATAAATTTTATTTCTGAAATCTTGTATTTTTAGTTTGGGTCCACTTTAAGAATCCTGACTAATTTTTATCTGTTTTCAGTGCTTAGTAAAGTTCAAAAAGCCAGCATTGCCCTCTTGTGTTGTTTTTAGGGTAGTGCATTTTGCAGTTATAAGACTATTTAGCTTTTTCATTATTAGAGGTTAAATGTACTATACATATGCTGTATAGCCAAGTCACTTATGAATTAAATTACATAATATTAAAGGGGCGCTATGGTGAAAATTAGGGTTCTGTCATAACCCTGTTACCATGTACCTAACATTAGGAGCTTCAGATGCCAAGCACTTTATTTTTTTAAAATGTGTCCTTGACAGGTTATACAGAGCAGATGCAGATATCCTTCCCGACGCATTTTGGAGCTAAACGACGTGTCCCCCTCTGCTAAGTCAGGCTGAGTTTAACAGCTGATTTTTCCTCTGTCTCTCTCTCTGGTGTACGGGACATGCAGGCTGTGTGCTGAGGAAGTTCATAGCACTGCAAACAGAAGTAGCCGAATGAGTGTAAACAGGACTGTAAAGTCATTTACCTTGCTTATTTGTTTATCTAACATCTTCAACATTCCAGCTTCAGCAGAGAGAGAGAGCTGCTATGGAGCAGCCCCAGTCAGCAGAGGAAGGAGGGATGGGCAGGATCTCTGCATGAGCTCTGTATAACATTTTCAAGCATTTAAAAAAGCGAAAGCTGCTTGGTTTTTGATGCTCCTAATTTAGGTACATGCGAAGAGGGTTATGCCAGAAATCCAATTTTTGTTAAAATGCCCCTTTAATTGCTTTCCATGGCAATAATTTACTGTAAATGTTACTGAAGGTGCATTGATGTGAAAAGAACCCTAAAAGGCAAGCTGCTGCTATATTTTAGAGGAATCCTTCACCCATAGTTTGTTCCTCCAGGAGTATGGAGTCTCCAAATCTGAGCTTTACGGGTGAATCCTTGCTGGCCAACCTGCAGGAAGATGACCTAGGGCATCTCTCAGACCTGGATGTAGAGCCGAATGCCCAGAACTGGCAACACACGGTTGGCAGGGAGGTGGCGCAACACTTGTCTGCGAAAGAGAGAGCACGGCAGGAAGTGATACATGGTGAGTTACTCTTCAGTTGGCAATGAGAGCTAGTGTACATCATTAACCTCCCTGGCGGTGCATTTCTGTCTGGAACTATGGGTCTAAAAGCGGTAAAAAAAAAAATTCAAGAATTTTAAGCTTCCAATTCTTAAAGAAAGTCTGAAGCGAGAATAAATCTCGCTTCAGACCTCATAGATAGCAGGGGCATGTGTGCCCCTGCTAAAACGCCGCTATACCGCGGCTTAACGGGGGTCCCTTCACCCCCAAATCCCCTCCGTACAGCCGGGGAGCGCTTCCGCATTGGGGCAGGGATAACCGCCGCAGCCCTGCCCCACACGCGTCTGTCAGCGCGTATCTCCGCCTCTCCCCCGCCCCTTTCAGTCTTCCTTCACTGAGAGGGGCGGGGGAGAGGCGGCGATGCGCCGCTGATAGATGAGACTGGAGGCAGGGCTGCAGCCATTAGCCCTGCCTCCAGGAAGAAAAAATCTGCGACCAAGAAGACGACCAAGGTTTGCGGGGGTGGGTTTGGGGGTGAAGGGACCCCCGTTTAGCCGCGCGATAGCGGCGTTTTCGCAGGGGCACACATGCCCCTGCTAACTATGAGCTCTGAAGCGAGATTTATTCTCGCTTCAGAGTCTCTTTAGGTCATAACTCACTAAAATATGTCAGAAAAAAAGCCTGTTAGACATTCTGCATATGAATAAAATACTACAACACAAATTTGTTGAATTAATTAAATTTATGAATAAACTTAAAAAATTGTGAAACTGTACAAATAAGGCAGACCGAGAGTAGTCAAAATCCAGGCCGAGGTCAGTGCAGGCAGCAGACAGAGTGTAGTCAAAATCCAGGCAAACATCAGAGCAGGTGGCAGGCAGAGAGTAGTAAAAATCCAGGCAAAATTCGGTAACAGTAAGGCAGAAGCACTTAGCTCAGAAGCAGTTGGGAATCAAATGGCTATATTGTCAACATCCTGTGCTTTTAAATGAGCTTATCTGCCATGGCAGTCGGGTGATACAGGAGAGATCAAATTGCAACTTGTGATTAGAAACATGCAGACAGAAAGTTCATGTACGCTCTACCCCGAGTAGTCATACCAATCGGTGCAGGATCTTGGTGGGCCAAGCCAAAGTACATGTGTGGACAAAAGGAGGATCCGCAAACCAGATTTGGCTGATGTGAAAAAATGTCCATTCTTTATTGAAAAAATCCACAAAACAACGTGCAATAAAATCACAGGATCAACTGTCAGTTGATCCTGTGATTTTATTGCACGTTGTTTTGTGGATTTTTTCAATAAAGAACGGACATTTTTTCACATCAGCCAAATCTGGTTTGCAGATCCTCCTTTTGTCCACACTTGCGATTAGAAACAAATGAGGAGGAATTAGACACACTAAACTCTCTATGTTTACCTTCTGTCCAGTCCAGATGGTGGAAACACACACACACACACACACACGGCACATTTCTCTTTGTTTTCCTTATGCCCTGCACAAAAGTTGAGGTCTACTTTAAAAATGTGATCCGCCCCTGCCCCCGATGACCTCATGCTGCTTCGCCACTCTTTTGCTGTGATTGGCCTCTGGGTCCCGGGAACAAGAGCGGGGACATTGGGATCCCGTCGGCCGAAGAGGAGGCTGATAGAGGGTGGGGAGAAGCCTGGGTCCTGCTGCGCTGATCATTTGCAGGACCCAGGCAGCCAATAGAAGCGGCAGTTTTGGCCTGCCCGATGTCAGGCTTGTCTGGCTAATCAGACTGTATGCTCATATGACTGACCTATAACCAGGGCCGGATTTACCATAAGGCACTACAGGCGCCTGATAATGGAAAGACGGCTCACTCTCCTTCCCGGGCACCTCTCTCCCTCCTACCCTATGCAGAGTTCTGATGAGAGTGTAAATGAGAGGGTACTCACCCAGCTCTCAGCATTCCACTGCCCAAATCTCCCTTCAGTCAGGGGCACCTCTAGCTACTTAATACTGAGGTTGCTCTATCTACCTAATACTTAGGGCACCTCTAGCTACTTAATATTGAGGGTACTTCTGGCTACCGAATACTAAGGGGCACCTGTAGCTACCTGTGATAGGCAAGGGAAGTAAGAGAGAAGTGACAGCTGGGCCAGGCAGCACACTTGCAGTGCGGTTCGGCAGGGTTTGTAGGTTCATGGAGGGCGAAGTCTAAGGTGCCAGGACATCTGTGCCTATAGACTCCTGTGAGGTAAATCAGTGTCTGCCTATAACCCAGCCCTAACACCTGCGTACACTCATGCCTGACAAACAAAACTACACAACCCTGCAGGTAGATGTAGCATACAAACTGACATGTAGCATTCAGCAAACACCGCAAGGAAATGCAGATACAGTGTAACTTAATAGTCACCTGAGTCCTATGGACTGAAGCAATCCAGACGAAAGTATATTCACTCAGAATACAGTTGCAAGGTCAGACAGGCCGTGATCAGGGCAGGCAGCGTTCATGCAAGGTCCTTAAACAATCTGAGGTTTGGCAACAGGGAATCCATTAGATGCAAGGTCGGATACAAGCTGGGTCGATAACGGATGATCAGAAGAAGAGTAGTCAGGTTCAATCTGGGTTGGCAACAAGGTATCAAATCTGCGAGAAGCTTGGTCAAGAGACAGACAGGATCTGCAGCAAGACAAGGCACTTGGTGTGAGCGCAATCTCAGCTACAAGCCCAGCATAGGCTATCACGGCCCAGACAGAAGTGCTCAGCAGATTCAAATACAAACATCCCACCAATCGGAGTTCAGCGTGTCAGCAGTCAGCTGACATGCAGGGAGACGTGACTACTGTAGCGTAGATGGAGCGTGCACTGAGACGCTTCCTCTGCCTGCCACTTTGCACGCCTACGAGTCAGAGGCAGGGACGGCAACAAGGTATGAGTCAGCAGCACGGCCGTCAGCGGTGGCCTGCTGAGACCTTATACCCGAACTGAGCTCAGGCTTTCTGCTTTCAGCTCCTGAAACGAGCCCGAGCTCAGTTCATGAATGCGTATGAGAAAGAAGAAGTATATATTGATGCAGAACAGGTTCCCAAAGTTTATCCACAGCTGCTCCTTTACTCCTGCATACAGTAATAAAGATAACCATTTTTGCTATGAGAATATCTGCTTGAAGGGAATTCATGAAGAGACACTTGACCAGTTTAATCAGATAATCAATTTGTACATCACTGATGGGCTGGTTGTAGACATCTGTTTTAGTTTACACAGATAGCAGAAGTAAGACATAATCATAGGATTGTCATCAGACAATCAGAGAAGTAGAAATCAATTTAGCCAGACACGTTTCTCCATGAATTTTGTGGTAGGATACATTTTGTAAGGCGAATTGCTCTTCAATAAGGTAAGGTATAGAATCCTTGCTGATGACCCAAAATTGCCATTCTGGGATTTTTATAAAGCTTTGTCTGTCAGGAGTCTTAAAAATACCGTAAATAACAATTAAGTCACCCGAAGAGATCGGGATTAGATCCCTTGGTGTAACAGTGCAGGGCTGAATACTTTACAGATGTGCTGCTAGTCGACAGGCTAATATGTACTTTAACTATGGAACACAGGAGGACTGGCAATGGCGTGGATCTCTGTGAGGCGTAAAGTCCACTGTATACACGCTCGTTTCTCGGTAGAGAATTCTCTAGCATGTGTCCAATAATTCAGGAGATAGACAGGCACATGGAGGATTATGCAAGCTAAACATTCTCTGTGTAGCAGCCGACCATAGGAAAAAACCAAACAAATAAAAAAAAACACTACCTTCAAAGCGAACTGAACACCAATGTAAAAAGTTTTTTAAATCAACTTTCCCATAAGGGATGCTCTACACTGAGCATGCCGTTATGGGAGCAGGGGTTGGGGAGAATAATTATGCTGCTCCTCTGGTCCTAACCCCCTCCCTCCCCCCTGTCCATTTGGGATGAGCCATCTTCTCTTCAGACTGTTCACATCGACCGCAGCTTGTATGTCCTGCATTTTTGTGGGCGTGCGCACACTGTAATGCATGTTGGGAGATGTAGTCCATGGATGCAAGTACTCACGTTCATGGACTACATCTCCCAGCATGCATGCCGCAGGCTCACGGGAGCGCGCATGCTCACAACACTGCCAGGAAATATAAACTGCAGTAGCTGAGGCCAGTCTGAAGAGAAGGTGGTGCATACCAAATGGAAGTGGGACCAGAGGTAAGTACTTACCAATTGGTAAGTAATGGCGCTTTTGCAACCCCGCACTCCCCCATGGCATGCTCAGTTTAGAACCTCTCTAATGGAGAGGTTCATTTATAACATTTTATTTTTTATATTGGTGATCGGTTCACTTTAATATGAGAAACTTTCAGGTGTAAAAGGCCCAATTTACTAAAACTTATCACGATCGCTGCGTTACTCCATTACTATATGTGTGATGAATACCTTAAGAGAGTTTTCTGTCTCTTTACCTTCTTTAGAACTGTTCATGACTGAGGCATCTCACCTGCGGGTCCTGCGGGTTTTGGATCATATCTTCTACCAGAGGATGCGGAAAGATAACTTACTATCTACAGAAGAATTGCTGCTGGTCTTCCCCAACCTCCCTGAGCTAATTGAGATCCACAGTAAGTGACAGTTAATTTCTTAGGATATGATCATTAATAAGTCTGCAAGTAATTGGTTTTGGTGATTATTCCCAGGTCATAATAGGCCTTCACCCAAGAAAAAAATAAGTTGGACACCTTTATAGACATCTTAGCACTTTTTCACTATTGCAAGAACCCCTTTAGTTCAAACGAAGTAATGCTCAAACAATTATCTAAAAATAATTCACAATTGCAAAGCAAAAAAAGTATAGCCAATGTACACACAATATGCAGTTGTTTGGTGAAGGTGTGTTTTATTTCAGTCTGGATAAAGATGACAAAATGGCAATCCCGGAGTAAGCACATGGACCTACATAGGTAGGCTAGTTAAGCAAGTCAGCACTATGTGCAGGGCCGGATTTACCATAAGGCACTGTAGGCATGAGCCTACAGGCGCCTGATGATAAAGAGGCTGCTCGCTCCCCTCCCTGTCCCTGAGTGACTCCCTCCTTCCCTATGCAGTGTGCCAGGTGCAGTGTAAATAAGAGGTCTTGGCATTCCACTGACCAGATCTCCCTTCAGTTGGGGCACCTTTACCTACCTAATATTTGGGGGCACTTCTGGCTACCTACCGTAATACTAAAGGGCACCTTTAGCTACCTTTGATGGGCAAGGGAAATAAGAGAGAAGTGACAGCTGGGACAGCCAGCACACTTGCAGTGCAGTTTGGCAGGAGTTTGTAGGTTTATGGAGGGGGAAATCTAAGGTGCTAGGACATCTGTGCCTATAGGCTCAGGTGATGTAAATCCGGACCTGACTATGTGGTCTAACTATACATGAAAATGATGGTGAACATTTTGTGGATGGGAGTGGTGCATATTTTGGTCCAAGAGAAATGCTTCCCAAGAAGTATGAAAGATGCTCTCTATAACACACTGGATCAGTTGTCACTATATTAGGCCTCCAGAACCACTTATCTTTTACTTACAATTCCATTATAAGGACCATACTCGGCTTCAGCCAGGCTTATACATCATTGCATTTTTTTTTGTAGAATATGGCCAGCAGGGATATAGCTATTCAAATATGTGGGACCTGCACAAGAAGTTACTTGAGTATAAGTCCATCCCACTAAATGGGAGGCATGTTTTATGGCAGATTTTTCTGTAAGATGTGGGATGCTTTCCTGCTCTCATTGGTCACCTGATGTTTTGACTCTCATGTAACCTTAACGTAGGCAACCTATCAGGTGAGAAAGACACTGGTGCACAATGCAGTTCTTTACAGAGAGTAAACTCCAGCTACCATTATCAATGGTGCAGAGTTTGTTGTGCACTTCTGTGATGTGCATAGGTGTGGGACAGCATGTAATGCAAGAATCTTCTGGAGTTTTATAAATTAGCCTCTTAAAGTGCATGATGGAAATCCGTTTTCTTCCAAAATAAGCCATAAAAAAATTAGAAATTTGAAGTAAGTTAATTTTTTTCGATCACCAGCAGATTTGTGTATTCTTCATGGTGCTTTTGCTACTAGATTCCCTGGCAGAAGTCATGAAGCGAGTAAGGGAGGAAGGAGCAGTTGTCAAGGAGATCGGTGACCTCATGCTGAATAGGGTAAGGCTGAGAACAAGACCAAGATCTGTCTGTTGTAAAGAGTAGTTGTACTGATGTGATTTATGTGTGCAAAGTAATGAGTCATTGCATCTGAACAGGAAAATATGTATTTCTGACTTTGACTCTTTTAAAATAACCTTATCAAAGTCTCCAAATCTTGGACTAATCTTTAAAACAAAAAGTGCCTTAAAAGTCAAACACTTCAGGTTTAGATTTTGACAGTCCTTGAAATGCATTGCAAGTTTTCGATTTTATTTTTTTATATAATTTACAAATCCCTCAGTTCTTGTACATAGTGCACGTTTGTTTTTTCGGATATACTATGTATCAGATGGCAATCACCCCTAAACTGATACACAACTTTCTTTGTGTCACAATTTATGAACCCATTTATTCTGTACTTCTTACGCCCATCAAAATTGTAAAACTGTCTACCTCAGAGACATGCCGTCAATCATTGCACCGGAGTTAGCAGAGTGTGATTTCAGCCATTACCAAGTTGGTCTTAAAGAGAACCCGAGGTGTGTTTAAAGAATGTTATCTGCATAAAGAGGCTGAATCTGCCTATACAGCCCAGCCTCTGTTGCTATCCCAAACCCCACTAAGGTCTCTCTGCACTCTGCAATCCCTCATAAATCACAGCCATGCTGTGAGGCTGTGTTTACATCTGTAGTGTCAGTCTCAGCTGCTCCCCCGCCTCCTGCATAGCTCCGGCCCCTGCCCCCGTCCCTTCCCTCCAATCAGCAGGAAGGGAAGGGATGCAGGCGGGGACTGGAGTTCTGCAGGAGGCGGGGAGAGCAGCAGATTGACACTATAGAGATAAACACAGCCAGCTCTGACAAGCTGTTTGTCAGCAGCGTGGCTGTGATTTATGAGGGATTGCAGAGTGCAGGGGGACCTTAGGGGGGTTTGGGATAGCAACAGAGGCTGGGCTGTATAGGCAGATCCAGCCTCTGTATGCAGATAATATTCTTAAAACCCACCTCGGGTTCTCTTTAAAGCTGCTCAACACCTAGTTCTTCTGACTGCAAGCCTACTTTCTCATGTAAATACATGTTTTCTACTATAATGCAGGGATTCTAGGAATGGTAATCTTTTTCATTTGTTCTTCCTACTTTGGGTGTAACATGGAAATAACCTTGTTGACCCACCCACCAGCTGAATCCAGCATAAACAAGTTGTAGTACAGTTTGGCTGGCTCATGAGATATTCTGGTCACAAGTTTGCTTCTACACACTGATACATTTAAAATTAAGGTTTAGTTGTGCTTTAGACAATAGACTGTTCCCAAGCGTCTCTTTTTTCCTTTTTTCCTTTCTCGTGCTTAAGATGAGTATAGAATATTTGTCATTAAAAACAATTTAATGTGTATATTTGAGGCTGCTTAGAAGGTAATTAGTCAGTGAAGTTTGAAGAGAGACATTACTGTCTTCATTTTGAAAACTGCTATTCTCTGGTGGTTGTGCTGCTTCTCCTCCTCTGATGCTGTCTATGTAAATTAATCATTCATGTAGATGAGGTGGTTTTCTGACTTTGCTTGATGGTTGTTGTGAGTTGATGAAAGCTGTAAAATTGATGTCACGGCCAGTGGGTTGGGAATTTTTTCAAGAGGGACAGCAATGACGCCTTTCACATTCCTCTCACTTCAAGGCTCCTTTTAGGTGCAGCTCTTTTTTTAGTTGTTTGGTTTCTTACAGTTTGATGGATCTGCTGGAGAGGAAGTTCGTCAAGAGACGGCCAGGTTTTGTTCTTGCCAGACAATTGGGCTTGACCTGATCAAAACCAAAAAGAGGAAAGAAGCAAGGTTTAATCTCTTCATGCAGGTGAAGACCTACACTTCTCATTTCATCTTAATTTCCGTTACATTAAAAAGTGATGCTTCTCTTATTCATTGTATATTTTCTTTGCCTTCTAGCCTTCCGCCACGTTCTTTGTGTATTGTACTCTTCAACTTAACCTTTATCCTTTTTAACTTTGTTCCATGGTTTAATTTTTTTGTGATCTGTAGGAGGCAGAGAGCAGCCCACAGTGTCGGAGGCTACAATTGAAGGATTTAATAGTGTCTGAAATGCAAAGGTTGACCAAATACCCACTGCTGTTGGAGAACATCATCAAACACACAGATGGTGAGATTGTTTAGATGTTACTGTAAATTGAGGAAGATCGGGCACTTGTCACTTTAAACGCTTTTATTTCCTCTTCATGTCACAATTAGTACATTAACATCTGTTACATATAGGTAAATCAAACCTGGGCAGATGATGGTGGATCGTTGGTCTCCTCAATAACAATCAGGTGAATATGCGCTTCACCTCGGAAATAAGTGACAAATACATCAGTTTTTTTGGACCTGAAAATCAGGCCAGATGGAGCAAAATCGATATGTGAGGGATTCAGGAAGACAACAGCCATGAACTCTCTGTTACACAGAAGCAGTTTCCATCCAGAGCATGTTAAGGCCTCCCTGCCATACGGCCAATACTTACATCTAAAACAGAATAATTCCAGTCTGGACACTTTTGAGGTACAGTTGCAGGAACTTACTGCACGCTTAGAGGCAAGAAACTATGACAAACGTCTTCTCGAGGAGGCCCAGGATAGGGCTAGAAACAAAGATAGAACCTCCCTCCTCTCCAGATGTTCCAAGAGTAGAGAAAAAGGCCCTTTCACTTCCACCTTTGATTACACTCCCATGTTGAGGAAGCTGACTCAGATCATAAAAAGAAATTGCAACGAGATAAAAACAAGGAACACCAAGAGCCCCAATAGTGTAATATGTACTGGTAAATGGTTACTAGATAGAGTAAATATTAATACTCACAAACCAGGGTTACCATTAGGCAACCACTGTAAAGGCAGGTGGGGAGATTTTCCTGACCCCACTCAGGAATAAGAAGTCGCTCTCTGTAGATGAGAAAAAGGGGGTTCAACCCTCCACCCAGGGTGGACTCAATATTATGCAGGAGAACAGAGGCGCCAAAAGGATAAAAGGAAGCTAAATGAGCTTAAAAACCAAATTCTTGGTAAATAGAGGAGGTAGTGGTGGACTTAACTCCTCCAAGTAGACACACAACGACTGTAGTAAACACAGTCAATATATTTTATTTATGAACTCCAAATATGCAACACGTTTCGCAGGTTTGATCCCGCTTCATCAGGCAATAACAACGGAGCAATAGCATATGTGGTCAGTAGAAGAGCCAGGCACCTCTGTCACAAAGGTCGTCTCTCTCGGAGAGGGGACGACCGTGACCACAAGTTAACTCGAAGGGAGTCACAAGTTATTTTGCGCATGGAGGCAATGGGACCAATAGGTCTCAATGACAGATTGGAACTGTCCTGTTTCTTTGATCCATAGCCTTCCCATGTTCGATGGGCCTGTGATAAATAAGCAACCCCTCCCACATGCCCCCTATAGTTATAGCAGCCCCAAAACCTTTTGATCTCATGTTGATTGATGGCCCTGGGTGTGGATTCAAGTACTAATCGCTCGTCCTACATAGGTGTAATACACACCTCCAGCTCGCCAATAGACGTGCTGGGTTTTCTGCACATGTGGCATGCAAAGGGAAGTGCTAAGGGATGGAAACTCCCCCCTTTGGCATTGACACGAATGGAATAAGTCACCCAATAGTGCCCTATGCTGCATTGGGCACTGATGGTCCGACTCCACTATGTCTTCCTTCTTCATGAATAATGATCTGACCCCATTTTGGATCAGCATATTTTTGTATCTTTTGCATTGCTACATGTGCATTCATTGGGCGAGACGCATTGTGCCCATCACCCCTAGGGCAGCCATTCTAGCTGCAACTTTTCTTCTCTTTCCCCATCTGTTGGGGTCCATCTTTGCCATCCTCACTTATCATGGCAGGCTTTGGCAACACTTTCTGTGTTTATGCTAGGAGCCCGTTTTGTCACTGTACCATGAACTTCGTATTTCCCCCTGTTGCTTTAATTAGGCTGACACAATAGCCTGAAGCTCAATATGTACTGTTTTGAATCCCTACAGGTAAAGAGGGAAGTTATTGGCAGACCTAATAGTCTGGAGGGGAATATACCCTCACTAAAGTTCTCTTTAGGGACTTGGTTTTACCCCCAGCCCCCCCCCCCCCCCCTTTTCTTTTTTTTAGAAGGGTTTGAAATAAGTTGTTTTTTTTTTTTGTTTTTTTTGATAAATATTAAAAAATTGTTTTTATTGAATCTAGGAGAGAAACAAAAGGTGATAGCTAGCTGTGCCACATTAACGTCTCATTGGGCAGATATACCTTTATTTGCACTTTGTTTTAAAATATGCGCAATATGAGTGATTGTATTTTTCAAAAAAGTTTCACATTGGTAAGGATCGTTTAATAATGGTATCTGTCACATTGTACCACTATGCAGGAAAATGCCTATGTATGTTAGTCTGTCACGCAGCATATGTTTGCATGAGAAGCATAATGCTGTTTCCCCTCTCACCATCTCGCCGCTGGACGGCGAGTCTCCACCCCTTCACCCCTAACCCTTTCGTCATCAACTCCTTGCACCAATGACGAGCGTTGGATGCGCAGCTTGTGAACTTCATCTAGGAAGCCGCACCGTCATTCTACAGGACACAAGCACGTGAGCAAGCGCCGGTTTGGTGTGAATTGGCTGTAGTGCCGTCCATCTACCCCCGTGGTCGCCCCGAGCCGTGAGCCCCCCTGAACCATCATCTGCCCAGGTTTGATTAACCTATATGTAACAGATGTTAATGTACTATTTGTGGCATGAAGAGGAAATAAAAGCATTTAAAGTGACAAGTGCCCGATCTACCTCCATGTACAGTACATTCTCCACTTGTTTTCCATTTACTATATATCGGTTGTACGTCCTTTTGCTTACATTGTGAGCCTCAATGCAGGTGTTATTTGGGGTGAAGATCATATTTTAAAGTTGCAGACGCAGGTAAAGACTCCATATCCCTAAGACCATTTGTTATGTACCAAGTGGTTGTGCTTTTCTACAGTGTACTAATTATTTAGATGTTGCCCTTTATTCCAACTATGGAATGTTTGTAAAAAGGAAAAAAAAATGCCTTTGCTACCAGGCATTCTAAACATTCATAGCAAGGTGGCCAGGTAATTTACAGTATCATATCAAAGTGCGGCGGCTTACAGCACAATGCCCAGCATGTGCACTAGTGGTGTATGGGAAAAGTATGATAAAAGATGGACTTTTGATTCAACACATATGTAATAAACAGTATGACCATCTCCCTCCCAAAACATGTGACTGCTATGAAGCCCTTGCCACCCTGTTTGTCCATAACATGACTTGCTTGTGTCCCCCTAACCCCGTGACCACCAGGTGGTTGTACTCAAATTAGGCATCGAAGCAGAGGAAGGGTTCTATAACATGTGCTGTGTGGAGATTTAGGAAATCCCTCAAAGATGCAGGATGGGTAGGGAAGCTGTGCTAAGTTCTGCAGCCCACTCCTATTTATGGGAGAAGGTGCAATTGTTAATCTATACTTTGGGTTGAGACCCTAGCTATGGGGCGGCATAATTTGAAGTTATGCTCTGGGGTCTTTGTGGACACCTTTGTGTGCTCCAAGAAGAAGGTTGGGGTAATGAAATAGGTGGCACTTCACCTGGAAGTGCCTTCTTATAGATATAAACGTCCACCCAGGAGAATGGGCACAGATGTACTGGTGTCCCAGTTATTGTAACCCAATGTGGGATTTTTAAAAAGTATCAAAAGCCACCCGACAGCCACCTGCTTCTTTGGTTTCCCAGCTAAAATGGAGTGTAATCTCGGCCATCAGCATATTTTAATTTTACATTGATCTCAATTAATGAGAAATTTATATGGAAAATTCTAACAAGCCATGTCAGGAGATTCAGAAGAACATCAGTGAGGCCTACTTGAATTTTTCGCTGTGCATCCATTTTTGTCATTGATATGAACCAAAAGGGATGCTTGACAGCAATTCAGATAAGTCCCAGCAGAGCTTTCTGACTGAGGCTCATTTGAATTTGCCCGGATATAAGAATTACAGAAGAAGAAAATGGGTAAAAGAAAAGATAATTGGAAAATACACAAATTACGACCCTGGATGTTGATGAAGACATTTTTTAACACTTCTTTTCGGGAGTAAATGTACTCCTATCTGTTGGTTGAAAAGTACCACTGTTCTATTGAGTAGTGGAAGGAAGGGTAAGGGATTTTACCCAGGTTTATTAGCATTAAAAATGTAGTGATGTAGTTTTTACCTTGATTATTGTCTTGACATGATGTTATGTGCCTCTGTGTCCTGCAGCCAAATCCCTGGAATATGAGAAACTGTGCCGCTGTCGAGATCGATGTCGGGATATCCTGAAGTATGTCAATGAATCAGTGAAGCAGAGGGAGAATGGATATCGGCTGGCAGAATATCAGAAACGTTTGGACACCACATCTCTAGAGAGGAGCAACAATCCACTAGCAGCAGAGTTTAAGGTACGATGGGAAACACTGGCTGCAATATCTGTTATGGATTTTACTGCATGGGCCCCAGCTAGGCTCTAATTTGGCCCGGATTCTTAACATCTTGTTTCGCCAGTAAAATAACCCCTCCTGTATCTTAGCTTAGAGGTTTTCATACCAGTTTGCTTTATGTTATGATATATTTTTTTGTGAAAAAAGTGGGGTACTTGCCCGATTCCCTGCCCTGTGTGACTCAGTATTTTTTTCTGAAAGAAGTTCTGTGTTGCTTGCATGTGATATTTTATGTGACAGTACATAGGGGAAAGACACAACCGGATCAAGTGGTGACAGGATACCATATTTATGCTAGTATGTAAAGTGGGCCTCATCTCAAAGTAGGAAGTCATTTTCTTTACTGTTATTCTGTTCATTTCGGTTTTCAGAACTTGGACTTGAGGATGAAGAAGATGATCCATGAGGGCTCTCTGACCTGGAGGATCACTAATAATAAGACCATTGGTATGTGTCATCTATAAAATATTGTATACATGTATTGGTGTAGACATTTCCCCCAAAATCTCTATGCCTGCATGAAAACAAACCGGATGTGAAAATTAATTGAGGCTCTGGAGTCAGTACAAAAAAAAATCATCTGACTCCAACTCCTCAGTTTATGAAACCACCGACTCCAGGTACCCGATATGGCTCCGACTCCTTGACTCCGACGCCTTAGTCTAATACTTACCATGGATGTAGATTTGGTACAAAAATCATTCGACCTCCGACTCCTTAGTTTATGAAACCTCCGACTCCAGGTACCCAAAATTGCTCCAACTCCGACTCCACAGCCCTGGATGATATAATCAATTATATCTGAAGTTTAATCTCAATTAGGACTTTCCTGCCATTCCAGAGTCTCGTTTCATGCCTAAAAGCTAAAGATAGCAGTTTAAAATTGTTATTGTCTGTGAATCACAACAGTTTTTTTGTAATGTTTTTTCGCTGCAATCTTGAGCTATTGACCTTTTTATTCTGTCCCCTGCACTTAGAAATGTTTCTCTACCAAGGAAGAATTGTATGGCCTGTAATTAGTTATCAGTGAAAGACTGAAGTCCAACTGCAGTGAAAGAATCATTTGCAGCATTTTTATTGTAGGAATGGGACTGTACATACACCTATTTATCTCGCCATGCCATATGTAATTTTAGGTACCCTTAAAGAGAAACTCCAACCAAGAATTGAACTTTATCCCAATCAGTAGCTGATACCCCCTTTTCCTTGAGAAATAGAATGATTTTCACAAACAGACCATCAGGGGGGCTGTGTGACTAATTTTGTGCTGAAACCCCTCCCACAAGAGGCTCTGAATACCGCGGTACTCTGGGCAAACTGCCACAATGTAACAATGTTCACAGACAGGAAATGGCTGTTTAAAGCTGTCTGTAACAGCCAGAGCAGCTAGAAACAGCTACATAACTTGCCCACAGTAACAATGTCACCATGTAATACATGTCAGAATGTGAATCTGGGAGAGGAAAGATTTTACAATGAGCAAACACTGACTAAATCATTTATACATAATTATTGTAAAAATGAAGCACTTTTTTTTATTAAATTATTTTCACTGGAGTTCCTCTTTAAAGGGGTTCTTTCGCGAAAAAAGTAGGCAGTTAAAAAATGTGACAGATGACAGGTTTTGGGCCAGTCCATCTTTTTAAGGGGGATTCTCAGGGCTTTCTTTGTTTTCAACAGCATTTCCTGAACAGCAGTTTAACTGCCAAAATGGCAAGATACCAGCCGGCCTCCCTAATCACTTGCACACTATTATGTCAGTTAGATTTTGCAACTGTTGTTCAGGAAATGCTGTTGAAAACAAAGAAAGCCCTGAGAATCCCCCTTAAAAAGATGGACAGGCCCAAAACCTGTCATCTGTCACATTTTTTAACTGCCTACTTTTTTCACGAAAGAACCCATTTAAAAGAAGTTTTTTATGGGTTATTTCTTTTACACAAATGTTAACTTTTGAAGAAAATGTATTAAGTACAAACTTTAAATTGTATTTATTCTAATGTAATTCTCCATCCAGTGAAGCATGATGGATGTTTGTTAATGCTAAACATGGCTCCATTGCAAAAATGGACTTGTATGGAGAAAGAAAATCGGGCTAGGCAAAGTTTAGTAAGATGCCTAGTAAGCAACCAGTTACATTTAGATTTTAGCTGATGTTAGAACACTTGTACAAAACTGACATCAACCCTGAAGAATATCCAAACTCCATACAGTTAAGCTTTCAGGTGGGAAATTAATCCAGAAACCCAGGACTGAAAGGCAAAAAATGTTGATCACTTAGGCAATTTGAATATCTCTACAATGGGGACAATCATTTGCAATCATAGTGTTTTCTTATCGTTATATGTTTTGTCTTGTCCCTTCTTACTTTCAGATCTCCATGTGCTTCTCTTGGAGGACCTCCTGGTGCTGTTGCAGAAACAAGATGAAAAGCTGGTGCTAAAGTGTCACAGTAAAACTAACTTGGTCTCCACCGACACAAAGCAGACCTTCAGCCCAGTTATCAAGCTGAATTCTGTGCTCGTTCGACCTGTAGCCACAGGTAATGTCTAAAGTACACCAATATGTTAATATGTTAACGCACTATATGACCTCATCACAAACTGCGACATACCCTTTGGGACTAGAATTCTTTACAAAATTTCTCCCATGAGAGGGTAAAGCTGCATTAATTTACCGTATTTTTTTTTTATGAAACCTGCAGTTAGAGTAATATAAAAGCTTCCAAAACTAACTTGCACCTAAAAAAAAAAACTACTAACTTCTTATCTGGCTTGCTTAATTGCTAGCCTCCTATACTGTTTCACTCGATGACCTATTCAATGCCATATCAAGATGTACAGAGGCGCCAAAAGGATAAAATATGCTAAAAAGTTTAAAATATTCAGGTGGCGGTGGTGGACCAGCCACACCAAATCAGATACAATGCTGTCGCTTGAGGATGAGATAATGTATTGAAAAAAAAAATTATCTCATCCTCAAGCCACAGCATCATGTCTGATTTGGTGTGGCTGGTCCACCACCGCCACCTGAATATTTTAAACTTTTTAGCATATTTTATCCTTTTGGCGCCTCTGTACATCTTGATATCAAGTTCTCCACCCTCGGTGGAAGGGTGGTACACCCTTTTCTCTTCTATCTACAGAGAGTGACATCTTAGCCCTGAGTGGGGACAGGCCTGGTCTCCCCACCTGCTTATACAGTGGTTGCCTAAGTGGTAACCCATGTTTGTAAGTATAATACTTATGTTTCATCATTTCCTCCTGTTCCAATACATACAACACTATATTGGGCTCTCGGTTTTCTGCTTTATCTTCCTTACACATTCAATGCCATAATTCTACTAGCTGCATGGTGAACTATTGCACCCTCTACATTACTCCCAGTCCATATTTCCAGTAAAGGACACATCTGTAGCCACTGGGGTGGAGGATGGTGAAAGCAGACTGTGTATCTCTGAAGTGTTGAAGCGGAATCCAGGCATAGCAGTAAATATGAAGTACCAACCTATATTATTAGGGGGGCGCTAAAGGGGGAGGATGGTGCTGTGACGTGTCACAGCACAACAAATAAAAAAAGCATTAAAAACCTTTCATTTAAAAACAAGGTTCGGGGTACTGAACCTTCCTGGCTCCAGATAGTAATTAGAGAATATCCTTGGATCAGCACTGCCAATAATTACCTAGTAATTATAGCCAAGGATGTGCTGCAATACAAGGGAAGCACACAAGCCACCTTTAAAATGCAGAAATAGAATTTGCCATAACTACTTCCTGTGGTAATATATTCTACATTTTAATTACTCTTTGTGAGAGGTAGAGGTGTGAAAGACGCTGGCACTGCAGTCAGTGGACTCCTGTATAGGTGGGAGGGAAAGGAGATGGCTCAATCCACACAATCAGGTACGGATGGGTGAAACTCCAGCGTGCTCAGGCAGCAGTGTGTCTGCATCGGTAGGAAAGAGGAAAAGCGTCGGCACTGCTGTCAATCACAATTTATTGTTCCACAGTAGGCGACATGTAAATACATGCGTACATAAAAACATCATGGTGGAGACACATACCCTGAGGTGGATGGTTGTGGCGTGGTGGTGGGTGCAGAGGGAAGGAGAGCCTGACGGCCGTTTCGCGCTATGCGCTTCTACGGAGGCTGCAAGGGAAGTAATGGGACAGGCGGCCTAAATACCTTTACTAGGCGGCGTGCGGCGTCCTGCCGCTCGGGGTCCCGGGACCCCGAGCGGCAGGACGCCGCACGCCGCCTAGTAAAGGTATTTAGGCCGCCTGTCCCATTACTTCCCTTGCAGCCTCCGTAGAAGCGCATAGCGCGAAACGGCCGTCGGGCTCTCCTTCCCTCTGCACCCACCACCACGCCACAACCATCCACCTCAGGGTATGTGTCTCCACCATGTTGTTTTTATGTATGCATGTATTTACATGTCGCCTACTGTGGAACAATAAATTGTGATTGACAGCAGTGCCGGCGCTTTTCCTCTTTCCTACCGATTTTAATTACTCTTACTGTAAAGAACCCTTTCATAAATAGGTGGCAAAAACATTCTTCCTCCATCTGCAGATTAGTCCCCTAGTCCTTTGCAGAAGCCCATGGACACAAAACGCATCTGCCAAGCTCTTATATTGCCCTCTGATGTATTTATACACGTCAATGATATCTCCTCTGGGTGTCTTTTCTCAATAAACCCAGTTTATCTAACCTTTCCTGAGGTGAGACTTTCCATCCCTCTGATCAATTTTGTGGCTCAGTTCTGCACCTACTCTGAAACTACAAGCTCCCTCCTGTAATGCGGTGCCCAGAACTGAATTCCATATACGGCCTTGCAAGAGAGCTAAGCAGGAACAGTATTATGTTTGCATCCCTAGTTTTAATTTCCCAACATGTTATTTACTTTAGCTGCAGCTGCTTGGCATTGAATACATTATTTAACTTGTTGTCGATGCGTACTCTTAAGTCCCTCTCCAAGTTTGTTGGCCACATTTCTATCCTTTTTTTTTTTTTCTATGTCGCTAGGCCATTAGTATGACCATGGGATTTCATCTGCCATTTACTTGCCCATACAGCTATTCTATCCAGATCCTTCTGCAATATGTCACCTTCTTCCTGTTTGTTGATAATTCTGCACAACTTTAGATCATTTGCAAAAATAGCAACATTACTTTCTACTTCATCTACTATGCCATTAATAAACCAGCACGTTTGGAATCTATTTCTTTTTATTGTTGTTGTTCACTGTGGTTTTAAGCTGACTGGCATTTTTTTTTCTGTCCAGACAAGAGGGCGTTTTTTATCATCTGCACGTCAGAGCTGGGGCCACAGATTTATGAACTGGTAGCAATGACCTCCTTGGAGAAAAATATGTAAGTGTTGCATTCTGTTTTTGTCCGTTTACAGCAACTATGCTGCAGCGTTGCATCTCTTGTTTTTCATTACCATTCCCCCACTTGACATGCTCGACTTTCCAACCCTTTGACTTATATAGAAAGGTTCCATTGAGAGATTAACACATTCAATGACAAATCATCAGGAATCAGGCAAATGAAAAGTCTGTCAGAGTCTCTGCCCCAAGTCACAGACTGTATTTATAATGTTTAGTCAAGAAGACAAAAGCTACAAATGCATTGTAAGTTTTCCTTAGCACATCACATGGTTTGACAAAGCCCTTAGTGAAAATCTCTATTGTTCTTGCAGGAACATCTGATTGTATCTCTTGGCCTCCCCTTTCCATAGAACAGAATAGGTTGCTTAGCATAAAGTGGTGTGTCTGTTCCTTGACTGCCTGGTCCAAATCACCTGAAACGGTCATAAACAATAGTACGAGTTACTGAAATGTAATGTGTGTATGTAGGTTTAGGGGCATTCCCCAACCATCATGACTGAGCTTTCATGCAAAATATATAAAGCCTAAGAAAGTTCCTTTCTGTTCAGTATTATTGTATGACAATGCAAGCAGTAGTCATAAGTTAGAAGTATGCAGACATATAGCACTTTATGCATTCTGCTAGAAAATAGTCTCTTGTTGCTTGTAAGCTGCATACTTGCTGTTTCACTTAAAGGACATCTATCATGAAACATATAAAAATTTAAATGCATGAAAACACATGTACATTTATTCCAGAGTAAAATAAACTATACATTGCTTTTCTCTGAAGTTGCTGTCCGTTACAATAGGTAATAGAAATCTGACAAAAAATCCTACTAGAATGGATCTGTACAAAGATGCCTGCTAGCCTCCCTACCTTTTTAAACACTATCTTGGCAGTAGGGCTAAGAAACTGCTGTTAAGTAAATGCTTTAGAAAACCCTGAGAATCCCCATGAGGAGATGGACTAGTCCAAAACATATCAGATTTTCATTACCTATTGTAACTGATCGAGACATAGTAGAAAAAGTAATTTAAAGGGACTCTGAGAGTACAAAATGCAAAAAAATTATACATACCTGGGGCTTCCTCCAGTTTGATCGCTCCCACGCCACTTTCCTAAGCCTTATGCATCTTCGGTAACAGGTCCCGTCATTTCAGCCAGTTGGCGCATGGGCGTTACGCTCCTCCGTGATCTTCTTCCTCTCACCACTAGGAACATCGGTGTTAAAGCATTGCTGCCTTGCTTGTTTGTCTTTAGTGTTTCTTATATTGTATGACCTACCTCCTACCTGGTTTCACACAGGTGGAAAGAGCTGCTGGAAGAAGCTGTGAAAAATGCAACAAAACACCCATCTATAAAACGTGGAACTATGAGCCATGGAAGGGCAGCATCTGTTGGGTAAGTCTAATTGCTGTATTGTGGCATAAAATTAATCTAAATAATGCCTGGTTCTAATAATCAAACACAAGGATTCCTCACCTCTGCACTGCAGCCTTCTCCCCACTTATAATTTAGTTCCTAAATTAGTGGTCACGTTACCTGTACCCATTGTCCCATAGAGGAGTTTGGATTGCAGCTGGGGCAGGTCGTCATTGTAGTAGCACAGTATTTAGTACTGCAGTTTTACTCCACCAGTGGTGTGGGGGGGGGGGGGGGGGTAGAGACACCATCTAACAGCAACAAAGTTGTTGTTTATTCAAAGGCTGTCTATTCAGCAGTCCAGTGCAACCATCGACATGATTGGCTTGTTTAAATCAAATCTAACACAAGTTAAATAATGATTTTCTCAGCATTACCATACTCTGGGAGGGGGTTGTCAAATGAAGACAACTGTAATGCTGGGAATACATGATACTTTCTGCAGCAGATAGATGGGTTCGATAGATAATTTCCCACATAACCGACCTCACGGTCGATTGGTTTGCCGCTCGATTTTTAATAGATGTGAATGAAAAAGAGAAGAAAACGAGCGGAAGATAGGAGAATCGAGCGGCAAAAACATCGAGCGGCAGAAGCTCATCATGTATTCCCAGCATAACGGGGAGAAAGCATGGTGGGGAGGGAAGAAATTATTAGACTAGCGTTTGAAGAAAGAAGGCCATTTCTGTGGCACCTTAGGATGACTTGTTAGCCTTTGTTACTGTGCAGTCTACTGTGCAGTGTTACTCTGCATTTTATTGCATTCAAAGAGATGCCCAACATTCCAGAAAAGCAAACGCCACATTTTTAGATTTTAAGGACGTCATGGGCAGCACTATATTGTCAACATTTAATGAATAGTTGGCAACCCTGTTTCACGCCCCTTCTCTGTACAGGTCTCCTGTTACCGCTGTACATTTAAAAAACATAGCCACACCAAAATATAAAACCTGTATCCTAACACCATGCCAAACTAGAGTCTGGATTTGGAGTGCCTGTAGGACCTCCCTACAACACCTGGACACATGTTCCTGTTCAGGTTGCAGATGGTCTCCTAAGGGATCTCCTCCCAGACCTGTACTACCGCCAACTCCTGGACAGTCTGTGGTGCAACGTGGTGTTGGTGGGTTGAGTGATACATGATGTCCAAGATGTGCTCAATTAAATTCAGATCTGGGGAACAGTCGGGCCAATCCACAACATCAATGCCTTCATCTTGTAGGAACTGCTGACACACTCCAGCCACATAAGGTCTAGCATTGTCTTGCATTAGGAGGAATCCAGGGCCAACTATACCACCATATTGTCTTACAAGGGGTCTGAGGATCTCATCTAGGTACCTAATGGTAGTCAGGGTCCCTCTGTTGAGCACATAGAGCGCTGTGCGGCCCCTCAAAGAACTGCCACTCCTACACCATTACTGACATACTGCCAAACCGGTCATGCCAGAGGTTGTTGCAGGCAGCAGAATGTTCTCCACGGTGTCTCCAGACTCTGTTACGTCTGTTACATGTGATCAGTGTGAACCTGCTTTCATCTGTGAAGAGCACGGGGTGCCAGTGGTGAATTTGCCAATCTTGGTGTTCTCTGACACATGCTAAACGTCTGCACGGTGTTGGGCTGTAAGTACAACCCCTACCTGTGGACGTCATGGGGTCTGTTTCTGAACGTTTGAGCAGACACATGCACATTTGTGGCCCGCTCGAGGTCATTTTGCAGGGCTCTGGCAGTGTTCCTTCTTGCACAAAGTGGAGGTAGCGGTCCTGCTGTTGATGTCTTGCTAATTGCCTATAATTTCCACCTGTTGTCTATTCCATTTGCACAACTGCATGTGAAATTGATTGTCAATCAGTGTTGCTACCTAAGTGTACAGTTTGATTTCACAGAAGTGTGGTTAACTTGGAGTTACACTCTGTTGTTTAAGTGTTCCCTTTATATTTTTTTTTGAGCAGTGTATACATTTGTAGCAATAGTCCTGCCTCCAGGCTTGTTAATGGAAGTGGGACTATTTAATTGAGTGGAAGTGCACAGTTTAGTGCAAAATGGATGTGATTCAAGGCACAAGCCCCTATTGAGTTAGCTTAACGACACACTAGTTGGTATTACACATACAAATAATTATATCATAGGTTTATTTTCACTTCAGGTTCACTTTAATCGCATGTAAAATGAGAGTTTTTTTTGTACCCTGCCATTTCTCAACATAAAATAGACTAATCCCAAATGATTAGTACAGCAGGTTATTTTGCTGCACCAATGTCCAAACAGCAAGCCATTGCCTAGATAAAGGGACAAACTGATAAATAAAGTTGTAGGTGGATGAATATATCCATGGCAATATTCATCTAATCTGAACTTTGTGTTCTTTTATAATGTTTAGTAAGATGAGGTAAGGGCAAACCAAAGGCTAGGCATACGTATACAGGATAATAATGGGCCAATCCTCAAGTGATCAATCACTTTCCTTCATTCAAACTGTTGCCGACACTATCACTTCCTGTAGCTAGGGAATTGGTGAATGTATTGGTAGGGGATGGCTGTACTATCACATTTTTATAAACCTAAAATCTAGTTTGTTGCTGGTTATCAGGTTCTGATCTATTTTTCTTGTTACTTGGTGTTGCAGTGCGGTGCTGCAGGATTCCGTTGCCATGAGAAGCAACAGTGAGGACCTAACCACAGGTGAGTTGTATGTCCCTAAACAATTTATGTTAATTCACAAATGTCAAGCAGACCGACATGATGGCATTCGGCTCTAGGAAACTTCTTTTATATGTTTAAAAAGGCTTTCAAAAGATGGAAGATTATCTAAAGCAGTCATTTTTAGCCTGGAGTATTTACACCTCTGTGCATACCTTGATCCCATGGCTAGGGGCACCTCTATGACTGCTTCCAATATGGCAGATCATTGACCCACCATCTATGTTTCACCATCCAAACTAGTGGTAAAGTCCAGCATCCCCAACCTCCCTCCAAAGAGTAGCAGCCGTATGTTTGTGCTAAACAGGAGCAGCAATATATCTTTTAGTGTGGGATGTGTTCCCAAGGTGGGCCATCATTGACTTCTCACTAAACTGCTTTGTGAAAAGGATATTCAGAACGGACTGCCAGAGACCCTTAAAAAACAATGACTTATCAATTTTCCGCTCTGTGGTGGAACCTAGTTTCAAGAAACCAAACTCCTAGCGATATACCCAATAAGAAAAGAGAAAGTTGTCTTCTTGAAAATAACTCCCTAATAAATTGTAGATTAATTTTATCACCCATTTGATAAACAAATAATAGATAATCTTGTATCATAATTTAGAATGCCAATATTGTGATGCACATGATGCCAGCTACAGGGAGCGATCCTTGGCAATGGACCCGCTGAAGTCCGAAACAGCTGTCACTGTGTTTTAGATATCGTCTACTATTGTAATTCTCACTGGAGTTGTGTTTTTGAAATGCTGCATGTTTTTTTCACAGGTGATGTAATGTATCTATAATTTATTAGTGAATTTAATTTTTTTAAAAATTCACTTTAAAAAGGACAACTTTTCTTATTGGGTATGCCACTAGACTTTGGCCAGTTTCAAGTATAAGTATTGATTCAATTATGTGATGACAAAGAGGTACAGGGGGCATATCTGACAAATGCCATTATGGTAGATAAATAAGCTATCCATACCAGTGTTGTAGAGAAATAAGCTATCTAAGATTTGCCTGCAGATAAACAAAATTAAAACTGAGTAGCAAGGTAATGACCATTTTCTTTTCCAAAGCTTAAAGAGACTCTGAAGTCTCTCTTTTTCCTGCTTTTGTCTTATAATCCTGTCCAGTATGAATGCCTCAGTGAAATTGCCGCATCCCCGCGGCAGATGACAGATTTATTACTGAGGATTAGCCCTACAAAGTTCCAGGGCTCGCAGGGCTTTACTTCCTCAATGAGGCAGAGCATTAGGCTGTGGCTCTGCCTCCTCCGCAGTCAATCTCTGCAGATCACTGCTTCTCACCGCCCCTCTCAGTCTTCTTTCACTGAGAGGGGCGGGGAGGAGGCGGAGGTCCACGGAGATTGATTGCGGAGAGGCAGAGCTCAGCCTCTCCAGGAGGAAAAGCCCTGCGAGCCAGGGCGGCATGATCTGCGACCTGCAAAGTCTAGAACTTTGAAGGTCGTTTTCTCTCTATTAAATCATTCATCTGCCGCGGGGTGCGGCGATTTCACTGGGGCATTAATGCTTAAATTAAGATTATATGACAAAAGCAGGAAAAAAAGAGAATTCAGAATCTCTTTAAGAGCCACACGGGCATAACCATATCGCTTGTGACCCTCCTCATTGCAGTGGGACTGTGGGGGCCCGCTCCTCCTCCCTCTCCCCATCCACATGCAGTGAAGCACTACGTAAATATATTTACCTGCTCGTGCCTCCTTCTCCTCCTCCTACCAGAAGCCACTTGTTCTATGTTGCCCTCTCTGGCTCCCAATTTCATGACCTAAAGGAGAACAGGAGACCTAATGGGACAGGATCAGTTAAATATTTTTACACTGCGCTCCACTGCACTACAAGGGGGGAGTAGGACCCATATCTCCCGACCTCCCTGGGTGGGGAATGCCCGGTGCTGCAGGGGGCCCCATGGTGATCTGTTTGCTGGGGGGAGGCGCCAACCGGTGTTGTTTTGCCCCTGGAGCCACAGAAGGGGTCAAAGCAATAATATACAATTGTATATGTACTATGTGTAGAATCAGCAGGTGCATTAAAAAGTCACTTTACAGTGCATAACAGGATTTCCAGGCTAGAAGTGCCTAGTATGAATAAACTGAGCTTGGTATGGTCCTCCATATACGGTACCTTAGTCAAGGTAAACAACAATTGATCTTAAATAAGATAGCCAGTTCGATTCCAGTGAAAAAAGGTGTTTTTGTGCTTAGTTTTATTAAACTTGGTTGTAACCCTGAAGGAACTCTCCTCTCATTCTTCAAAAGATGTAAGAAGGCATTAGGCTTTTACAGTATCTATCAAGGACATATCGGCTACAGGTTGACTGACCTTTAAAGAAAGGATTGTGTTTGTTGTGTTAGAGTATTTTGAACATTTCTCTTAATCTGTATAAGCCAAAACATAAGTGCAACATCTCCTATGTAGTCCAGACTGCAGCTTCAAGGTAAGCTTCTGGTTTGTCATGGCAGATAATGGTCACAATGAATACCTGGGTCACACCCATAAACCCGATGTCCTGCTAGAGGAACCTGAAGGAATGGAGGAGGATGAAGCTCAAACACCAAAACAAGTTCCCTTCGCATCAGAGGTGGAAGATGCAGGAGGCGGGTCTGAGGACCAGACAGACATGGGCTACCACTGGCCTTCAGTAACAGTGGGTCTAGCAGAATCTGCCCTGGGGGATGGTGAGTTTTTGATGATAATTTTCTGTTACAAAAATGTAATGACTACCAGCTGAACAGCAGAAACTGAGCATATCAAAGGTTTTAATCAACAGCAATCAAAATCTGATATTCCCCACTTTTTGTTATTGGTGATGTAAGTGGAACTCTTCGCCAACAGATACAAAGACCACAAGATGCTCTCCCTTCCTCTTCACAAGTAAAGCTTTGTACAAGTGCTAGACAGAACCAGAGGCATAGCTAGGACTTTGAGCAGCCGGGGACAAAGACAGTGTTTGCTCTGCAATTCCTTTCCTTCGACAGACCCCCCCCCCCCTGAGTTTCCGCGCAAACAATGGGCGTGGTCATGTATCAGATTGTGGGTGTGGTCATGGAGAGCAGCCCTTTATACAGAGAGCACCTCCTTTAGGTAGCCAAAGATGTATCTCCCTTTAGGTAGCCATAGAGTACTTCCCTTTAGGTAGAACATGAGCCTCCCCCCCCCCCCCCAAGGAGCCAGAGAGCCCCACTGTACCCAGATGGCGGACGGGGGGAGAGCGTGGAGCTGTTACAATTAACTCACCTTTGATCCACGCGCGGTATATACTTTCTATTTCTAGGCATCCCGTATCATGGTGACAGCTTTCCCTGTCATCATAGGGAGCACTATTACCACGATACAGAACATCCAGAAACAGGAAGTATATTTGGAACGTGCATCGGGGAGGTGAGTTCATGCAATAGTTTCAGCTGCGTGCATTCCCCCAACCCATAAAAACAGGCAAACTAGCGGTAGCCACTGAGCGACACCAAATGGCTAGGCTTGGGCACATATGTCCCATTTTGCTCCCTCCCTACTAGTCCAAGATCATCCGAGGGGGCCTTTCTGACGTCTCTCAATGGAACTCATCTGAGCGGGCCTTTCTGGGCTTCTTTGGTCAATAATCTACTGTGTCTACAGCTAACCCGCCCCTTCTGACATTTAAAGATCTGGCACACTGAGGCCCATATGCAATACAATTTTTCACCTGCGTTTTCTCCCGGGGCGATATTTTCACAACTTGTGAATAAAAAACATTTTAAAACACCAGCAAGTAAAAAAACACTCAAAATAATTCACCAACTTTTTGGTACTTTTTAAATTGCAAAGTGCTGAAAAATTAATTTTTCATCTTGTATTTATCTCCTAGGAGAAAACTCAGGAGAAAAAGTTAATTGCATATGGCCCTGAATCTTTCTGAAAAACAATGTGCTTGGTCATTGCTGTCATTTAATGTTTTCTGTACAATTTGTGTTAAAATGGCCTGGGCTGAGGAGTTGGAGTCAATGAGTCAGAGCAATTTTGGGTACCTGGGGTCTGTGGTTTCAATAAACTGAGGAGTCGTTGTTGGATGATTTTTGAACCAAATCTAAAGCCTTTGGAAATATTAGACTAAAGCCCCATACACACACTCAACAGCGGTCTTTTAGGCTCTCACAACTTTTCTTGTGAAACACCAAAAACAATCTCTTGCTATTGTTCAAGCAGCTGATAAGAATGATAAGAGGTCAATTCAACATTTGGATTGACTTCTTATCAGTCTTATCAGCTGCTTGAACAATAGCAAGATATTTTTTTTAGGTGTTTCACAAGAAAAGTTGTGAGAGCCTAAAAAGACCGCTGTTGAGTGTGTGTGTGGGGCCTAAGCAGTCGAGGAGTCAGAGCAATTTTGGGTACTCGTAGTCTGAGTCCGTGGTTTCATAAACTGAGAAGTCGAATGATTTTTGTACCGACTCCACAGCCCTGAAAATGGCGCGTCATGATTACCAGTCATTCATGTTATACCCTGTCTGCTCTGTCTACGTCAATCATGCATGTGCACAGGAAGAAGGAAGAAGCTGTAGAGCTTCAGTAGTGTGTGTACAGGAGTGGCACCAAATAGTCTGTTTGGATGGGTAGACTAGTTCAGACTATTACAGACTAATTTTGCCTTGCCCTAATCATTCTGAAAATTTTCTGAAAATCTATTTGCACTGAACAAAAAAAGTTTAAAGGGACTCCGAGCAGTGCAGAAACTATAGAAAGATGCATATCATTTTAAAGCTCTCTTTCTCCTCTTTTCAATGATATATAAACCGCCGCCCTACGCCTTTTAGTTTTCGCTATTTTTGCATTTGAAATTGCAGCGGCCGCAATTTCAATCGCGAAAATAGAGAAAACTAAAAGGCGTAGGGCAACGATTTAGGTGTTGCCAGAAAGAGGAGAAAGAGAGCTTTAAAATGATATCCATCTTTCCATGGTTACATTGTATTACACAGGGCGACTTTTTCCTAAAGTCCGCAGCTCCATTCTGCTGAATGGAGCTGCTGACACTGGGGAAAGTGTCGTCCCGTGTAATACAAGTAACTATGGAAAGATGGATATCATTTTAAAGCTCTCTTTCTCCTCTTTCTGGCGACACCTAAATCGTCGCCCTACGCCTTTTAGTTTTCCCTATTTTCGCGATTGAAATCACGGCCGCGGCAATTTCAATCACGAAAATAGCGAAAACTAAAAGGCGTAGGGCGGCGGTTTATATATCATTGGAAAGAGGAGAAAGAGAGCTTTAAAATGATATGCATCTTTCCATAGTTTCTGCACTGCTCAGAGTCCCTTTAAATTCTGCCTTGAGGCTTAATTTCATTTAGACCCATGGCTTCATCTCTGACCTTATCTTCAGTCAGAATAAATGATAGTTGCAGCCTGGCAGTTCTGAATCTGTGGTTCCCAAACTTTCTTGGTCCAGTGACCACTCTGAACCATGTCAAATTTTCAAATGAGCCAAGCACCTCCACACACCATTGCCTATTAATTTAAATTTGAACATAGTTAATTACATTATGAGACGTACAGTGCAAATTACATCCTTTTAGTTGTCCATATCCTGAAAATAATTTGATTTAGTTTTGTATAGTGTAAAAGTGGCTGGGTCCTCTTAAGTTTTCACTGCTGCCTCTGTCTTCATATGGGAGATATTATTCCCTTATGTACATATCAGTTATTGAATATAATATGGTAATAATATTTGATCATTTGATCATCATGGATCTCTTCTATAACTTGGCATCTTCTTTTAGTCCAACATCTTCGAGAGCTGATCCTGCGAAGTTTGTACCCCTTACGGCATTCAGAGTATGACGCCGCCCCTGTTGCTGAGCCAGAGGAAGACCTCACACCCACACCGTCAGTCACTGGTGGGGCTGGACACTCTTGGGAAATGGCTACAGATTCAGTATTAGAGACTCTAGATGGAGACAGCTTGGCCAACAACAGGGAGGATCCACAATTGCATCCCTCTAGTGTTTCAGAAGGTGGTGGGCCTGTAGTAGACCTGACCAACCAGCACAGGAGAACATCTGACAATGGAGAAGAAAGTGTGTGGGACCTGGTGGAGAGCCATACACAGAGAAATTCAGTCCTGTCATCTGAGCCATCTGAAGCTGTTTCTGAGGATAATGTTAACACAACCTACAAAGTTGTCAGGAAAGGTAAGGAATAAAATGCAGGCTCCCTTACTTAGCCTCCGTATTATTATTACATTTTTACATTTAGGATGGGTTTTAGATAAAGCTTATGTAGAACCTAATGAACAGACCCCACAAACCAGGAAAGCTGTTAAGATGTGAAGAATATGAACATCTTAAGCAGGCACTTTTAAGTTTAATAGTTCCCCATGATGTCTTTATACATCGTTTTTATTCTAAATACACATAGAGATTTGTATCATTCTTTCCCATAATTCCATTGTGTTTTGCTCATCAATATGTGCTCAGTTTTATAAACAAGCTGTAATTTCAATGATGCCATCCATTAGTACTGTTACATGTTTTCATCTTTTATTGGCTAATAATCCATTAATGTTGTCATGCACAAGAATTTGATGGAGATAACCGCAATAGCTTCACAAGGCCACTCTGCTGAAAGCATTGCTGATTTTGTAGAGTATACAGGGCAACTCAAGATGCAGGTCGGTGTTCAGGACGCAAGATTAATTAATCATTGAGGGCTCTATGTTTTAGTATCCTTGCAAATGTAGAAACTATATGCCAATACATGCCATCCCTGCTTGTTCCTCGGGATATTGTGTATGCAGGGCAATAAAGATCTTCTAAATCTACCCAGTTGCATGTAGAAAACCAAAGATGACTTTCACTGAGTATTTGATGAGCAAAAGAAAACAATGGAGAATACTGCAGACTTTTTAATTTACCCAGCAAATCTCAATTGAAATGAGTTAGAATACTCAGTAATTAGGTGATCGGACTAGGTAAAATAGAAAACAGAAAAAACACAGGGACACCGGGAGCCCGATATCGTGTGATAACGTCTCAACAATGGGACTATGTTGTAAAAGGTAATATACTCACAAAGGTAGGTTGCTTTTGAAGGCAACCACCATCAGCATATGTGGAGAAGTACCGTCTCCACTCGGCCTTTAGGTCGCTGCTCCTAAGACAAAAAGGGGTGCCCTATACCAAGATAGGAACACCCTCCCTAACCAGTAGGGTATAAAGGTTCAGGCAAAAACAAGGGTAGGAGGCGCCCTCTAGTATAGCACAGTAGCACCTAAATATTTAAAAGTTCACAGGGTAAGAATAAAAATGTCCTACCTGTGCTGAAGATACTCAGATCGATCTATTGATCAACAATGTTTTATTATTATTTCGAATCAAGCACTTGGACAACGCGTTTCGCGACATCAGTCGCTTCCTCAAGTCAAATAAGCGTGCTTCAGAAAAAAGACAGGGATGGCGCTCAGAAACATATACATATAACACTAATATATAATGCATATTTCATAGATAAAATGCAAGAATGATAAAACATCACATATAACACCGCATAAAATACATATACCCGTGCCATAAAAAGCAACATAGGTATAACATATAAAATGTCCAATTATGATAAAAAAAAATTTCAACAATAAATAGTATATACAATGTATAACTTTCTGCATAGATACATATATATAATAGTGTTATATGTATATGTTTCTGAGCGCCATCCTTGTCTTTTTTCTGAAGCACGCTTATTTGACCTGAGGAAGCGACTGTCGCGAAACGCGTTGTCCAAGTGCTTGATTCGAAATAATAATAAAAAATTGTTGATCAATATATTGATCTAAATATCTTCAGCACAGGTAGGACATTTTTATTCTTACCCTGTGAACTTTTAAATACTTAGGTGCTACTGTGCTATACTAGAGGGCGCCTCCTACCGTTGTTTTTGCCTGAACAGTTATTAGGTGGCAACATTTTACAACCCATACAGGAACATGGAGCTGCTGAATGAAAGGTAACTTTTTCAAACAGATCCAGGCTGAATTGGTCATTTAGGTACCACCACTTTCGTGGAATTTTAACCCAGAAATGGGTTAAAAACTTTTGCTACCTAATAGAAGATGATTCTTAAAGCGGAACTGAAACCTATTTAACTTAACTGGGGCTTCTGACAGCCCCATGCAGCTGACGTGCCAACACAGCCAGATGCTCAGGTTACATGCCACGGCTCACTTTCACTTTGTGCAGTTCGAGTGCACTGCGCTTGCGCGGCCGTGGCCGCACGCGTCCTAGTTCACGCTCCCGTAGTCTGACAGGTACTGGGCAGGTGCAGTTGAGATTTTCTCGTACTGCACCTGCGCAGGGTACTCCTGGCTACAGGAACGTGTACTTGGATATGCGTGGCCAGTGCGCAGTGGCGGTCAACTTCGAAGTCCGCTTCCATTACAAGGAAAAAAAAGTGAGCCGTGGCGGGGGAACGGAGGATTGGTCCTGACGGCGAGGGCACAGGTCGGCTGCAGGGGGCTGGCAGAAGGTAAGTGAAACTAGTATTTTTTTTTTTTAACAGCTTTCAGTTACGCTTTAAATGACCCAATTCAGGTTTTCTGTGTCCACTGGCTCTGGAAAACTTAGATCGGACGCGTTGCATCAGTTTCTCTGAACCAGTTACCACTTTTTTTATGAGATATAAATGTGATGATGGGGCTGCTACACAATTTAAATATTCTGATGAGCTATATGCTTAATATGTGAAGCAGAACATTTTCCCATAGGTGGCATATGCACTGTTTTCAGATGAATGATCTCTTTTTATTCTTTAAATTCCAACTTTAAAATCCAGGCAATAATGTCTTCTTATTCATGTTTAGTTGCTCAGTAGCAGAACTTGTTTATATGTACATAAGCTCCTTATTAAGTTGATGTCAATTAAATCACTTTTAAATTGCCGGATTGGCATCTTCATGAGTTGTTTCCAATAGCAAAACCTTTGAAGCTACCATCTACAAGCTTCTTGGAGCTTTATCTTTACTCCACCCCTTGAAGTCTGCAATAAGGTGATGCTGAGCCCAGCAGTAGCTCTATTTTTAGAGCCAGTAACTACAGATGATATGACCAAATTTGTAGCACAAAGGTCTCAATTCCGGTAACTGTGTGGTAAATATTTTTTTGTCAGTAAAATACCTTATGTGGTATTTTTCTCCTTTTTTAGCAATTCTGAAAGATTTTTCTGCATATCCGTTCATGCGGTAAAACGTGCAGTAATTGCATAAAAGTGCGGTAAAAAAGTGCAATGTTTCAGCAGTAAGCATGCGGTAAATAATAGTAGTCTTTAATTGTCTTCCATATGTTGTTAGTTTTTAGAAGATTTTTTTTTGGGGGGGGGGGGGGAGTGTATTTGATTGTTGCAGCCTATGGAAAGTATATTTATAGGCATCCCCTATATTTAAAAAAAAAAAAAAAAGTCAGTAAATATTTGGAGTTATATTTCTACTAATCTTTTCTGATCTATAATTTATGTGCTAACATGCCCCCTAATTTCCATGAGAATAGCGATTTTTGTTAAAATGTATGCACATTACCACACTAATTACCACATAATATACTGCATGAGGTAATTCAACATTTAACGCATGTGGTAAAATACGTCTAAAATCTACCAGAATTGCTAAATGTCATTACCACATGCGGTAAATTACCATACATGCGATAATGTGCTCAAAAACCCTACCAGAAATGAGGCCAACGTGTTAAACTACAGAAATTTTGGTTGAGACTTGAAGTTTGGCTTTAAAAACGCCATTCTGCTCATTTTGGTGATTTAAAGCATAGAAACAATTACTGATATTGATTGTTTCTTTACTGGGGAGCCTACTTATAAAGGTTATTTGAACAACTGTTTTTTTTCTGTGGCTTCAACACAACAATTTTGCTGCAGTTTATACAATACTGGCACAGAAAATTGCATAAGGATTGTATAAATGAAAAGTCCAAATTGCTCTAATGCTGAAGTAAAAATATCTCACCTATATTACTTTACTTTGTGGATTTATAAGGGGTTAAAAATAAAATTCTGAGGGCCCATTCACACTAAAGCGTTTTGCCGCGATTTTGGCAAAACGCTCAAACGCTAGCGCTTTTTAAAAGCGCTAGTGTAATAAAACCCTATGGGCCCATTCTTACTTGGGCGATTTGTGCTAATCGCCGCAAATCGCCCAAAATCGTGAAACGCATCGCCTGCACCATTTTCAGGCGATTTCCCGGAGATCACGATTCAGTCCTATATAAGCACTAAACGCGATCGTGGAAAAATTGCCGCGTGTTCAGTGATTTTTTTCGCTGAAAAATCACTCCCGCAAAACGTTGGCAAAAATCGCAGGCGTTTTGCCTTTCTGAGTGTGAATGGGCCCTGAAAAAGCTTACTGGAAAAATATAAACAAAACTATATGTACACAATACATTTTGTTGGATCATCCTCGTCACTGTAGAGGAATTAAAGAAAATAAATGGAGGAGTTTCACTTCCAGCTTTATAAATTGGTGCAATTATGGAAATTCATATTCCAATTCTTTTTTTTTTAATTGATTTGAACCATTTTATAAATGGGCTCTTATTTTTTTTATAGCTTTTAATCTAAGGCAGGGAACACACTTGACTGTTTTCGTACGCGTTTTCTGCACAGAAAAACTGAGAACTCATGTTAATCAATGGGCTAGTGCACACTTGATATCTTGTTCACATGCAGAAAAAAAACTGACATTCTGCATCCTGATTCTTCACATTTTGTCAGTTTTCTGTATCAACTACATCAGCTGCTGTGAAAAAACGCGCGCGTTTTCCTGCATGGAAACACACTTGGTGTGCAGAAAAAGTACGCAGAAAAACGCGCGCAGAAAACTGAAAGACAAGTGTGTTCCCTGCCTAAGCCTTTCTGCTGTGTGCTTTTAATATCTTGGCTTCTCCTGTTTCTTATAGGCTCTTTCCTCTTCCAATAGCCCTAAAGTACACCTCTCTTGAGACAATTGAGGAGACTGCCAACACCAGAGATTGTCAAGGAGATGCTAGAAACTTGGTGTTCATGCAAATTCTGTTATATGTATGCAATTTAGAACTGGCTAGGCATCGATTACTGCATTTAGTTGATCCAATTCCAAGCTGCATACATTTTCATAAAATTAGCTTCAGCTCGGAAATTTAGCATGTCATTGACCATCTCTATCTGCAAAAGAAAGCATGTTTCCTGGCTGCCAATCTTCTGGCTATAATACTAATCTCAATTCCAACTGAAAGATGTTCTCAATTTTGTCTACTTTTTTTGAGAACTGAAAACATATTTATGATGAATTCCTCTGAAATGATTATAGGCAAACATTAAGATGATACAGCCAGACAACTAGCTTTTCAGATGTCAGTTGCAGCAGACTTTCAAGTGTCTTTCTCAAGAGGTCTATTTATTTTTTCCCCATAGTTCTTTTTCTGCCTTCTCTCTCTTTCACAGATTGATTATTCTTCTTTTCTGATGTTTAATCCTTGGCTTTCCCAGTTTGACTTCCTCCTTGCTGCCTCTGTCTTTTCCTTTAATTCTTCTCCTGTAGAATTCCTGTATGGGTCATACCATTCTTGCAGGCAACTAACATACTTGTGTTTCCCAAGAAGAAAACATGGAATGATCCAGTAGTGTGAGTGAACGTCACAGGACACCACAAACATATATTAAATTAAACCTTTAATATAAAGGTTTTTAAGAAAAAGGGGGAACTAAGTTGCTGCCTTTTGGACTGAACTGCAAAAAATAAATAAAAATCAACTAGTCTGAGAGCTGTCTTGCAACACAAGCAGTACTTAAGTTTTGTTGCATGCAAGTGTCTGTCACATTGCTGAGTTTACTTTGCTAGTTACTTTTGTCAATCTGTTTCTTATATTTACCTACAATGAATTATTCTTCTTCAGAGCTCTAAATCAAATGTGCACACTAACGACATTCTTCCAGCTGATTTTCTGTTTTATCTTCTAAATTTTATGTTTGTTTTCTTTCCACCATATTCCCCCTTCCTTTTCTTTTGTTTTTGTTTTTTTTTATATTTTCTCTTCTGGTGTCTTCTGCACAGCTGAGGTGGTGGGCAATTATGATGTCATACCGTTGCCAGACAGCAGCCAATCAGACACAGTGTTGCAGGAAGCTGGTGGCGGAGCAGTTTTAGATGGTAAATCCTTTTGAGTTGTAAGAATGGACAGGAAATGAGGCGGACGCTAGTTTCTCAGATGATGCATTGCTGTCTATCCTCTCACCATTACTCTGAGCATATAGTGGCATCACCCTTCCTGCCTTAAAGTCCAGGAAAAAAATACCAATTTTGATAAACTGATAAAGAGCTTCCCATAACTGTTTGGAAGTCAGTGTACCAATTTTGAAACTGAGAAGCCTAGTCCATTTACCCCAATTCGTTTCCCATTTTTGAACAATACTTAATAGGGTTGTGTAGTGCTTTGCTGTTTTGGTTTTTTATGTTTTCATTTTTATTTTATTTAGAAAAGTTCATTATTTATTACAATTTTAAAACGTTTGTTTTTTTTATTATCAGGAAATATTACAGATTATATTTTTATCTCAACCTGCTAGTTTAACAAGGAAATTATGTAACTATTTTTTTTTCTTAGTATTGTGTAGTAACTATTACGTATGAGTGGCAAAATCTGAAATGTACGCAGGATGCTTTGAAGTCAGTAGTGAAGGTGAAATTAAGCTCTAATTCCATGTTACCCACTGTCTGTAATGCATTGTTCCTTAAAATTCAAATCACTCACTACTAGACAGTAGACACTATGCTAAAGAAAGATAAGTTAAATATTAGTCATCAGGTTATTACATTTTACATCTTTTACATTCAATACTGGTTGCAAAAGCAGAAAAATAATATGTTAAAGGGGCATTGTGGCAAAAAATTGTAAAATTTAAAATATGTGCAAACATATACGAATAAGAATTGTTTTTTTTCCAGAGTAAAATGAGCTATAAATTACTTTTCTCCTATGTTACTGTCACTTACAGTAGGTAGTAGAAATCTGACAGAAGTGACAGGTTTTGGACTAGTCCATCTCTTCATAGGGGATTCTCAGGGATTTATTTATTTTCAAAAGCACTTAGTAAATGGCAGTTGCTCTGTCCAACTGTCAAAAAAATGTGTAGCAAGCAGGGAAGCTGGCCAACATCATTGTTTAACCACCTGAGCGGTGACAGAGGTGCTTAACTTGAATCCTTGTGCCGATCGCTTGATACTCCTCCCTGTATTACCTGATGAAGCGGGATTGAACCTGCAAAACGCATTGCAAACATTTTTTGGAGAGTTTCTAATAAATGTGTTTCACTGTCTGAATCGCAGTAGTTGTCGTGTCTGCTTGAGGGAGGTAAGACCACCACTTGAGTGTCATTTGAGTTGGTTTTTTAATCTAAGTTTATACTTTTGGCGCCTCTGTTTATTGTATACAATTTCGAGTCCACCCTTGGTGGAGGGTTGCTACCCTTTCTTCCTGTCTACAGAGAGCGACTTCTTAATCCTGAGTGGGGTCAGGATAATCTCCCCACCTGCCTTTACAGTGGTTGCCTGCTGGTGACCCTGACTTGTGAGTATCTAGCAATACTAATTTATTGCCACCTTATCCAGTACGTATTACACTATTGGGGCTCTTGGTGTTCCCTGTTTTTATCTTGGATGGACAGGGTAGTTTCAGGTTTTTGGTTGCCAGCCAAACTAGATCCCCAACCTTCATCTCTAGATCTCCTCTTCTGTGGATGTCTGCATAATGCTTAAACCTTTCCTGGGCCTGAGCCATAGTGTCTTGTAACAGTTTATTATTTTCTTCCCAAAACTTCCTCTTGTCTTCGACTGCGGGTACTGTGGATTCAATAATCCTATCTGGTAGAAAAGTTGGATGAAAACCATAATTGGAAAAAAACGGTGCTTGACTGGTGGAAGAGTGAACTGAATTGTTATAAGCAAACTCTGCAAGCGGAAGGAGAGAAGCCCAATTATTCTGTGCGAATGATGAAAAGCAGCGGAGATATTGTTCCAGAGATTGATTAGTACGTTCCGTTTGTCCATTGGTTTTTGGATGATATGCTGATGAATACTGAAGTTTAATATTTAAAGTTTTACATAAGTTTTTCCAAAATCTTGAAGTGAATTGTACTCCTCTGTCTGAGATAATATCACCAGGAACTCCATGTAATTTAACAATGTCTTTGACAAACGTATTAGCTGTGGACAAAGCAGATGGAGTGCCCTTCATAGGAATGAGATGGGCCATCTTGGATAATCGATCAACCACTACGGAAATAGTTGTAAATCCTTCAGATGGTGGTAATTCTACAATAAAATCCATAGATGTAGAACTCCAGGGTCTATCTAGAATAGGTAATGGATTCAACAAACCCCAAGGCTTATTTTGTGAGGATTTACTTTGGTTACAAGTAACACAGGTATCTACATAATTCTTGCAGTCAGGAATCATTCCAGGCCACCAGAATGATCTTTTGATTAATTCCATAGTCTTTCTTACCCCAAACGGATGATCATGCAAGGTCTGAAGTACTTCAACTCGACATTTCTTGGGAACAAATATTTTGTTCTGGAAAAAATACAGTCCATCTTTAAACAGTTATCTTCCCGCCTCTTCTGGCGGAGATGCTGATTCAGCCTTAAGTCTACCAATCAAGTCTGCTTGTATTAACAAAAAGTTGTTTTCTTTGAGAATTGTGTCAGGTTTCTGAGGTTGAGAGTCTTCCAGGAACATGCGAGATAAAGCATCAGCCTTCACATTTTTTGGACCAGGGCGGAAAGTGATGTGAAAATTGAACCGGGAAAAAAAAGTGCCCATCTCGCCTGCCGAGGATTCAGTCTTTTAGCGGTCTTTAAATACTCCAGGTTCTTGTGATCCATATATATCAATATTGGTTGACTTGCTCCCTCCAATAAATGCCTCCATTCTTCTAAAGCTTCCTTGATGGCGAGCAGTTCTCGGTCTCCTACATCATAATTCCTTTCAGACTCCCTTAATTTCTTGGAAAAGAATGCAACAGGATGTAACAGTGATTTTTCTCCCTGCCTCTGTGAGAGAAGTGCTACCACTGCTGATTCGGATGCATCAACTTCCAGGATATATGGTAGTAACGGATCTGGATGTTTAAGGATGGGTGCCGTCGTGAAAGCCACTTTTTAATTTTTCAAATGCTTGTTGTGCTTCTGAAGTCCATACAAACTTTATTTGTTGATGGGTAAGCTGTGTGATAGGAAGAATAATAGCTGAGAATCCTTTAATAAATTTCCTGTAGAAGTTTGCAAACCCTACAAATCTTTGCACACCTTTCTTGTCACTTGGAGGAGGCCAGTCCAAAACTGCCTGAACTTTCTGTGGATCCATTGCAATACCCTGAGAGGAAATGACAAGACCCAGAAACTGAATGCTATGCTTCTCAAATTCACACTTTTCTGCCTTGGCGTACAACTTGTGCAGACGTAATCGTTCCAAAACCTGTATTACTTAATTTCGATGATTCTACAAATTATCAGAAAAGATTAAAATATCATCTAAGTAAACAATGACAAAATGATCGATAAAGTCTTTCAAGACATCATTCCTAAAGTGCTGAAAAGTGGCAGGACATTACATAAGCCGAACAGCATAACCAGATATTCAAAGTGCCCAAATTTTGACCCGAAGGCTGTCTTCCACTCATCACCTGCCCGGAATCGTATAAGATTATATGCTGCTCGTAGATCAAGTTTTGAAAAAAATTTCCCTTCCTGTAATTTCTGGAAAAGATCTGACATCAAAGGTAATGGGTGACTGTTCTTGACCATGATTTTATTCAAATCTCTGTAATCTACGCATGGTTTGAGAGCCTTGTCTTTTTTTTCAACAAAAAAATCCCAGCACCTGCTTGAGATGAAGAGGGCTGGATGAATCCCTTTGCTAGGTTTTCAGTAATATAATCTTTCAATGCTTTTTCCTCAGGTTCAGAGAGAGAAAAGGTACGACCATACGGAATTGGAGACCCCAGAAGTAAATCGATAGGGCAATCGTATGGGCGATGAGGAGGTAGCTGCTCTGCTTTCTGTTTGTCAAACACATCCAGATATTCGTAATAACTGATTGGAACCAGAACTGAAATTTCCGAGACAATTAACAAAGAACTGGCTGGATTCGGATTGTTACATTGAATGCAGTATCTATGACAATAGTCTGAAGAGAAGCTAACTTGTTTGGTGGACCAGTTGATAACTGGATTGTGTGCTTTAAACCAAGGCAGTCCCAAAATAACAGGATATAATGGTAAGGAGACGATTTCAAATTTTAGTAATTCTGAATGCTGTTTGTATGGTAGAGAGGATTGTAATGGTCTCAAATGTAACTGGTCCGGAGCTAATTGATGAACCATCCGCAAGATGGATATGCAACGGAGAGGAACGGTGCTGAAGAGGTATTTGGTGAGAGGCGGCAAAACTGGAGTCAAGAAAACAACTGCAAGCACCAGATTCCAAGATGGCAGATGTTCTAAGGATCCCTCCTGGGAACTGTAAGATAATAGGTATAGTGACATTATTATCACTGCCAAGAACAGGAACATAGAGTTCTCTTGATGAAGTTGTTTTCTTACCTGATGATTTCACAGGACATGATCTCACATAGTGTCCAGGAGTTCCACAGTACATGCAGAGGTTTTCCTTTCTACGATGGTTTCTTTCTTCCGGAGAGAGAGAGAGGGAGGAATCATTCCCAACTTCATTGGTTCACTGGAATCAGCAGACGCACCTTGATAGGTCTGGGTTGGAGAGCTAGTTGGACTGGTACTGACAGAAGAGAACCAGGGTGGACGGGAAAATCCCGCCTTTTCATGTTGGCGTTCACGGAATCTCCGGTCTATTTGGATTGATAATTGAATCAGGCCTTCTAATGTCTCTGGTATTTCAACACAAGCTATCTCATCCTTTAAATTTTCTCATACGATACTGATAGCGAAGAGCAGAATCGTTCCATGTAGTGTCTATAGCCCAGCAGTGAAATTCTGCCGTATATTCTTCAACAGACCTACGGCCCTGGCGAAGATGTCTTAGTGTAGATTCCGCTGTGATTTTTCTCTGGGGCTCATTATAAAGGGTTGGCATGGCTTTGAAAAACTCGACTACTGAGGTCAGAGCAGGATCTTTCCGTTCCATGAGATTATGAGCCCAAGCCTGGGGTTCCTCTAATAATAATGAGATGATAAATCCTACTCGAGTTTCTTCAGGCGCAAATGTTTTGGGTTGTAATGAGAAAAACAGCTGGCAAGCATTTTTAAAAGCTCTATATTTAGCACGATCACCAGAAAAACTTTCAGGTAACGGAACACGTGGCTCAGGTGCAGGAAGTAGCATTGGAGTTGTAGCAGGTGGAGCTGGAACTACTGGCACAGGAGGAGGATTTACTGGGGGAGCAGAAGTGATGGAAGCAAGAGAATCCAGACGGCCTTCTAGATGATTATATGCAGTTTGTAATTGCTTAATGGAGTCTGTGAGTGCTGTAACTTGATTGCACAGGGTTGATAGGATGGAAACTGCATCCGCGGTATCCATTCTCTGGCTGTAGTATTCTGTGAGGTTAGTTGTACTCACATACCTGAATCTTCGGATACCGAGATGTGGAGGACAGCTTCTCTTGCAGGTCACTGCCAATTGCCCCTGAAGTTGGAACAGGAAGCACAAGGCAGCGAATAGCAGGAGAGCTGGAGATGCAGATGATGATCCTTGTACTTCAGTGGCTGAGGAAGTGTATCTCTGATGAAGGACCGGTGGGCAGACTGAACCAGCACCAACGATCAGGTCACGGAACAACACTAGCTACAATACTACAGCAAGTTGCCAGTGCTGTTTAAATAGGCCTTTAGGCACCAAAATGGTGTACGCATGCGCGTACGCGTCACGGCAGCGCACGCGCACAAAGAATCCGCGTCCTAACGCGGACCTTTATGCGCATGCATCAGCAGACGCGACGTGCATCAACACACCCCCCGGAAGGAGAACATGTCAACACACACACGCATGTGCTGGACCCCCATGAGTACCTGCCACCAGACCGAGGTTAGTGACCGTGACAAATGGAGACTGGGCATAGACTTTAATATGTAGCCTGCATGCAGGGCGTTAGAATAATGTGATCAGTTACAATGCAGTACTGTGAACTAGAGACCTCCATGGGTCAGATTTTTCAGACCTGCACCAGAAGCCCCGCTACCCGCACCCGACCCGCAACCCGCTTTCTGGTGAATCTGGTACCCGCACCTGACCCGCAACCCGATTAAATCAAAACTGGTACCTGAACCCGACCCACATTTCAGGTAACCCGTGGATACCCAACCTGATGCCATGTGCGGGTCTAATTTTTCAGACCCACTACCTGCACCCTACCCACACACCGCATTCTGGTGAATCTGGTACCCGCACCCACAGACCCGCTGCCCGCAATCGACCTGCAACGCGATTAAAATCAAAAGGGGTACCAGACCCGTATTTCAGGTAGCCCGCAGGTACACGACCCGATGCAGGCCTCTGCGGTGAACAGGACCATGGAAATGTATTGGCAGTGAGTTGACCTACAGAATTATTCTGCATCCCAAATGAGCACTGTGAACAGGGCCTAAAACATGAAACACAGCAAAAAAAATCAGCAGAAAACTGTAATGCCTGGTACACACCATGCAATTTCCCATCAGATACTGTAGATGGGTCGAATCAATCATATCCGACAGTTCCGATCTGATTTACAATCACTTTTCCTGATCAATTTAGATTACGGAAATGCATATTTATACTTCAATGAAGGTAATTGATAACATTGCCTATCGCAGGACAAATTATCAGGTTGACTTGTAATTAGGTAATTGATCTTGTCTTTGCTACACTTTGAAGTAAAATAACCACCTTTCTCCTTGAAAACTTGCCAGTCACCTATCAGGTGGACCAATAAACCAATATTACAGATTCCTTAGTAATATTCAATATCTTCAAATTAAAAATAAAAAACTAAAACATAGATCGGTATTAAAACAAAAAATTTGAAAAAAATCACTCTACCTTGCCTTTAACCATTTATGCCTCATGGACGTAGCAGCTACGTCCAGGAGGCCATGTGCGCTCCCGCGCCCGATCGTGAGCGGGCACGCGTGCTCCCGGCCCGCGGTTTGTTAGGGATTCAGTGAATCGGGCCATGGTGCCCGATCACTAATTCCTCTCCCCCGCAGAAAAAGCGAGAGCTTCTCTCGGAAGCTTCGCTTTTTCTGCTTCCTACGCCTCCCTACGTCTCTCTAAGCATACATGTTACGCTTAGAGTGACGTCATGTAAACAAACTCATGGCTGCCATCTTGTGGCCAAAAATTAAAACTACATCCACATGTGAAAAAAAACATAAAAATCAACACACATGTACCTAAAAAAAAATTATTATTTCCATCTCACCCTCCCAAAAATACCCAAATAAAATGTTTAAGAAAAAAAAAGTTACAATAGAAAAAAACACGTAAATATTTACCTAAGGGTCTAAACTTTTTAAATATCAATTTAAAGATGAAATATTTGCATATTTGTTTTTATTATAAGCTTGTAAATAGTGATGGATGCAAAACAGAAAAAAATGCACCTTTATTTCCAAATAAAATATTGTCGCCATACATTGTGATAGGGACATAATTTAAACTGTGTAATAACCGGGACAAATGGGCAAATACAATACGTGAGTTTTAATTATGGAGGAATGTATTATTTTAAAACTATAATGGCTGAAAACTAAGAAATAATGAATTTTTTCTGGTTTTTTTTTTTTTTTTCTTATTCTTCCTGTTAAATTGCATTTACAGTAAAGTGGCTCTTAGCAAAATGTACCACCCAAAGAAAGCCTAATTGGTGGCGGAAAAAGCAAGATATAGATCAATTCATTGTGATAAGTAGTGATAAAGTTATAGGCTAATGAATGGGAGGTGAACATTGCTCGGATGCATAAAGTGAAAATGACTGAAGGCTGAAGTGGTTAAACTATAATTTACGTCAGTTATATAACATGTTTGCAGGTGATAGTTTTATAATTTAGTATTATGCAGTAAGATGATCATTCAGAAAAGGGCATGCAAATTATATTACGTTAGTATAAGAAGCTAAAAGTTCTGCTTTCCGTGTTTTAATCAAGCTAAGAATTACCAGTATTTAGATTTATGAAAGTGATTTGTATATATTTGAATTTTGTAGTTGTAGCAGTTTGCTTATGTTGGGAATTCACCATGAGATTTTGTGGCAGATAGATGGTTCGATAATTTCCGACTGGTCTGATTTTCAATCTTCTTCTGATCTACCGTTTTTTTATCGGAATATAAGACTCACTTTTTCTCCCCCACGTGCAGCCATTTGTCCCCCTCCTAAGTGTGGCCCTGAAGTGCTGGAGTTGATAGCCGCTGGTCAGATGCGGCTGCAGTGCAGAGTGGCAGATATGCCAGGATACCGTGGCCATGATCTCAATGGATGTCGGGGAGAGGGCAGAGTTCAGCCTGCTTGGCTGATGGCTGAAAGTCTGAGGCATGCTATTAGTGCAGAGCGCAGCGGAAGGCGTTATTACCGATCCGGTATCCAGCCGATGAGTCCTCCATCTGCTTCTGTATCTTCAATACCGGCGCGCGCTGATCCCCGTCTTGTAACATCCTGGTCTGCCACTCTCTCACTGCGTGACCTCGGCAGCTCACATGCGTCAGGGTCACACAGTGCGAGAGCGGCAGACCAGGAATTTACAAGACTGGGATCAGTGCACACCGGTATTGAAGATACAGAAGCAGATGGAGGACTCATCAGCTGGATCCTGGATAGGTAATAACGCCTTCTGCTGCGCTCTGCACTAATAGCATGCCTCAGACTTTCAGCCATCAGCCAAGCAGGCTGAACTCAGCTCTCTCTCCCCGACGTCCATTGAGATCATGGCCACGGTATCCTGGCATATCTGCCACTCTGCACTGCAGCCGCATCTGACCAGTGGCTATCAACTCCAGCACTTCAGGGCCACACTTAGGAGGGGGACAAATGGCTGCACGTGCTGCCTCAGGTGAGACCAACCAGCACCCAGCTTCTGCAACATCCGCAGCAAGCTGCTCTGGCTGTGACCTGGACATTACCCCCTTGCCTCCTTCAGCCTCTACTGCTGGTGCTTTGGATGGGCACTGATCCCACAGCCCACTCCACTGGCCCTCTCCCACAGAACAATGGACCCCTGCTCCTCAAAATTGTAAGACTTGTTACCTTTAGCTCTTCCTAATGTCTGTACATTGTTGTATCTGCTTGTAGTTTTGTTGCAGCTTCTGATTGCTGTATAAATATTAATGTAGCTGTAATTAGTAGTGCTGATTAATGGAGCTAATTAATGTGGTTAATGGAGCTGGTGGGGATGGCAGGGGGTTGGTGTAGCTAATGGGGCAGCAGGGGCTACTGTAGGGTAGTTAGTGAGGCAGCAAGGTTTTAGTGTAGCTTAAAAAGAGCTTGGGGAGGGGGGAAGATCCACAAGACGCTCCTGCACCATGGACGCACCTAGGTTTAATGTATTATTTTTTCCCTGATTTGTATCCTCTAAACCTAGGTGCGTCTTATATTCTGAAAAATACGGTATTTCTCATAGAAGTGAATGGAAATCGATCAGAAAAACAATTGGAAAATCGATCAGACAATAAATCTGCTGAAAAATCTCATTGTGTATTCCCAGCATTATACAGTTACTAAGAACTGTAGAAGTTGTGCTGTTTTGAGCCAAAGCCATACAGTTGGGTTTACCCTGTCTCTTTACTAAGATACTTATTTTCCTAAAAAGAATGTTGTACATGCAACATGAGCTGACATTTTTAATGGCTGTCAGAATTAATAACCGAGGCTGCAGGTCTCTTCCAAAAGGTTTGTCTTTGTGTTTTTGTAAATATGAATGTGTTTGTGCAATTTGATTTTCAACTTTTATGCATAGTGGTACAAACAATAACAGAATATTCACACTGGATCAGTTGTCTTGGTCATATCTGGTTGCTGGTAATCGAGGTTTACCATATCAATTGCGCTATTCAAAGTATCCACCATGCCATTCCAAATAGTTGTGTAGCTTCTCCAGAATATATCAAGAGGGTATAATGGTTTTCTTCATGGAGTACATCGCCATTTGACCATCCTATCTCTTGGTCTAGAATCCCTTCCTTGCCTGTTTTTCAGACGTGGCTAGCTCAGTTGAATACAAATGGTCTTCATTGCTATGTGTCCTATTCAAGGGTGATGCCTCATGATCTGCTGCTCATCTCTCTCATTTGCTCTTCTTTTCATATCTCTTTTGAGGTCTTCGCTTGTAAACCTCCTAACTCCATGTTTCTACTATATTAACTACTGGAATGCTCGGGTAGCCAGACCAGTCTAATCTGCTAATTTCATGTTTGAACACTTACCATGGCTTGATGAGAGTGGAATTAAGATGATGATTCTCATTCCTGTAGATAATAGTGCCCCTTTAAGACAGAAACCACTCTCTTCCTAGAGTAAATGGCTGCTGCATGTGTTTTACTTTTCCAAAACAAGGAAAATTATATTTCTCTTACATGTTGTTTTTCCATCCTGCATACTAGGGAATTTATTTTATGTGGTTATGCCAAATGCCCCTGTAACACCCCCACCCGAGGAAGAGCATCGTAGAGAAACGCAGCAATCGGGAGGATGCACCCAACCATCAGTCAGTCCATCATTGCTCAAATCTCAGGAGGCACACAGGATCCAGTCTTGCTCTTCGGAATTCAGCAGTCCTCCTGCACGGAGTTCAGAAAGCGATGCGTTGCACTCAGATATTGCTCCAAATCTGGTTATTCAAGATGTTGATATGATCTTCCAAACCATCCAACAGCTAACAGCCAAATTACACAGGTTACAGGTAAGGGGTTTGATTTTTACATACCAAATATATTTTATTGGTAACCCCGAGTCAGGCTCAGGATGGAAATCCGCAGCTCAGAGCGGTAACCCCGAGCTGGATCCATGGGAGGTGTGTAATGTGCAGAGCTGACGCAGATCTATCTAGCGGTATGATTTTTAAGGTTTAAAAGCGTGTGAAAAAATTTCACTGCTTTTACACAATAAAATCTGAAAAAAAAATCATACTGCCAGGGAGGTTAAAAAAATACCTAGTGGCACAACAACATTTGTCTGCCTGTTCCTATCAAGGCCAACACGTACTCATTTTTTATGAAAAAGTTGAACTTTTCATTTCCCTCATTATTTTCATTCTGTCCAGTAATTATACCGCAGAGAAAAAAGTATTGCACACATCACAGTTTTTCTCAGCCTTTATATTTCTAATTGTGCTATTGGCAAGAAATGTACAATAGATTTTGGTAACCAGCCAAGTAATCCACACATACAAACAAATCAAAACAAATAAGTCAACAAATTAAATTACGTTAGTAAAGGGGAATAACTATTAAACACGGTTACTGAAATGTATTCACAACTTAGTAGGGGAAAAAAACTGCCAATGTGCAGCTGCACGGTGCCAGGGCCAAGCTCATATTTACCTGAGCTTTGTATATTGGCACCAGGGCTCGGTTATAACATAGCTGGGCTCCAGATATTGGTTAACAAGCCTCAGGTGTCGGCCATGTTTTAGCTGTGTTTCCAGATATTGTCTCCAAATAGAGTTAGTAGGGTTAGTTTAGGGGACATTGGTTAGGGGGAGGATAGAGGTAATAGGGAGGGGTTGGGGTTAAGCATTTAAGGAGTTAGATTTGGAAGGGGGGTTACTGTTAGGAGTATAGACAAGTATATGCTTTGGTATGGGGGTTAGTGTTAGGCATATGGATAGGGGGGTCTTAAGGGTTAGGTGTGCAAGGGGGTCTTCAGGGCTAGGCATGGGGAGGAATCTTAAGGGTTAGACGTGGGGGGAGGGAGGTCCTAAGGGTTAGGCATGGAGAGGGGTCTTAAGGGGTAGGCATAGGGGGAAGGTTAAAGGGGTCCTCCGGGGGGGGTTGAAAATAAAATCTGACACTTACCTGGGGCTTCTATCAGCCCCCTGTAGCAGTAATGTCCAACGCCGTCCTCCTCCGATCCGCCATTCCCCACCACCGGGCAATTATTAGTCTAACTATACGAATAATATGCGCTACCGCTTGCGTCATCAAAAGCTTACTGCGCAGTACGCAGTTTTCTTGTACTGTGCCTGCGCAGTAAGCTTCCGATGGCACGGGAGCGAGCACACACGCAGCCACAGTCGCACAGTCGCAGTTGGATGGGAAGTTATGTTAAGGTTCGTTTTAGGTATTAAGAGGGAGGTTTCTGTGTGAGAATAGGTTAGGTTAGGACATAGCACAATATCGGTAAAGTTACTGATATTCTACTATAGTGGATAAGAGTTCAGTAAAATTACTGATATTTTATTGCAGTTATTTTGCGCCCATTTCTACATGCGCCGCTTTCATAGGTATGCCCTAGTCCTGAACGGTTTTAAGGTGAAATACTTTTTTCCACTTTTGTGTAAAACTTTTTCCCTGGCCCATATGCAATTGTGTTTCTCCTGAGATCCTTTTTCATCTGTGCTTTAAAGTGTACCAGAGACATCTGAAACAGAAGATTTAACCACTTAAGGACCAGGGTAGTTTCTTCTGATCGGTGCTGCGTGGACTCTCCAGCCTGCAGCACCGATCAGGAAATAGCCAGGGCGATCAGACTTCCCCCCCTTTTTTCCCCACTAGGGGGATGTCCTGCTGGGGGGGTCTGATCGCCGCCGGCTACCCGCACTTTCCGGGGGGGGGCTCTTCAAAGCCCCCCTCCGGAGCGCTTTCCGCCCTCCCCGGCTTTCCCTCCCTCTCCCTTACCCTGTGAGTGGCGCAGGACGGAGTTCCGTCCTGCGCCGGATAGGACAGGCTTCTGCCTATCAGATGCCGGCGATCCCCGGCCAATCAGAGGCCGGGGATCGCCGATCTACGTCACGGCGCTGCTGCGCAGCAGCGCCGTGTGATGTAAACAGCGGGGATTTCTTCCCCGGATGTTTACATTATGCGTGCGATCGGCGGCTCGCACACTGTTCACGGAGACAGTCTCCGTGAACTGGCATGGAAAGGCCGCTCGGTCGAGCGGCCGTTTCCATGCTATACCACTAACGACCCGCCGACGCCTATCGGCGTTAGGCGGTCGTTAAGTGGTTAATTCTTACCCAGGGCTTCCTCCAGCCCCATAAGCAGGACAAAAAGCTGGAGAAAAAAATTCTTCTAAACCTGGAGCGTCCATGGTGTAGGGGCATGTTGGGTATGTTCTCTCGCCAATTATTATGTCACTTTTAGCTCTTGTGTGCCCTTGTACCTCTTGTGTACCCTTTGTACCCCTTGTGTCCTCCTCTGTCCCCCTTGTGTTTTCCTCTGTGCCCCTTTGTGTAGTCCTTTGTTCTTTATTGCCCCCTTGTGGCCTTTTTGGGGAGAAAAGATGCCCCCCCATTTTTGGGGGAGAAAAGCCACTTATAGTCTGAAAAATACGGTAAATTATCCAAAAACATGCCTGTAATCCAAAGCACTCTTATATCAAAGTGAATTTCCCCGTAATGATTAATGTTCCACAAGTCAAAGTCCATAGACTTTCATTTTATCATTTACACTACAACAGTGAGTTGCTGTGCAGTGCATTTCAACTTGTCGGGAGTTAAAACTCAGAGAAATGCCCGGACACTCAGAAACCCGCTCATATGTTTTTTTTATTTACGCATTTCCACTCACTGACTAGTGTGAATGAGCCTTAACCACTTGCCGACCGCGCACTCATAACGCGCGTCGGCAAAGTGGCAGCTGCAGGACCAGCGACGCACATCTGCGTCGCCGGCTGCAGGCTAATTAATCAGGAAACAGCCGCTCGCGTGAGCGGCTGCTTCCTGTCAATTCACGGCGGGGGGCTCCGTGAATAGCCTGCGGGCTGCCGATCGCAGCTCGCAGGCTAAATGTAAACACAAGCTGAAATAATCCGCTTTGTTTACATTTTTACAACGCTGCTAACAGTAGCAGCGTTGTACTAGATCAGCGATTCCCGGCCAATCAGCACCCGGGGATCGCTGTCACATGACAGGCAGGAGCCTGTTAGAGGCTGCACAGGACAGATCCGTTCCTGTGCAGCCTCCGATCTCCGGGACAGAGAGGGAGAAGAGGGAGAGGGGGAATCCTGCTGTGGAGGGGGCTTTGAGGTGCCCCCCCCGCCACCCACACGCAGGAGCGATCAGACCCCCCCCCCCCAGAACATCATCCCCCTAGTGGGGAAAAAAGGGGGGCCATCTGGTCGCTCTGCCTGTTGTTTGATCTGTGCTGGGGGCTGTAGAGCCCACCCAGCACATATCTTAGTAATCAGCGCTGGTCCTTAAGGGGGGGGGGGGGGGTAAAGGCTGAGTCCTGAAGTGGTTAATAACACCTCTACAATTGTTAAGCAAGAGGTTTCTGGGCTGAGGGGGCCAGTTGGGTCAGTTTCTGCCGAGAATCTAGCATATGTTCAGTGGCCCCAATGTGTCACCAAAAGATCCGGAGTGCTGGAACATGTCAGCTGAGCACATTGTTCCCCTACTCACTTCCCCTCTCAAAGCAGCTTCATCGCATGCTGTGCAACAATGCATCACTAGCCTGTAGGTTAGTGACGCATCTGTTCAGCACTTGACTACAAACTGTCACCTGAGAGATCAATTCCCAATCCCTGCAGACAACAGTAATTGTATATGTGTATGCATCTTAAACCATTCAGTCTTTTTATCTACATGTCTGAGGGATTCCACTTATAAATTCTGAAGGACATACGTTCGTTACATTGCATGCATTACAAATTTACTTCCTATGTGATGACCAATCCAATGACGCCTCACTGAATCCTTCTTTAATAGTATAGCGGTACTATAGGGGGAAACTGTTCTGATTTGCACAACAGATCCTAACTAATAACCCCTTGGCTGTGACTGTTTTTCAGGAGGTGGAGTCAGCACATCAGGAGCTGCTAAGGTCTATACGAATGAAAACCACAGAAGAGGTGTCTCAAGCTTCTGAGTCAGTGGTGGAGGAGGAAAAACCGCCCGAGATCCCACACGGGTCCACGGTCCATAGCGATTCTCTCTTCTTTGTGAAGAACACTGTGTCAATCCATCGAGATAGTAAGCAGACTGTTACAGATTTGTATTTGCCTTTTTTTTTTAATTACAGCATACATTTAATGTTTAACCACTTTACCCCCAGCCATACGGATATCTCCATCCCCTTTTCCATCCTTTCACCCCCAGGGACGGAGATATCCGTACCTCCCGCTCGCTTGTGCGCACGCTCCCGCTCTCGTGCAAGCCGCCGCCCGCTCGCCCGGAGATCAATAAACGCGAAAAAACGTTCCCGTTCGTTGATCTAAGCCCCCGCAATGATCAGCTGCTTCTATGAGAAGCAGCGATCATTGTGAAGAAATAAACAGTTTCCCAGCCTCATAACACTTACTGCAAGCGTACTTCCTGTATGCTTGCAGGTCGCATAAACAAAAAGTTACTGTGGTCATCTTGTGGCCAAATAGTAAATCTACACCCTAAAGCATTTTTCATGTACAATCACATTAGATTTACACTAAAAATTAACTCATTACCTCCCACACTCCCCAATTTTTTTTTTCTTGTAATTAAAAAAAAAAAAAATTACAATAAAAAAAATACATAAATAGTTACCTTAGGGACTGAACTTTTTAAATATTTATGTCAAGAGGGTATAACACTGTTACTTTATAAACTATGGGCTTGTAAATCGGGATGGACGCAAAACTGAAAAAAATGCACCTTTATTTCCAAATAAAATATTGGCGCCAAACATTCTGATAGGGACATAATTTAAACGGTTTTATAACCGGGACAAATGGGCAAATACATTTCATGGGTTTTAATTACAGTAGCATGCATTATTTAAAAACTATAATGGCTGAAAACTGAAAAATAATGAATTTTTTCCCACATTTTTTCCTATTTTCCCATTAAAACATATTTAGAATAAAATAATTCTTGGCATAATGTCCCACCTAAAGAAAGCCTAATTGGTGGCGAAAAAAAAAGATATAGTTCATTTCATTGTGATAAGTAATGATAAAGTTATAGACGAATGAATGGAAGGAGCGCTGAAAGGTGAAAATTGCTCTGCTCCTCAGTGACTAAAGGACCACTATTGCAAAAAAATAGATACAAAATGAAAATACTTGTGTACAGGAACTACTGTACATTTCTCCTGGATTAAAATACACCATAAAATACTTTTCTCCTATGTTGCTTCTGTTTCTCCTATGTTGCTGTCACTTACAGTAAGCTGACACGCCTGACAGGCTTTGGACTAGTCCAATTTCTCATGGGGATTCTCAGGATTTTCCCTATTTTCAGAACCAATTGCTTGAATGGTGGTTGTTCTGTCCAGCTGCCAAAATAGCATACAAATGAGTAGGCAGGCTGGCTGACCTCTTTACAAAAGCAATCCCTGGAAAGGTTCTATAAAGAATAAAGGAGATACTGAGAATCCCCCCATAACTGGACTAGTCCAAAACCTGTCATAACTATCATATTTTTACTGCTTACTGTAAGCGACAGCAACATAAGAGAAAAGTAATTTATAGTGCATTTTACTCATTATAAAGTGTACCTTTTAAAATTATGTGTACACATGTATTTTAAATTTTACTATTTTTGCAATAGTGGTCCTTTCTGTTGACCTAAGTGATGCCACCAACATAAGTACTGACAGTGTTAGTACTGCACCGACAAATATGCATTTCCATTTCATGAGTTTATTAATTCCTCAAACCTCTTTCTTGTTAGCGTAGGGGAACTTCCAGCTTATTCCATGCTGTAAACTGAATGCAATGTTTAGAATAGAATAGTGTTTTTTTTTTAGTTTTGAATGCAGAGGCTGGGTCAGAACTTTTGGCCTCTTTCAGACCGTCTGCTGACAGGCAGTGAATTCACCTCCTGTCCGCTGCTCTCCTGCATCGGCTGTGTGCTGGTACCAGCACTATACAGGCGGTCCCCTCGGCATAGCTGTGCTCAGACTCGACATGTCGCAGTCCTCTGAAATTAAAATGCACCTGAATTGCACTGATAGACGATACGCTAAACCCTTACTGCTCTGCATAAGTTGGTTCAGGAGATTTCTTCTGACAACATTCCATTTAATAAATGGGGGCAATCCTGCTGCACTCTGCCTTCCATCAATAGTTTATTTATATACTAGTAGACCCAAGCCCGTTTAAAAACTGGCTCTACGTCTTCTTTTTTGTTTTGTTTTTGCCGCCACCAGTGCGCGCACACGCGCACTCGCTCGCTCCCTGGTCCCGTCCAGCTGTCCGTTACTGCGCACATGTGCAGTAGCACAAAACAGGGACAGCTGGATGCAGCGACACAGTGATTTTATTGTATAGGATAATGTACACAGGACTTTAAGAACAAACGCTATGACTAATAAGGGCCATGTGCTCAGAACATGTTAGCCATTTTTTTGTGCTGTACCTGTAAATAAAATCTGAAGATTTCATCTAATGGTGAATCCACAAGTCGATAAGGAAACGCACACCACTCGTGGAGGTGCTAAATCTGTGTGTAGTACAGAAGAATCCAGAATATCCACACACTCTATGAACCAAGTTCAATATTTATTCAGGCATAGTGACACAGTTCCATTCCATCAACCAATGATTAGTTTCGGGGCCCCATTAGGTCCCCTTTATCAAGGTAACAAACACAGAATGGTGTTGATGGAAATGAATCGTTGGTTGATGGAATGGAACGGTGTCACTATGCGTGAATAAATATTGAACTTGGTTCATAGAGTGTGCGGATCTTCTGGATTCTTCATCTAATGGTGTGTTGTGGCTAAAACTACTGCACTATACACCATTACGTAGGTCCTTTTAAACATACAAAACCTTGATACACCAGGCTCTAGGCTATGCCATAAATGCAGTTTTTGCACTGAAATATAACTTTTTTTATTATGTATTTTAACATTCATTTTATTTTATTTTTCAGGCCTTACAGATCCACGTGATGATGCTTTAAGCTTTCCTATGGGCCTTTAATCTTGTGCACAGTTGCCAAAAACTGCTAGGGTCTGTACCACTGCTGTTATACCTCCCTTCTGTCCAGAGGACGGCCCCTGAGGAGCTAAGAACTTTGCTTTCGGATGTGGAGGAACTGGTGCCAGTTTTGGACATGGGCACTTTAAAATAAAAGAAAAAAACAAGGCCTGTGCTGAATAGCCAAACTAAGGCTGTGAGGAGAGACAATTTTAAAAACTCTTGGAGAAAAAAATAAATAAACTGGAATTATTTTTGGAAGAAAACGCAAGGCATGTTAGCTTAATAAATTAAATATAAATATATATATAAATATATGTATAGTTATATACCTATTTAAAGAAAACAAACCTACGCTGTTATGAATAAAACTCTTAACAAACAAAAGGGGTTTGTGGCGCCCCCATTCCTAAAACCACGCATGCTGTTGCTATGGCTCTCCCGTTTGAAGCCCTCGGCAGAAGCGATACCTATGATTTGGGAAGTGGGGAAAGGTTCTGTGGCTTGTGATATCCCCCCTGCACTGTGGAGAGTCTTTTCTGTAGAAAATGCACTATTTCCAATGACAAGAGATGCCCCTTGTATGTGCACATGGGGCTGTCTCCTCTGTTTTTTTTCTGTATAAATATGTATGTATGTGCATTTTTTTTATTTTGTATATAGTTTTTGTTCCGCCCTATCTTCCATCTTGTAATAAAACAGGCTTTTTACCAATGCTGTTCTGTTCAGACAGATTTCTTGAAGTTTGTGCAATATCTATTTTTCTTTGCTTATCAATTTCAACAGATTCCTTAAAGCCGAGTTCCAAACCCTGTCCTCAAGGCCCACCAACAGTACATGTTTTGCAGAAAACCACAAACATTCACAGGTGAAGTAATTAGGGTGGCTGGATGGTGTAATGGTTAAGGGCTCTGCCTCTGACGCAGGAGACCAGGGTTCGAATCTCGTCTTTGCCTGTTCAGTAAGCCAGCACCTATTCAGTAGGAGACCTTAGGCAAGTCTCCCTAACACTGCTACTGCCTATAGAGTCCGTCAGGAGAAAAGCGCGATATAAATGTTATTTGTCTTGTCTAATTAGTGTCTCAGCAGAGCTGATTAACTACCTCTTTGGATTTCCACAAAATATGCAGTGTTGGTGGTACTTAAGGACCAGGGTTGGGGAGCACTGACTTAAAGAATATTTGACCCTGCCTCGGTGCTACCTAAAGGCAAGCATAGTGGTATGTTTATTCTGGATGCGCATATCTCTGTACACTGTCCATTCTTTTCCTTGTTCCCTTTGGTCTCTGTAATTACTCCTCAAAAAATATGACTTTTGGACAGTCAAATTTTCAGACAGGAAGAGGCAAGCTTGGACTTATGTTCCCTCCTATCACCCTCACATTTTCTCCCCTTAAGAGGAGAAAATGGACGGGTGATAGGAGGGACCATTGCAGCAAGGCTGCCTCTTCCTATGTGGAAATGTGATTTTAGCCAAAAGTCAAATTTTCCAAGGAGTGGTTACAGGGACCGAGGGAGTGGGTGGCAGACAACACACAGAGGCATGTGGATCCAGTATGAACATACCTCTGTGGTTACCTTAGGCAGTCTTACTCAGGTAAGTTGTCCTGTAAAGCATTTTTTTTGTTTGTTTTTTAGTTCTTGTAAAACTTCTAAAAGGGGTGAACAAAATGGTTCAAAACGCTCTGATACCCCCATAAAGTTACACCCACCGGTGCAGGATCTGGTCAGCCAGGCCAATCCACGTGTACAAACAGAGAGGATCCACAAACCAAGTAAGATAGGTAAAATGCCTGTATTCTTTTATTAACAACTCCACAAAAAAGACCACGCTTTTTGTGTGGAGTTGTCCTACTATGCCAGGGAAAAAACACACATATATAAGTAGATAAATACTTGATCTACTTACTTAACACATGTATTGTACTGTCCATGTTTTGATTTCAGTGAATGTTATACAGAAAATGAAGAGAATTCTGTTCCTGGTGGGAACCATGTCTTTTGCCCACAGTTTAGGCTAAATCCTGATATAATTTCTGCCATTTACTTTTTTTTTCTTTTCTCCTCCAATCGCTGAGTCACCTCAGCCTTGCTTGTAAACATAAGTGAGCAGGGGATCGTGTTTCAGATAAGCAGCTAGGCAGGGAAATAAATGGAAGAGGAGGAATATATTATAGATAAAAAGTTTTGAATGCAGGATTAGCATCTTTATCACTTAATACACTCAGACCAGTTGCTGTTTAAATTTGATTTTTATGGTGGCAATCCCACTTTAATAAAAGAATACTGGCATTTTACCTACCTCACCTGGCTTGCAGATCCTTTCTATAAGGGGTGACCAGAAATCATCATAAGACTCCATGCGCTGCATTTCCCTACTCTTCTTCTGGGCATTGGATGGGGATAAAACACTTACAATTGGGACAAGGATGCTTTGCAGCAGGAAGAGGAGGTTTTGCAGCACCCCCCTTACTTTTCAAGAACCCCACTCCCCCAGTGTTAAGAGCCACATGGGCTGGTACTGGACAGGGAAAGGCCACTGTTACTGGCTCTTGACCCATAACCACTAAACCTACATGAGGTTAATGAAGCTAATGATATTAGTTTCTCTGTAATAAACAAAATATTAACATAATATTTATCTGAGGCTGTAGGTATTTTTTTTAATTAACCTCTCTTGTTTTCTTTGCAAAAAATGTTTCAAAATTAAAGCTCTGGAGTGATGGGTGGAAATCATTTTGTTCCTGCAGCTCACCACTTTATTTTCCTTAACCTTTTGCTGACCACGTCACGCCGATGGGCGTGGCCACGACAGCAGCCCCAGGACCGCCTAACGCCCATTGGTGTGAGGTCTTTGGGGCGGGTATTTCAGGAGATCGCGCTCGCTAATACGCGCGCATCTCCGTATGAATGGAGGAGCAGAGCTCCGCCATCACTCTCCCAGCCGCTGGGAGACTGTTAGATGGCGAAACCTGTATAGCGTCTGATAAACCTGTATAGTGCTGGGATATAAAGCAGCGCTGTCCTAGGGACAGCCGTGTGACACGACTGTCCCCTTCATTGGCTCAGGGTTGATCTGCTGTCATAGGCTGAAGCCTATGACAGCCGATCACAGTGATAGGCTGGGGAGGGAGGGAAGGGTACAAAAATAAACAAAAAATAGTAAAATGTAATAGAAAAATAAAGAAATATTTACTAAAAAATAAAAACGAACACTGGGGGAGCGATCAGACCCCACCAACAGAGAGCTCTGTTGGTGGGAAAAAAAGAGGGGGGGGGACCACTTGTGTGCTGTGTTGTGCGGCCCTGCAGTGAGGCCTTAAAGCTGCAGTGGCCCTTTTAGTGAAAAATGTCCTGGTCTTTAGGGGGGTTTAACACTGCGGTCCTCAAGTGGTTAAACACATGATTAGGTTTAGAGAACCCCATATTGAAAGTCTAATCACTGCTGAGGATCTTATAAACCAATTTTAGTTTTGTGAAAAATATTAGCATGTACCATAAATTAATTTTGTCTAAAAAAAAAAAAAAAAAAAAAACATCTTTGCCAAATCCTTATTATGCCTTACAAATATTTTTCACAAGATCTCAGTCTGCTCCGGTGCAGCTTACGTTAAGGTGGGCACTAACGGTCCAGTTTTTAGCGAAAAATCATTAAATCGATCAGAAATTCTGATCGGATTGCTTGTAAATGATCTCCGATGATGGGCACAACCAACTATGAACAATTATAAAAATAGTTAGCCGATTGGATGGTTGTCAAACCAAAACTGTGATAGATAGGAAGCAAAGATTGGTTCGTTGATGGTGTAGTGAACGATTTCACTTCCGTCTGATCAGAATTATCTGCTCGCTCAAACAATTTTTTGCTAGAAATTGGATCGTTAGTGGCCACCTTTGCACTGCAGTTGTATTTCTAGCAGAAAGAGGTAAATGGGAGATATTGGTGATATTAGTTTAAATGAGTACAGCTAAGAATACGCACCCTCGGCATCCCCATAGGTGTACTCTCCTGCTCCAATGAATGAGTCTGCAATAAAACTAGCAGCATTGGAGGGTGTGTCAGTGATTAACACCTGCTTTGTGAAAACACAAATTCCTGCCTACCAAAATATATAATGGTGGCCATACATTGTACAATGTTTTCATACAATCTTACCATTTCTATGTAGTATAAGGGTAAATTAAGTGAATATACTGAAAGGATCATTTAGGCAGTTCCCTTATATTACATAGAAATGGTAAGATTGTATGAAAAAATTGTACCATGTATGGCCACCATAAGGTTACCACCGTTTCCAATTTGATCACACTGTTTTTTGTTGTTGTTTTATGTTGCAGCAGACTGAAATTGAAAGGTTTTTCAACAGTTAAACAAAAAACCTTATGTAGTGATGACATATGTTTTTGTACTGTCCTGTAAAGCAGAGAAACTGTACCTTGTAAATTCCTTTTTAATCATTAGTAGTGACCAAAACTGTCATTCACATTATTCTTCTGCACAGCAGGATACAGAAGGCAGGGGGCTACAATGTAAACAACAGAGCAAACCTGAAGTAACCTAAAAAAAAAAAGGACTTTGATACTCGAGCCTCTGGATCCCATAGAACCTTCTCAGTCCTCTCGCTGTCTCATTGTTCCATTACTGTCCCCCATTCAAAATTCATGCATTCGGAACTCCTCAGGCTTCTGAAACGCTCGTCCCAGAGTGCTTCTAGAGCTGGCCACATCCATACTGTGCATTTGCGAGCCTGTATCTGCTCTTTGGAAGTACTAGGGGACAGAAGTACTTGCAAAGGCTGCCTGAGGAGGGCCAAAAGCATATTTGACCTGCTGGGTTGAATAATTTCCCCAGGGGGGACAGTGGAAGAATGAGAGGTTAAGGAGGACAGGGAAGGCACTATGGGATCGAGCCTTCCCTTTTCTTAGGTGAGTATTTAAATCTTTATTTTTTAGGTCACTTCAGGTTCACTTTAACACAGTAATGCTAATATAAGATTTGTTATTTTTATGATTGTGCAAACATAATTTCAAACAGATTCAATGTTAGCATTGTATGTAATTTGTAATTTATTTCTGGCCACATGTCACAGATGATGTGAGATCTGTCATGGAGAATATACATGAAACATAGACATTTATTGTTTTGCAAAGATGTGGATTTTGAACATCGCTCATTATTTCTTTGTGATCACTATGGCTGTTCTTCTTCAGGCGGTCGGGAAGATTTCTGTATGGGGTCTTTGGTCAGCATGATTTCCTGCAGTCGCATCCACTCGGGGCAGTCAGGAGAGAAATGGTTGTTCTGGAAATAAACATTTACTGGTTACATACAGTAGTTACATCGTTATTCGGGTTGAAAAACAGACTTATTGCCATCAAGTTCAACCAGGAAATAAGGTACAACCCTAGTCTGCACCCTCACAGGCTAGTGCTGTGCTTTACTTGGCTAGAAGCCGGCAAATCAATAATGAAAGAAAATATGGAGGCGGACACTTATTTGAGTAGACAAATGTGTGGCTATGGAAGTAAAGCTTAGATAAAAAAAAAAACAGGCATGTATCTTATAAAAAGCAGTGAGCAATATCGGCCATTATATTTGTCTTACTTCAGATTTCCTTTTTTTCTATTTAATATTTTACTTGGTAGCCCATTAGCAGAGCATTTGTAAATGCTTAGGCCACTAGCACGTTCTCAATAAAACAAGTACTTCTTAACTACACATGCATGACTTAAACTGTGCATGCAGAGTAAAAGAACCTGTATTCACAAAGGAAAAAACATGTTACAGCAAATTCTTTCACTGAGCACGTGCAGTGCATAAACTCACATACGCCCAGTCAAAATGTTCTTGATACAGCTGAGAGCATTTGGGACCTCTCCTGGAAAAGATGATTCAATTGCCTATCAGTCTAATAATAAGCTGCTAATCGGCAAACAGGGTGACAGAGAAAGACACTGGAACTGGAAACCGCTTTCAAATACATCAGACTAAGGAGCCAATTATTTACATTTTTCCCTCAGTTCAGGTACGAGATATACCGTAGTCTAACCAATTGCAGAATTTGCTGTAAGAAAAACTTGTCAATGCTCTGAGGTAAGTCATGTGACCAGCTGAGCAGCCAGTAGAAAGGAAAACGGATTGGTTAATCTTTTCAGAAATAACAACAGTAATACAAAATGTACTCATCTACAAGTTGTAGGCACTGGATACTGATAATAACAAAGCAGGACATCTGTGATATCTAGTAAAAATGCTCTTCCTTGCTTTTGGTGAAACAAGTGTCATATTTTCTTTAAACCATTAGATCTCTGTAGGACATTTTTATGCTATTAATAATACCAGCACATGATTTACAGTGGCTTGCAAAAGTATTCGGCCCCCTTGAAGTTTTCCACATTTTGTCACATTACTGCCACAAACATGAATCAATTTTATTGGAATTCCATGTGAAAGACCAATACACAGTGGTGTACACGTAAAAAGTTGAACGAAAATCATACAGGATTCCAAACATTTTTTTTACAAATAAATAACTGCGGTGGGGTGTGCGTAATTATTCAGCCCCCTGAGTCAATACTTTGTAGAACCACCTTTTGATGCAATTACAGCTGCCAGTCTTTTAGGGTATGTCTCTACCAGCTTTGCACATCTAGAGACTAAAATCCTTGCCCATTCTTCTTTGCAAAACAGCTCCAGCTCAGTCAGATTAGATTGACAGCGTTTGTGAACAGCAGTTTTCAAATCTTGCCACAGATTCTCGATTGGATTTAGATCTGGACTTTGACTGGGCCATTCTAACACATGGATATGTTTTGTTTTACACCATTCCATTGTTGCCCAGGCTTTGTTTAGGGTCGTTGTCCTGCTGGAAGGTGAACCTCCGCCCCAGGTTTTCTTCCAAGATTGACCTGTATTTGGCTCCATCCATCTTCCCATCAACTCTGACCAGCTTCCCTGTCCCTGCTGAAGAGAAGCACCCCCAGAGCATGATCCTGCCACCACCATATTTGACAGTGGGGATGGTGTGTTCAGAGTGATGTGCAGTGTTAGTTTTCCACCACACATAGCTATTTGCATTTTGGCCAAAAAGTTCAGTTTTGGTCTCATCTGACCAGAGCACCTTCTTCCACATGTTTGCTGTGTCCCCCACATGGCTTGTGGCAAACTGCAAACGGGACTTTTTTTTGCTTTTCTGTTAACGAGGGCTTTCTTCTTGCCACTCTTCCATAAAGGCCAATTTTGTGCAGTGCACGACTAATTGTTGTCCTATAGACAGAATCCCCCACCTGAGCTGTAGAAGTTGTGCCATACTCCTTCCATTTCTGAATGATCGTTTGAACAGTGCTCCATGGGATGTTCAAGGCATTGGAAATCTTTTTGTAGCCTAAGCCTGCTTTAATTTTCTCATTAACTTTATCACTGACCTGTCTGGTGTGTTCTTTGGACTTCATGGTGTTGTTGCTCCCAATATTCTCTAAGGCCTGAAACACACCAGAGGAGTTTTTCTGAGCGTTTTGAGTTTTTAAATCTGCTGCTAATGTTATCCTATGTGTCTGTGCACACTGGAGCAATGAGGTTTTGTAAAAAACCCATAGCATTACATTGGGAAGAGCTTTTAGAGGTTTCAAAACCTCTTCCCAATGTATTGCTATGGGGTTTTTTACAAAACCTCATCGCTCCAGTGTGCACAGACACATAGGATAACATTAGCAGCAGATTTAAAAACTCAAAACGCTCAGAAAAACTCCTCTGGTGTGTTTCAGGCCTTAGACAACCTCTGAGGTTGTCACAGAGCAGCTGTATTTGTACTGACATTAGATTACGCACAGGTGCACTCTATTTAGTCAGTAGCACTCATCAGGCAATGTCTATGGGCAACTGACTACACTCAGTCCAAAGGGGGCTGAATAATTACGCACACCCCACTTTGCAGTTATTGATTTGTAAAAAAAATGTTTAGAATCATGTATGATTTTCGTTCCACTTCTCACATGTACACCACTTTGTATTGGTCTTTCATGTGGAATTCCAATAAAAATTGATTCATGTTTGTGGCAGTAATGTGACAAAATGTGGAAAACTTCAAGGGGGCCGAATACTTTTGCAAGCCACTGTATTTACCATAGATTGTGGCTGCTCCACACTATTTTGACAGGTGATCAAGTGATAAAATAGCAAGCAAAATCGATACCAATTTCTCCCCAATTATATCTTTAAAGTTAAATTAATGTTATGCACAAAAAAATACCACTGACAACATATTTGTGTAGTGTGTGGAAGATCAAACTCTTCCTCCTTCAGCTGCTCTGTTTACATAACTGTGAAATGTGCTGCAGTGTTTTTCAGGATAACTGGCAGGAAGGCAATACTGAAAATCATTTGTAGCAGATTTCTGTGACACAACTGCTTATACTATAGAGGGTGTGTGGGAGAGGGTGTATGGGAGAGGGTAGAACTATAAATACTCCTTCACAGTACAGCTGCCTGACAGAGACAGAAAACAAGGTATGTCCAGCTTCAGTCAGCCTTTCACCACAAGTTAAGAAATATACCTGTGCTTTCACACTGAATGGATGGGTGTCTGTTTACAGTACTAAATGGGAAACTTAAAGAGTAACTGTCAGGCTGCAGAAGCTAATTTAAACCTCTATTCTCCTGTGTTAAACAGTTTAGAAGGAAGCTCAAAAGCCATTAGTGAAGATAAACATCTCAGTTACCTTTGATGTGTGCTTATCTTAAAGTCTGTTATAGACCCATAAAGACGCAAGCCGCAGCTAAACTGCAAAGCATTCTGGGGCCCTCCCCTCGGCTGCTAATGAGACGGTACAGGAGCTTCTAATCAGTCCAGCGCGAAACACTGATAAATCTTGGGGCAGAGTTTCACTGCAGGAGTCAGCTATTGTTCCTAGCCACATGGCTCATTAATATTCACTGCACACCGTGTTGTTCAAGAACGAGCTTATCTGTAATCAGAAGCAGGCAGGACATGACGACACATTTGGCTTCACAAACATGGAGCCTGCCATGAGCTGTCAGGAGCATCTATCTCTGCATATACTATATACAAATTCTGTGAAATCCAAACGTGGACAGTGAAATGCATATGTAATGTAAGTACAGCCAATCTTTAGCTACTGATATATGTGTTTATTTTCTCTGAGACCCTATACCTAACAGCTCCTCTTTAAAGCACCTAGTGATAGAAACCTGTAGGAGTCTAAAGGCTCATATACATGCTAGATTAATGTCGCCCAACTGGGATCAGGACTCGATCCCTCAGGCAACCTCACTAGGCCGAAGCTGTACAGACGGGTGGTCAGCTTATAGGCTGACAATGTATTTTGTTTCAATGTGGGGGGCTGATGGTGTGATGTAGATATTACATCACACCGTGGGCAGTGCAAGCAGCAAAAACAAATCAGTACCATGCAGGGGTACAGTTTTGGGGAGTTAGGCCCGGTTCACATTAGCGTTCGCTATCCGGATTTTCCGGATCTGATCCGGACCGCATACTGTACAAACGGAACGTACGTTCCGCATAGCAATGCAAAGGCTATGCGGACGTTCACATACGTACGTTCCGTACAGTACGGAGCCGGACCGGATCCGGACTCCGGACTCTTTTCCAACATGCGCTATTTTTTGTGTCCGGATCTCCGGCCCACGCATCCTGACCGGAGCCTGACCTGGGCCTGACAGCACCATCAGGAACACAGAAACCAATGGGAAACGGAAGGCACAGAACACACTGCCTACAAAAACCTGACGTTCTACCCCACTTCCTATGCGTATCCAAGCGGCCATTTCGGATGGGGACACATGGGCCAAGCATGTCTGGAGTGGAGCAGCAGTGACAGACGTGCTGGAGCTGTTTGGCAGAATATCGGAGGTGGAGGTGATGCCTACAGCGGAGGAACCTGATTGTACATGTGCACCAGGTGCACCTTCTGCTGACCCCAACATTTTTTTATTTATATTTAACTATTTTTTGCCCATGGATCCGGATGGCAGCCTGATGCATGCCTTATACAAACGGACCGGATCGGAACCGTACGGTTCTGATCAGGTCAGGATCCGATCAGGATCCGGTCCGTTTACTTGCCAAAACGCAAGTGTGAACGGGGCCTTATTAGAGGTGTGCCAAGCGAGCGCCGTTAAAACAGCGCAGGAGATTTGGGCGCAGTCATCACCACTATAGGCTGTAATAAGAATTACGGATATAGTAACGCTCAGTTGGTAATTTGGCCGCTGTGAAAAGACTAACACTAATTTGGCCGCCAGCAATAGCTGGAAGCTGAATTGCATAATTCCCCACCATCCACGGCAACCTGGAGGGGAATATTAATTAGCGCTGCCAGGACTTATGTATCGGCTTTATCCTGCGCCCAAATCTCCCGGCAGCATATTCATAGCTATATGTGCCAAAGTGCCAGTGCTGTGTTTCATTGCCAGAAGAGTGCTCTGCCATTGTGCCAGGAAATCAGAGCAGTGACATTTCCCTACGTGGGCACACATAACCAAACAAAAGGGTCACACGAGGACACGCCACTGTGGCAAATGCCAGATAGCACATTCATGGCATAACTTTTCCAGGTGTGAACACGGCACTCGGCAACTCCTTTGTGTCCCAGGAAAGTTCCTGGAGATAGTCTAGTTCAGGAAACCTCATAGGGAAATTTTGCAAGCATAATTCAGTGGACAGCACCCTCTTTTAACTTCTAGGTTTCAGATGAGTAAACCACACCCACACTATTTAGCCAATCACAACACTTCATGCTGTAGAGGGTACTGTGATGCTGTGATTATTCAAAAATGGCACTTTGTGTTTGTTTGGAAAAATGTATAGTATTCACCCCAGGGGGTAAAACATTTTGAGCACACACTTTAATTGAACTACATAGCATATTCCAGAACGTTACTTTCTCACCCCAATGGCTAAGCGCAGCAGTCCTGTGTGACTTTTAGTCCCCGCAATTGGCTTTGTCTCCTCTGTCTGGCTCTCTATGGCTGTCAGGAAGCTTTTCAGTCCAGCATCTGTGATTCTGTTCCCTGAAAATGAACAATGCCATCAGTAGGTTTAATCTGGCATTAATACTGTAAAAGCAAAATCCTGTTCCGACACTGAAATTTCCCTGCCCTGGTGTCAGCAACACAGTACTGTGCTATAAGAGAGCTTCAGCCGCCTACCACTTAGCTGCTTTGCCCACATTTCCCCCTGGGTTACATAGTTTTTCCCCATAGCACACGCTGAAGCTGCATCAGGGACACTGCGGGATCACCTGTTACACTGACAGGTGATGTCACTGCAACTCGTGCCAACGTCCCGTAGAAGAGACCTTTGCGGTACTGGAGGGGTAGCGCTGCAGAGAAGGGTAAAGGACAACTGAAGTGAGAGGAATATGGAGGCTGCCATATTTATTTCCTCTTAAAGGAGCTGTCAGCCATACTATCTCAGAAAACAAAAAAGAAACATATATAAGTAGATAAATACTTGCTCTACTTCAATAACATATGTATTGCACTGCCCGACATTTTGATTTTAGTTATTTATCTATAGTAAAAAAAAAAGACAAACTCCTTCTTAGGATTCTCCATTTTAACTGTGTCTTAAAGCCAATCCTGATGTCATTTCCTGCCTGATTGTGTATGCATTGCCCGCCCTCCTCCCAGCTTTCAGGCACTCCCACCCAGCTCTGCAATAAAAAGTGCATTGTCTCAGCATGAGAAATATTGGCCAATCAGAAAGGAACAGAGGTGTGGGAGGGGAAAACAGGAGGGAAAGAGGCTTCAGCCAATCAGACTGCATTAGTTAAGTCTGAGGGGAAAGTAAAGAAGCAAAAAAAGAACCAAGCATGCCCTGCAACTTCCTTTGTGCGGCAATGTACCAAATAAGAGTCAGGCAAACTGGGGTAGTATAATTTATCAACAAGTAATAGTGATTTTTAACTTCTAGATTGCCTGGTTAGCATCCTTATTACTTGTTTACCAGATAAAAATAAAGAATTGATTTTTGATTTTATGCCCGATAGTTACACTTTAAGCAATACTGGTTGCCTGGCTACCCTGCTGAACCTCTGCCTTTTAGCCATAGACCCTGAACAAGCATATGCAGGGCAGGTTTTACACTGTTGTCAGATCTGACAAGATTAGCTCCATGCTTGTTTCTGGTGCTGTTCAGACACTACTGCAGCCAAACAGATCAGCAGGGCTGCCAAGCAACTGGTATTGTTTAAAAGAAAATAAATATTCTTCTCTCTCCAGTTGTCCTTTGAGTCACCTGTTTCACAGCTATTGCTCCAGCCTCCCAACACATCCTCATTCATAGTGGATACTTCAGCTGTAAGGGCTGGTTCACACTGTGAGCGATTACGCTCAGTTTGTGCGTAATCTGGCGACTGGCAAAGCGATACAGCAGTGTCACCCTATGAGGGTGTTCTCACACTGCAGCGTTTTGATTTTGAGAAAATCAAAAACTTGCTACCTGTACCATTTTTAGAGCAATTTTCCTTAAAGGAATGTGCAAAAACCTTTAAAAATTGCTCTGCAAAATCGCAATCGATAAGCACCTAGCAACTGCATTTTGTAGTGTGAACTATTCCTAAAGGAGTGTATACAATGAACAGAGGCGCCAAAAGTATAAGATTAGATTAAATGAGCTTAAAAACCAACTTAAATGGCAAAATTGAAGGAGGAAGTGGTGGTCTTACCTCCCTCAAGCAGACACGACAACGACTGCGATTCAGACAGTCAAACACATTTATTAGGAACTCCAAAAAGAAATGCAACGCGTTTCGCAGGTTCAACCCCGCTTCATCAGGCAATATAGGGAGGAGTATCAAACAATCTGCACAAGGATTCAAATTAAGCGCCTCTGAGGCGCTTAATTTGAATCCTTGTGCAGATTGTTTGATACTCCTCCCTATATTGCCTGATGAAGCGGGGTTGAACCTGCGAAACGCGTTGCATTTCTTTTTGGAGTTCCTAATAAATGTGTTTGACTGTCTGAATCGCAGTCGTTGTCGTGTCTGCTTGAGGGAGGTAAGACCACCACTTCCTCCTTCAATTTTGCCATTTAAGTTGGTTTTTAAGCTCATTTAATCTAATCTTATACTTTTGGCGCCTCTGTTCATTGTATACAATTTTGAGTCCACCCTTGGTGGAGGGTTGCTACCCTTTCTTCCTGTCTACAGAGAGCGACTTCTTAATCCTGAGTGGGGTCAGGACAATCTCCCCACCTGCCTTTACAGTGGTTGCCTGCTGGTGACCCTGACTTGTGAGTATTTAGCAATACAAACTTATTGCCACCTTGTCCAGTACGAATTACACTATTGGGGCTCTTGGTGTTCCCTGTTTTTATTCCTAAAGGAGGATAGTGTCAAAAGGATGGAGGATAGCATAGAGCAAAAGGCTATGATAAAGGTAACTTAAAGAGGAACTTCAGTAAAAATTATGTAATAAAAAAGGGCTTCATTTTTACAATAATTATGTATAACTGTTTTAGTCAGTGTTTGCCTAATGTAAAATCTTTCCTGACATGTATCACATGGTGACATTTTTACTGCTGGCAGGTGATGTAAGTGGAAGTGCCTGCTGCTTGCTTTTTTTGGCAGTTGGAAACAGCTGTAAACAGCTATTTCCCACAATGCAATGAGGATCACAGACAGGAAACTGCCAGGAAAATGGTCCTCACAGTCTCCTGTGGGAGGGGTTCACCACAATATCAGCCATACAGAGCCCCCTGATGATCCATTTGTGAAAAGATAAATTTGGAATGTTAGGAGGCGCCCAATCAGAATCATATACAGGTCATCAAATTGAGAAGTTGAGTCTGAGTGGATTCTCTTAGAAGAGATAAAATAAAATAAAAAAAATAAAATTTCTTTAACGATATGGTAAAATATGATTTCATTTATTAATTGCGAACAGCACTGGGACAACGCGTTTTCTCGGCGTAAGCCGCTTCCTCAGGTCCAATGAGTGCCGGCTACAACGCTATGAAACGCTTTCATAGCGTTGTAGCCGGCACTCATTGGACCTGAGGAAGCGGCTTACGCCGAGAAAACGCGTTGTCCCAGTGCTGTTCGCAATTAATAAATGAAATCATATTTTACCATATCGTTAAAGAAATTTTATTTTTTTTATTTTATTTTATTTCTTCTAAGAGAATCCACTCAGACTCAACTTCTCAATTCGATGACCTGTATATGATTCTGATTGGGCGCCTCCTAACATTCCAAATTTATCTATCATATCCTACCTAGTAGGAGTTTTTTCGCTCTCTCTCACCAGGAGAGTAGAAAATATCTTTTCATTTTTGGAGTTGCGACCAAGAAAACACCGAAAAAGGCCGAGTGGAGACGGTATTTCTCCATCTGCACGCACAAGTGGTTGCCTCTTTAGAGCAACCCACCTTTGTGAGTATAGTTTCACTAAAATTCTGTACTTTGAACTTATCAAGAGGGTAATGCACCAGATCGGGCTCCCGGTGGCCGGGTGTTTCTTTGTGCTTGTCTCTTGCCAGTTTCTGTATCCCATTTGTGAAAAGGAATAGATTTCTCATGGGAAAGAGGGTGTCAGCTACTGATTAGGATTAAGTTCAATTCTTGGTCACGGTTTCTCTTTAACCCTCTTTTTGGCCGCCTCCTCTCTTTGAATAGCAGTTTCTGTTTAAAGGATACCACAACTGAAATGTGACATAATGAGATAGACATGTGTATGTACAGTGCCTAGCACACAAATAACTATGCTGTGTTCCTTTTTTTTCTTTCTCTCTCTGAAAGTGTTAAATATCAGGTATGTAAGTGGCTGACTCAGTCTTGACACAGACAGGAAGTGACTACAGTGTGACCCTCACTGATAAGAAATTCCTCTTTTTATCCCTTTCTTGCTCTCAGAAGCCATTTTCTGCTAGGAAAGTATTTTATAGGTGGAATTTCTTATCAGGGAGGGTCACACTGTAGTCACTTCCTGTCTGAGTCAGGACTGAGTCAGCCACTTACATACCTGATATTTAACTCTTACAGGCACAGAAAGAAAAAAATGAACACAGCATAGGTATTTGTGTGCTAGGCACTGTACATACACGTCTATCTCAACATGTCACATGTCAGTTGTGGTATCCTTTAACAGCTGAATTTTTAAAACTGAATTCTAAACAGCAGCCATGCCAGTCTGATGTAAAGTCTGCTTTATTAACCTCCTTGCCAGTTTTCCCGACCTGAGCTCGGGGTAGAAAAAAGCAGCTGCTATCGGTGATCCCGAGCTCAGGTCGGGGTAGGCATTGCAGAGCTTTACCTGTAGTTGTGGAGTCCCGCGCGCGATCTCGCTGCGCAGCGGGACTCCAGCCTCTCTCCCCGGCAGTGTGGGGTCTTTACCTGGCCGCCGGGATCCCCCATGTCCCCGCTATTCTTCCGGGGACCCGGCAGCCAGTTGGAGCAGCGCAGCCGTGGTGGTGGCAGCAGAGCGGTGGTGGCAGCGTGACGTCATCGGGGGCGGGGCTAACATTGAAAACGAACTTCTCTATATTAGAGAAATATAGAGAAGTTCGTTTATATGTATATTAGCGCCATCTTGTGGGCAAAGAGAAAACTGCAGCCCAGGAGCCCAGGAAGGTAAATTTTTCTTTTATTTTGCTGCAGATCTCCCTGCCAGAATGATTTTTTTCAGGTTTTAGGGTCTGAAAGAGTGAAAAAAAATTGCACCGCTTTTAGACCCTAAAATCTGGAAAGAATCAGACCGCCAAGGAGGTTAAGTTGCCAAACAGAAGTAATGACCATTTGAACTTTTCACCTCTAAAATGTTATGAGCATTGTTTTCTTGGCTAGATAAGTGTTTTGTCTTCTATATACTTTTCAGGACATTGGGACAAGCTGATCAACTAGCTTTTTTCAATAGGTAACAGCACTCATTTTTAAACACTTGCAGTGCCTGAAAATGGGGTACTCAGACAATTTCTTAGTAGGACTAGTACTTTATGTACCTATTATTACACGTCAGCTCAGGCACCATACAGAAAGCAAAATAAATTGTATTCTAGTAACTTAAACTAAGACTCTTGCCAAGGAGTACTCTGAATATTTGCTTTAAAGGAGTTCTGATGCCAGCCCCGAGCAGCCGTCTCAGTCTCTCTCCACAGCCCAGTCCTCCTCTGTGTCCCTGACGGCCGGCCGCAAGGATCGTGACCCGCCGGTGGAATCGGCTCTTCTGCGCCTGCGCGGGCACTTGCCCAGGGGTCCACGTCATCTGGCGTGTACTGCACCTGCGCAGTACACACGGACACAAGTCTGCGTAGGCACAGAAGAGCCAACCCCGCCGGCAGGTTGCGATCATTGCAGCCAGCGAGGACACCGAGGAAGACCGGGGCTGCGGCGAGGGATTGAGACAGCTGCGAGGGGCTGGAAGAAGTCCCAGGTGAGTAAGAAATAGATTTCCTATTTGGCATTGGAAGTCCTTTAAAGGAACACTATATTGAATAACTAAAATCTATATTTACACATGCATACATTTGTCCCAGAGAAAATACAGTGCAATTCTTTTTACTTTCCAGGTTTGTCACTTACAGTAGGTACAAAATATTATATTTTACAGTTTTTGCCATAGAGCCCCTTTAAGAAAGAGTTACACTTTATAATAAGGTTGAGAGAGACTGTATGTTATATTCTCACCAGAACTACATCGTATAAAGCTTACTTGACACATTCAGGCTGATCAGAACTTTATTGCCGGGGAGAAACACTTTCCCATCCCGGAATTCTGCATGTTCTAGTAGTGGATTGGTCACTTCCGTATGCTCCACCTGCTGAAATGATGTGGAAAACTTAACAAAATAAACTTACATACTGGAGTACAAGAAGAACTGCTATTGTCCCGACTTGCTATTGTAGCAACCAATGTTTTGCCACTGGGAGAAAAAAAAAGAAGCAACTTCTCTTTTTAGATCACAAGACAACTATGATGGTAGTCATTTTAACTTGAAGGATCCAGTATATCACCTGGTTAAAAACATAAGTCCAATACTATTGCATGAACCATTATTATTATTTAGTATTTGGTACTTGCGTATTATCCCATCTGCAGTGTTTGGTAGCGTCTTGTAAAAGTTCTATTTGCTGCTCTACCACAATCTAACCATTTTTGGAACGATGAAAGCCCTGGCTTTCCTTTGCACCAGGGCCCGAGTCCATGTAATGATTCCTTCCCAAGTTAGGGAGGGTTGAAAGAGGTGTGTCCCCTGCTTTTGGCTGCAAGGAGCACAGTGGAATGGAGTCTCCAACCTCGGGCAGCCAGTATCACACTCTGAGAGAGGAGACGAGGGTGCATAGCAGGGCTGCTGCTTCTTCTGAGTTAAAAAAAAGTTTCCCGTCCTTCTAATGCTAGCTGGAAGCGTGATCGTACGCTTCCAGGACTTTTTTTTGTTTGTTAACTATTAGTCAAAGATAGCATAATTGAACACAAAATGCAGTTTTAAATGATGGTTTTTATTATTTAGTGAGAAAAAAAACTCAAAATCTACATGGCCCTGTGTGAAAAAGTGATTGCCCCCCTTGTTAAAAAATAACATAACTGTGGTTTATCACACCTGAGTTCAATTTCTGTAGTCACCCCCAGGCCTGATTACTGCCACACCTGTTTCAATCAATAAATCACTTAAATAGGAGCTATCTGACACAGAGAAGTAGACCAAAAACACCTCAAAAGCTAGACATCATGCCAAGATCCAAAGAAATTCAGGAACAAATGAGAACAAAAGTACTGTAATTGAGATCTATCAGTCTGGTAAAGGTTATAAAGCCATTTCTAAAGCTTTGGGACTCCAGCGAACCACAGTGAGAGCCATTATCCACAAATGGCAAAAACATGGAACAGTGATGAACCTTCCCAGGAGTGGCCGGCCGACCAAAATTACCCCAAGAGCGCAGAGAAAACTCATCCGAGAAGCCACAAAAGACCCCAGGACAACATCTAAAGAACTGCAGGCCTCACTTGCCTCAATTAAGGTCCGTGTTCACGACTCCACCATAAGAAAGAGACTGGGCAAAAACGAGCTGCATGGCAGATATCCAAGGTGCAAACCATTTTTAAGCAAAAAGAACATTAAGGCTCGTCTCAATTTTGCTAAAAAAACATCTTGATAATTGCCAAGACTTTTGGGAAAATACCTTGTGGACCGACGAGACAAAAGTTGAACTTTTTGGAAGGTGCGTGTCCCGTTACATCTGGCGTAGAAGTAACACAGCATTTCAGCAAAAGAACATCATACCAACAGCAAAATATGGTGGTGGTAGTGTGATGGTCTGGGGTTGTTTTGCTGCTTCAGGACCTGGAAGGCTTGCTGTGATAGATGGAATCATGAATTCTACTGTCTACCAAAAAATCCTGAAGGAAAATGTCCGGCCATCTGTTCGTCAACTCAAGCTGAAGCGATCTTGGGTGCTGCAGCAGGACAATGACCCAAAACACACCAGCAAATCCACCTCTGAATGGCTGAAGAAAAACAAAATGAAGACTTTGAAGTGGCCTAGTCAAAGTCCTGACCTGAATCCTATTGAGATGTTGTGGCATGACCTTAAAAAGGCGGTTCATGCTAGAAAACCCTCAAATAAAGCTGAATTACAACAATTCTGCAAAGATGAGTGGGACAAAATTCCTCCAGAGCGCTGTAAAAGACTCGTTGCAAGTTATCGCAAACGCTTGATTGCAGTTATTGCTGCTAAGGGTGGCCCAACCAGTTATTAGGTTTAGGGGGCAATTTCTTTTTCACACAGGGCCATGTAGGTTTTGAGTTTTTTTTCTCACTAAATAATAAAAACCATCATTTAAAACTGCATTTTGTGTTCAATTATGTTATCTTTGACTAATAGTTAACGTTTTTTTGATGAGCAGAAACATTTAAGTGTGTCAAACATGCAAAAGAATAAGAAATCAGGAAGGGGGCAAATAGTTTTTCACACCACTGTATATATATATATATACAGGATCTTCTCAAAAAATTAAAAAGCTCATCCAGAGTGTTGGGTCTTGCGTCTCTCAACTTTCTCTTCTCTTTGGCAGGCCAATAGAGCACAGTAATACCATGGTCAGTAAACCATTTACCAGTGGTTTTGGCACTGTGAGCAGGTGCCAGGTCGTGCTGAAAAATGAAATCTTCTTCTCCATAAAGCTTTTCAGCAGATGGAAGCATGAAGTGCTCCAAAATCTCCTGATAGCTAGCTGCATTGACCCTGCCCTTGATAAAACACAATGGACCAACACCAGCAGCTGACATGGCACCTCAGACCATCACTGACTGTGGGTACTTGACACTGGACTTCAGGCATTTTGGCATTTCCCTCTCCCCAGTCTTCCGCCAGACTCTGGCACCTTGATTTCTGAATGACATATAAAAGTTGCTTTCATCCGAAAAGTACTTTGGACCACTGAGCAACAGTCCAGTGCTGCTTCTCTGTAGCCCAGGTCAGGCGCTTCTGCCGCTGTTTCTGGTTCAAAAGTGGGTTCATGCTTCCATCTGCTGAAAAGCTTTATGGAGATGAAGATTTCATTTTTCAGCACAACTTGGCACCTGCTCACAGTGCCAAAACCACTGGTAAATGGTTTACTGACCATGGTATTACTGTGTTTAATTGACCTGCCAACTCTCCTGACCTGAACCCCATAGAGAATCTGTGGGATATTGTGAAGAGAAAGTTGAGAGACACAAGACCCAATACTCTGGATGAGCTTAAGGCCGCCATCGAAGCATCCTGGGCCTCCATAACACCTGAGCAGTGCCACAGGCTGATTGCCTCTATGCCACGCCGCATTGAAGCAGTCATTTCTGCAAAAGGATTCCCGACCAAGTATTGAGTGCATAACTGAACATAATTATTTGAAGGTTGACTTTTTTTGTTTTAAAAAGCACTTTTCTTTTATTGGTCGGATGAAATATGCTAATTTTTTTGAGATAGGAATTTGGGGTTTTCATGAGCTGTATGCCAAAATCATCAATATTAAAACAATAAAAGGCTTGAACTACTTCAGTTGTGTGTAATGAATCTAAAATATATGAAAGTCTAATGTTTATCAGTACATTACAGAAAATAATGAACTTTATCACAATATGCTAATTTTTTTAGAAGATCCTATATATATATTTATCGTTCATCTAGAACAGGTGTAGGGAACCTATGGCTCAGGAGCCAGATGTGGCTCTTTTGATGGCTACATCTGGCTCACAGTTAGGGGTTGATTCACTAAGCTACACTGCTCAAGCAGCGCCGCTTAGTGTGACAGCGCAAGTAAAATTTTCAAAGTAGGCACGCTCCTGCTGTAGCATGCACTACTTACTCGCGCTCCCCACAAAACTAACGGCTACTCCCATAGTCCCACCCTGGATCCTGTCAGGTCTAGTGACTTTGTAGGATGAGATCCCAGCACTTTGATTGGTCCAATAGGCTGCCTGTCACTTGCCAGGCAGCCTATTGGGCCAAAGTGTGGGGATCTCGTCCTACAAAGTGAATCAACCCCCAAGCCAGCTTGCTAATTGTACAAGCTGTTAGTCGGTATTTCTCCTGTCTGGCTTTCAGGGAAATTGCTGATGTTGATGCCCAGTTTGAAACATATTGTATGGCTCTCACGGAAATACATTTTTAAATATGTGGCATTTATGGCTCTCTCAGACAAAAAGTTTTCTGACCCCTGATCTAGAAGGTGCATAACAATAATGGTATTATGCATTACGGCAAATGGAGCTTAGACTAAACCATCAAGTAGTGTGTTCTCTTTGATGTGTGTGCATATAAATATGCGTTTGCATATGTACATCATGGAATCAACTATTAGGGCATGGATAAATCTGCCAAATTAAATCATGTTACGCTATTTATTCATTTATATATGTACTCTGACCGTTATTATTTTTATAATTTTTTAGGAAATATGTATATGTATGTATATTGAGGAACTCTTCCTGCTGTTCTAGGCACTGTATTGACCTGAGGAAGCGGGCTCAGACCTGTGAAACGTGTTGCCTGTGCTAAAAAAAAAATCTTTTGTAAGTTTACAGAGATTTCGTCATTGAGGTAAGATACCTCATTTTTCTTTTTCATTTTTAAACTGGTTTTAAAAGATTTTATTCAATCAGGGCGCCTCTTTCCCTTATTGTGCATAGTTATACCCCCGTACATATTTGTCCGAGGGGTGGTGACAGAACACCCGTTGTTTTACCACGGTTAATGATTGCTCCATCCTTTTTCGTCTAAGAGAGTGACCGCAACCAGGTCCGTCCAGGACCTGGATCAGGCCAGAGTAGCGGCTAATCCATCCGGCGCATGCGACGAGAGGAGGTAAGTTCCGCCCGCTGCCAGCCGCTGCACACTTCATTCCGGACTCCGGAGGGGACAGCGAGAGAGGGAGGGAGAGCCCCCTAAGGTGAGTGCCCATAGCTCTCCCTCTTCTCTCCGCTGCTCCCCTCCTCCTGCACGCAGACATGGCCACTTTTTCTGGGGACATATCCCCCTGGCTACATATACTGGGACATATACCCCTGCCTACATATACTGGGACATATACCCCTGCCTACATATACTGGGACATATACCCCTGCCTACATATACTGGGACATATACACCTGCCTACATATACTGGGACATATACCCCTGCCTACATATACTGGGACATATACCCTTGCCTACATATACTGGGACATATACCCCTGCCTACATATACTGGGACATATACCCCTGCCTACATATACTGGGACATATACCCCTGCCTACATATACTGGGACATATACCCCTGCCTACATATACTTGGACATATACACCTGCCTACATATACTGGGACATATACCCCTGCCTACATATACTGGGACATATACACCTGCCTACATATACTGGGACATACACTCCTGCCTACATATACTGGGACATATACACCTGCCTACATATACTGGGACATATACCCCTGGCTACATATACTGGGACATATACCCCTACCTACATATACTGGGACATATACCCCTGCCTACATATACTGGGACATATACCCCTGGCTACATATACTGGGACATATACTTCTGCCTACATATACTGGGACATATACCCCTGCCTACATATACTGGGACATATACCCCTGCCTACATATACTGGGACATATACCCCTGGCTACATATACTGGGACATATACCCCTGCCTACATATACTGGGACATATACCCCTGCCTACATATACTGGGACATATACCCCTGGCTACATATACTGGGACATATACCCCTGCCTACATATACTGGGACATATACACCTGCCTACATATACTGGGACATATACCCCTGCCTACATATACTGGGACATATACCCCTGCCTACATATACTGGGCACATATACCCCTGCCTACATATACTGGGCACATATACCCCTGCCTACATATACTGGGCACATATACCCCTGGCTACCTGTTCTGGGGACATCTCTACCCCTGGCTACCAGTTCTGGGGACATCTATACCGCTGGCCACCTATTCTGGGGACACCTATAGACCTGGGGCTACCTATTTTTGGGGAACCACTGCTGTCAGATTGAGTGTATTTTGGGGAACTGCTGCCAGGTGAGAGGTGTCTACATATTAAGGGGGCATTCTGCCTATTTATGTGAAAAGCTGTCTATTTATGTGCCTCATGACTGCTGAATTTGTCTTGTTGCGGGCCTCATGGTTACTGACTTTGTCTTGTTGGGGGCCTCATGATTTGTTGGGGGCCTCAAGATTGCTGAATTTGTCTTGTTGGGGGCCTCATGATTGCTGAATTTGTCTTGTTGGGGGCCTCATGATTGCTGAATTTGTCTTGTTGGGGGCCTCATGATTGCTGAGTTGGTCATGTTGGGGGCCTCATGATTGCTGAATTTGTCTTGATGGGGGGGGGGGGGCTCATGATTGCTGAATTTGTCTTGTTGGGGGTCACATGATTGCGAGACTATGGAAAAAGCTAAATCATCATCATATGAGACAATAGCATTAAACCTACTTTTTCCGCTTTTTAAAACAGAAAATGAAACTGGGAGGTTCTAAAAAAATGAATAATTTTTTTCAGGAGTACGATGGATGAAATTGTTTATCTTCACAGTTTATTTTCAACTTAATTTTCCATAATGTTCATGTATGAGTTAAAACGTTTGTATTTAGTTTAAATTGCTGTTGGCACTTTGTGATAGTAAAGTGACTTTGCAGTTTGGACACTCGACCTCCAAAAGGTTCGCCACCACTGTCCTAATCTAATGTCCCACCATTGCTTAGTTCATGTAAACTTGTCTCCACCCACGACCACACCCACATTCTGGTTCATGACCACACCCATTTTTCGGCACGGCGTGCTATGCGCGCCGCATGACGTAGCTCCACTTACACCAGCCCGGATTTGCGGCGCGCCGCCCCGCTTTTTGCTCCCCACTTTTTGCCCCCCCCCCCCCCCCTGGAAAATTTTCTACGGACACCCATGCCCGCAGACATCCTGTGGTCGCGCAGACACTCACCGATGCACCGGCCCCGCCTCCGGTTCACTTCTGGAATTTCAGACTTTAAAGGAGCGTACTCTCCTGTTTGTGCCTGCGCAGTACGCTCCTGGTGACATCACCGGGAGCGAAGACACGGCAACGCAGACGTAGTGGTTTTCAGACTTTAAAGTCTGAAATTCCAGAAGTGAACTGGAGGCGGGGCCAGAGCATCGGTGAGTGACTGCGCGGGCACAGGATGTCTGCGGGCAACCATTAGAAGCCCCGGGTAAGTTCAACTCCTTTTCCCCCGACCCCCCTACAGTATTCCTTTAAGTGGTTAATCAGGTTCGTCTGGTGCTTATGTAAGCACACATTCTGCAGCCAAGTGCAGGGGACACCCCTCCTTCAAAACCCTTTAACTTTACAGCAAAGCATTACACCGACTCTGGTTAGATTGTGGTAGGGCAGCAAATAGAACTTTTACAAGAGGCTGCAAAACTCTGCAGACGGGATAATACATGAGTACCTAGTATTTATATAGTGCCATCATCTTTTGCAGCGCTTTACAGATGTTGTCTTATCACTCAGAGGAGCTCACAATCTGACCCCTACCATAGCCCATATGCAATTCACTTTTTCACCTGAGTTTTCTCCTAGGTGAAATTTTCAAACTTGTCAATAAAATGCTTTTTAAACAACCAGCAAGCAAATAAATACTCAAAATAATTTTGATTGTACTTTTTCACTTACTTTTTGGTACTTTTACAATTGCAAAGTGCTAAAAAGTTATTATAAATTGTAGATGAAACATTTTCTCCTAGGAGAAAACTCAAGTGAAAAAGTGAATTGCATATTGCCCCATATGTCTATTTTTTTAGTCAAGGGCCAATTTGGGGTGAAGCCAATTAACTTATCTGTATGTTTTGGGGATTTGGGAGGAAACCAGAGAGCCCCGGAGGAAACCCACACAGACAAGGAGATAACATCCAAACTCATTGCAGATGTTGCCCTGGCTGGGTATAATAAACAAGCAAAAGGAAAATCCTCACACAAGACTACTCCACCCTTGAATGTCCAAGAATAATTAATGAGCTTTATTGATGTTTATAATTTACACAAGAATGATTAAAAACAATTAAAACCAAAGACTCCAGCTAACACACATATACATGGGGAGTCTGCCTTCGCGATTTGCTGCTCAAAGCGGCTTCTATCGGGCATATTGGATGCCAGCGCATCCCCCGTATACGTGGCCACATACACTGTGACGCCGACGACCCGCCCACTTCCTGTGACGCACTTCCTATTTATACGGGGGACGCGCTGGCGTCCAATATGCCCGGTAGAAGCCGCTTTGAGCGGCAAATCGCGAAGGCAGACTCCCCAGGCGCACACTGCCCTTCCTCCTTCCATCCTCTTCGTTGTGGCGAGTTCTTCCTTGCACCTTGTCATTCACTTGCTCGGGGTCCCGGTTGGACCACTTTCACCCTCTGTTCACCCCTCTCCGGGGTAATTCTTGTTACACCTTTGCAGTTAGTGCCCTATCTTATTCTTGCACTTCATGCACTTTGGTCACACTATTGCACTTTCATTCCTGGATTCTGGTCCTGTTTTTCTACTCGTTAGCACTTGTCACTTTACGCATCCTATGATTTACCCTGAATTATTTATATTGTAATTGAAGGAAGGGTTTGGGCTCACTAATTTATTCATGTATACCTCATTATTTATTATGTATATGTGTGTTACCTGAAGTCTTTGGTTTTCATCGTTTTTAATCATTCTTGTGTAAATTATAAACATTAATAAAGGTAATTAATTATTTTTGGACATTCAAGTGTGGTGTGGTCTTGTGAGGATTTTCCTGTTTATTATGCCTTATTATAATCCTTTCTGCACACACTGTCTCCATTATGGATTATTATATTTATTCTTATCAGCTTTTTGGACTTATATGTACTGGTGCTGCTCTCTTTCCTGGTTTTCAATGTTGCCCTGGTTGGGTGTGAAACTGGGAACGCAGAGTTGCAAGGTGAGAGTGCTATCTACTAGGCCACTGTGCTGCCCAACAATGATAAGTGCACTAGATTTGTTGGTCATCCAATCTGATGAAGATTTTTCAATCGTGTGGAACAGTTGGTATAGCAACATTTTTACACTGATAACTAAATCCACTATTTCAAATTGGAGAAAGACTACCGGTATATCAACACTTATCTTGGGCAGCATGGTGGCATAGTGAATATGTGTTGCCTTGAAGAATCAGGATCAAATTTCTTTCCTCTCACATCCCAAAAACATACTGACTGATAAGTGAATTAGTTTACCGTAAGTTTGATACTCACCTATGGAGAGGGAAGGCTCCGTCCATATCCCATAAAGCCTTTTTGGTCCCCTCCTGATGCAGTGGTTTTACCGATGTCTCTCAATACTCTCTTAAGGAGAGGGAAGGCTCTGGGTCCTATAGAGCCTTACCGTTTCTCCTATGGTTCCGCATTCCACTGCTGGCTACCCGTTAGCAGTCTCCAACCAATGGGTCAGAGCCTGGGCTCTCTTCCGCTGTGGGAGGCTTCGGCAGTCTCTGTACTGCACATGTACAAAAGAGCGTGCTATGGGGGCACTCAGACTTCCCTTTAAAAGCAAGGGCTAGAGTGGAACGCTCCCCTACACGTTGGGAGCGACGCACTATGCTCCCATACCAGCAACCTAACACTCACACTCTGCTACCGGTACCAAATATGCTAGATGGAATTTTCAGAAAGGGGGAGGAGTAAGCAAGATGCGACAGGAGTAAATGAACATGGGCATTCAGCGGGTTAGCTATAGCAGTATATTGTCACACATTCACTGCTGAGCAAGTCATTGGGCACTCTCACCTAAAGGAGTGTCAAGCTTCTTGTGCCCTGATACCCTAACAAAGCTTGCAAGGGACAGGTGCAATGCATAGGTGGGCGGGGTTACATCCATACACTGGCCAGTGGAGCTTGGGGTGTGGGGGTGGTTTGAGCATTGAGACAGCGTGCACGACACTGCAGTCAACAGGTGAATCTAGATGCTGTCTGGAACTGCGGTGGATGGATGCAGCTAATAGAGCCCACCCCTTCCACGTGATGGTCCATTGGCTGACTATTTATCCTGGAGGCCTGGGTGACGAAAAAAGCGAAGGATTCAATGGTACAAGAAGCTTGACACGCCTTTGCCTGCTCAGCAGTGAATGTGTGGCAATATACTGCTTTAGCTAATCCACTGCATGGCCATGTTAATTTCCTCCTGTCTTATCTTGCTTGCTCCTCCCCTTGCAACAAACACAATTGCTAACTCCCAGCTAAAGCAATCTCCTGCCTATATCAGGTCAGCAGACGCTAGTCAGCCAATCAGGTGTACTGTTATACACCCTTTACCTGCTGTACCAAATCTAGCAGGAAATGCATAAATTAGCATTCAGGTGGGAGGCTTCGGTTGGATGCAATCATAGATTGCATCGTTTTACAGGGACGCCCCGTGTAGGCACATCTCCCGCACGGTCCCCTCCCTAACCACTCACCTGTCAACTGCATACTGGAAGCTGCAAAAAAGAAATTTAAAATCACAAACATTGGTCCGCACGGCAGCCGGGGGCCCCAGGTCTCTCTCACTAGCTGGGGCCCCCAAACCACCATGCGATACCTAGAGGGAGGTGTGGGCAAGCCCTGGACCTCTCACCTCCAGGGAACTCACCCCCACCACCTCTAAACTGAATGCTAACTGCAACAAACACAATTGCTAACTCCCAGCTAAAGCAATCTCCTGCCTATATCTGGTCAACAGACGCTAGTCAGCCAATCAGGTGTACTGTTATACACCCTTTGCCTGCTGTACCAAATCTAGCAGGAAACGCATAAATTAGCATTCAGGTGGGAGGCTTCGGTTGGATGCAATTGTAGATTGCATCGTTTTACAGGGACGCCCCGTGTAGGCATCTCCCACACGGTCCCCTCCCTAACCACTCCCCTGTCAACCGCACCCTGGAAGCTGCAAAAAAGAAATTTAAAATCACAAACATTGGTCCGCATGACAGCCAGGGGCCCCAGGTCTCTCTCACTAGCTGGGGCCCCCAAACCACCATGCGATACCTAGAGGGAGGTGTGGGCAAGCCCTGGACCTCTCACCTACAGGGAACTCACCCCCACCACCTCTAAACTGAAAGCTAACTGCAACAAAGACAATTGCTAACTCCCAGCTAAAGCAATCTCCTGCCTATATCTGGTCAGCAGACGCTAGTCAGCCAATCAGGTGTACTGTTGTACACCCTTTGCCTGCAGTACCAAATCTAGCAAGAAATGCATAAATTAGCATTCAGGTGGGAGGCTTCGGTTGGATACAATCGTAGATTGTGAGTGGTTAGGGAGGGGACCGTGTGGGAGATGTGCCTTCATGAGGCGTCCCTGTAAAACGATGCACAACGGCATCCAACCGAAGCCTCCTACCTGAATGGTAATGTATGCATTTCCTGCTAGACTTGGTACAGCAGGAAAAGGGTGAATAACAGTACACCTGATTGGCTGACTAGCGTCTGCTGACCAGATATACTGCTTTAGCTAATCCACTGCATGGCCATGTTAATTTTCTCCTGTCTTATCTTGCTTGCTCCTCCCCTTGCAACAAACACAATTGCTAACTCCCAGCTAAAGCAATCTCCTGCCTATATCAGGTCAGCAGACGCTAGTCAGCCAATCAGGTGTACTGTTATACACCCTTTACCTGCTGTACCAAATCTAGCAGGAAATGCATAAATTAGCATTCAGGTGGGAGGCTTCGGTTGGATGCAATCATAGATTGCATCGTTTTACAGGGACGCCCCGTGTAGGCACATCTCCCGCACGGTCCCCTCCCTAACCACTCAATGGTCAACTGCATACTGGAAGCTGCAAAAAAGAAATTTAAAATCACAAACATTGGTCCGCACGGCAGCCGGGGGCCCCAGGTCTCTCTCACTAGCTGGGGCCCCCAAACCACCATGCGATACCTAGAGGGAGGTGTGGGCAAGCCCTGGACCTCTCACCTCCAGGGAACTCACCCCAACCACCTCTAAACTGAATGCTAACTGCAACAAACACAATTGCTAACTCCCAGCTAAAGCAATCTCCTGCCTATATCTGGTCAACAGACGCTAGTCAGCCAATCAGGTGTACTGTTATACACCCTTTGCCTGCTGTACCAAATCTAGCAGGAAACGCATAAATTAGCATTCAGGTGGGAGGCTTCGGTTGGATGCAATTGTAGATTGCATCGTTTTACAGGGACGCCCCGTGTAGGCATCTCCCACACGGTCCCCTCCCTAACCACTCCCCTGTCAACCGCACCCTGGAAGCTGCAAAAAAGAAATTTAAAATCACAAACATTGGTCCGCATGACAGCCAGGGGCCCCAGGTCTCTCTCACTAGCTGGGGCCCCCAAACCACCATGCGATACCTAGAGGGAGGTGTGGGCAAGCCCTGGACCTCTCACCTACAGGGAACTCACCCCCACCACCTCTAAACTGAAAGCTAACTGCAACAAAGACAATTGCTAACTCCCAGCTAAAGCAATCTCCTGCCTATATCTGGTCAGCAGACGCTAGTCAGCCAATCAGGTGTACTGTTGTACACCCTTTGCCTGCAGTACCAAATTTAGCAAGAAATGCATAAATTAGCATTCAGGTGGGAGGCTTCGGTTGGATACAATCGTAGATTGTGAGTGGTTAGGGAGGGGACCGTGTGGGAGATGTGCCTTCATGAGGCGTCCCTGTAAAACGATGCACAACGGCATCCAACCGAAGCCTTCTACCTGAATGCTAATGTATGCATTTCCTGCTAGACTTGGTACAGCAGGAAAAGGGTGAATAACAGTAAACCTGATTGGCTGACTAGCGTCTGCTGACCAGATATACAGGATCTTCTCAAAAAATTAGCATATTGTGATAAAGTTCATTATTTTCTGTAATGTACTGATAAACATTAGACTTTCATATATTTTAGATCACAAAAAGATCTATATATTCATATATTTTAGATACATTATACACAACTGAAGTAGTTCAAGCCTTTTATTGTTTTAATATTGATGATTTTGGCATACAGCTCATGAAAACCCAAATTTCCTATTTCAAAAAATTAGCATATTTCATCCGACCAATAAAAGAAAAGTGTTTTTAACACAAAAAAAGTCAACCTTCAAATAATTATGTTCAATTATGCACTCAATACTTGGTCGGGAATCCTTTTGCAGAAATGACTGCTTCAACGTGGCGTGGCATGGAGGCAATCAGCCTGTGGCACTGCTCAGGTGTTATGGAGGCCCAGGATGCTTTGATAGCGGCCTTAAGCTCATCCAGAGTGTTGGGTCTTGCGTCTCTCAACTTTCTCTTCACAATATCCCACAGATTCTCTATGGGGTTCAGGTCAGGAGAGTTGGCAGGCCAACTGAACACAGTAATACCATGGTCAGAAAACCATTTACCAGTGGTTTTGGCACTGTGAGCAGGTGCCTGGTCGTGCTGAAAAATGAAATCTTCATCTCCATAAAGCTTTTCAGCAGATGGAAGCATGAACCCACTTTTGAACCAGAAACAGCGGCAGAAGCGCCTGACCTGGGCTACATAGAAACAGCACTGGACTGTTGCTCAGTGGTCCAAAGAACTTTTTTCGGATGAAAGCAACTTTTACATGTCATTCGGAAATCAAGGTGCCAGAGTCTGGAGGAAGACTGGGGAGAGGAGAGGGAAATGCCAAAATGCCTGAAGTCCAGTGTCAAGTACCCACAGTCAGTGATGGTCTGGGGTGCCATGTCAGCTGCTGGTGATGGTCCACTGTGTTTTATCAAGGGCAGGGTCAATGCAGCTAGCTATCAGGAGATTTTGGAGCATTTCATGCTTACATCTGCTGAAAAGCTTTATGGAGATGAAGATTTCATTTTTCAGCACGACCTGGCACCTGCTCACAGTGCCAAAACCACTGGTAATTGGTTTATTGACTATGGTATTACTGTGCTCAATTGGCCTGCCAACTCTCCTGACCTGAACCCCATAGAGAATCTGTGGGATATTGTGAAGAGAAAGTTGAGAGACGCAAGACCCAACACTCTGGATGAGCTTAAGGCCGCTATTGAAGCATCCTGGGCCTCCATAACACCTGAGCAGTGCCACAGGCTGATTACCTCCATACCACGCCGCGTTGAAGCAGTCATTTCTGCAAAAGGATTCCCGGCCAAGTATTGAGTGCATATCTGAACATAATTATTTGAAGGTTGACTTTTTTTTGTTTTAAAAACACTTTTCTTTTATTGGTCGGATGAAATATGCTAATTTTTTTAGATAGGAAATTTGGGTTTTCATGAACTGTATGCCAAAATCATCAATATTAAAACAATAAAAGGCTTGAACTACTTCAGTTGTGTGTATTTTAATCTAAAATATATGAAAGTCTAATGTTTATCAGTACATTACAGAAAATAATGAACTTTATCACAATATGCTAATTTTTTGAGAAGGTGCTAGTAGCCAGGAGATTGCTTTAGCTGGGAGTTAGCAATTGTCTGTTGCAGTTATCATTCAGTTTAGAGGTGGTGGGGGTGAGTTCCCTGGAGGTGAGAGGTCCAGGGCTTGCCCACACCTCCCTCTAGGTATTGCATGGTTGTTTGGGGGCTCCAGCTAGTGAGAGAGACCTGGGCCCCCCGGCTGTGGTGCGGACCAATGTTTGTGAGTTGTTTTTTTTTCTCCTCCCCTTCTCTGGATTCCGGCTAGCTAATGGTGCCGATACCAGAGTGTGAGTGGGGGGGGGGGGGGGGGGGGGGGGCTGGAAGAAGCCCCAGGTAGGTAAAAAAAATCTACAATTTTTTTGCTAAAATTCAGGTGTGCTTTAAAGTATACCTGAGGCTAGGTTCACAGTGGTCAGTTGCATAACGCATACATTATAATGACTGTGAACTGCACTGTAGACTGGCCATAGACTTTAATACAAAGCCTGCAAGCAGTGAGTTAGAATAACACGATCCGTTAATGTGAGCAGCTCCATAGGATTGTATGGGCAGTGAGTTGACATGCAGAATTTTTCGGCAATGCAACTGACCACTGTGAACAGGGCCTCAAGGAAAAAAAATGTCCCCAATGGGTGCCTACCTAAGTAGAGGGAAGTCTCTGGATAATCCAGAGGCTTCCCACATCCCTTTCCTCCTCACTGTACCAGTGCTGGGACCCCGGTAGCCCATCGACAAAGGCTTGTCGATGGAGCTGTGTAGTAGCATGAACAAGCTCTGCTATTTTTCTGCCAAGCCCGTGTGACAGTTCGTTGCTACTGTGCAGACGCGAGTCATCCTGAACCTATGCAGTGTGGCCACGCTCAATCACATACGGGAGCGCAGTTGCAAACTTCTAACGATCCTATCGCTGGCTTGGTGGTCAGGAGAAGGTCATGGGAATCCTCTGGAGGATCAAGCAGCTTCCCTCTACCAAGGTAAGTATCTGTTTATTTTGGCCAAATAATGCGTCTTTCTACAGATATACTTTTAAAATAAACCTCTATCTTACCTCTTGCTCGGGCAGCAGCGCCCTTTTTGTGGCAGATTTAACCGCTTTTCCACGTGGGTTTTTCTGGTCGGAGTTGGCTAATTCTGAAAGATTCACAGTAATAATTGTCAGTTGAGAAAATGTATCATCGTCTTCATTTTTATCTAAGCACTTTCTTACCAAGCTCTCAAAGATGCATTCAACTGAACACACACTTTTATCTGCCTTACTTTATCAGACCTGATGAGATAACGCTGTGAAGATAGTTCAGGTAAGTACAGCTGTGAAAGCTTTGGTACAGCTCTATCCTTGCTCATCAACATGCCTCTGTATCTAGGAAAAGGCTAAGCTTGCTCTGATTCTCTCAGGTGATAATTACGCATGAGTAAAGGTAGCCATACATCTAGCGATGTATGGGCAGATTCGACCAAGAGACAGATCTCTCTCTAATCGAATCTGATAAGCGAGAGATATGTCAGCTGCCCTACACCACAGGCCGATTCCCAATCAATGTCAGAATGAAACTGATCCGGAATCGGCCTTGTGCGCTGCATCCGCCACCTCGCCACCCCGATGCTGTCCCCTAATGAAAAATTTCACCCCTCCCTCCCTTCCCCCGGTGCCCAGTGTAAAGTATACATTACCTGTCCGCCACCTGCGCTTGTCCCCCGCTAGCTTCTGGGATTCCTCCGCTCTGCATACACCCACCCACGTGGTTTCCTAGTAAGGGCATGCATGTGTGACGTCACAACGCGCACCCTTACTAGAAAACCACGTGGGGCATGTGTGTATGTACAGCGGAATGCGCCCGGAGCAGCGGGGGACAAGTGGAGGCCTACGGACAGGTAATGTATACCTTATACTGGGCACCAGGGGGGGGGGGGAGGAGAGATTTTTCATTTGAGGGGAAAGCACCGGGGGTTTCGTCACTTTCATCGCTAAAGTGCACGCCGTTCCTGCAGCACCGTACTACCCGATCAAGCAAGTTGGCCCAACATCTTGCAGCATGTGTGATCGACAATGCAACCAATTTTTGCCCCGAAATTGGTCGCATTGTAGATTGGGCATGCACTTGGCAGCACTGATTTTCATCCAATTCGATTATAATAATCGAATTGGATGGTCGATCGGCCGCCAAGTTGCTTGATGTATGGCCACCTTAAAAGTACCCTATTGCACTGTGTAGAATCCTGGTCTCTTAAAGTGGACCGGAACTTTTGTACAGGACAGAAGGAAAATATAAAGAAGCGCACCCTGTATGTATTTAGAGAGTTTAGCCTGTTTAATTCCCCCTCATCTGTGACTAATCAATAGTTGTAATTTGATTTGGCAGCTTCCATGAAAGCAGAAACATTGTAGATTTATTGCAGGATTTGTATCAGCTGCAACAAAGATTTTTTTTTGTAATCTTTTAGAGCAGAGAGGAAGTTCTGAGTTCAGGTCCACTTTAACCACTATTGCTATTCTATTGTAATTTACAGAGTGGGTTCCCTCCTGCTCCCCATTCCCTCTCTATAGCACAGAACATGCTGCTTAGCAGATAGCTAAGTAGTGGCTGGAGCAGTGCAGAGGGGTGGGCTGGAAATCACATTTGTGCACGCTAGTCCAAAGATATTGGACATTTTCTGCATCCGTAGCTGTGCCATGTCTGCAGTGGCGTAGCTAAGGAGCTGAGGGCCCTGATGCAAGTTTTACAATGGGGCCCCCCAAGTACATAACAATTGATACGACGCACCAAAACCTGCCAATGGCAACTACAGTGTCAGAGGTGCAAGAAGGGAGCAGTTTGTTAATGATTGCTACTATTCATAGCATCTATAGAAGTAATTATTATGATCACAGGACCAATAGAGAGCTGTAGTTGAGGGAGGGCCCTTCGGGCCCCAATGTGGATGCTACCTCTGCACCCCCTATTGCTACGCCCCTGCATGTCTGCTAAGAAGGGTTTACAGGCCATTTGGCAGAAGGTGCGTCAGTGAACAGAAATCCGTCCTTCATCACCATGGAGCAGCTAAATAGTGTGCTAGTTTAAGACGCCGCCTTTGATATACGGTAGAAGACCATGATTTCCATTCTATTTAAGCAAAACCATGATAATCACTCACGTTTTTTGGCTGCTTTAAGATCCTCTTTCTTGGATTGCCCACCAGCTTGTGCTGCTGCATTGGTCCCGCCAGCTGCCGATCTCTCCTCCTTCTTCTGGGGTTCCTGTGGCAAATTAGTCCTCACTTTACATAGGGTTTCATTGGGCAATTACATGTAACTGGGGAATCAAGATATAAATCACTGGCTAATATTTTCCTAAGGGCTTGTTCACACTAAAGGTGGCAATACATGGTACAATTTTTTCATTTTTTTCGATTAGATAATTTAGTTTGATTATTCCGTTAGATTGAATATACATATTTTTCCAACATGTCCGATCAGATTTTTATTGAAAAAACAGGATAATTGTTCATTTTTCTTGATAAAAAAAAAAAGATTCTTTTCAACTTTCATTTGATTTGATCGTTTAGGTCGAATAAACGGGAAAATCAAAAGTTTTTATTGTACCGTGTATGGGCACTATAAGGGTGTTTTGCGGTTTTGTTTTTTTTAAGCGCCAGTGATTTTCAAAATCGCCCTAAAAGCGCTTGTGCAATGATTCCGTATGAGAGAGTTCCCATCTGAGCGGTTTGTTTCCGATCTGCTCACCAAAGTGCTGCCTGTACCATTTTTGGGGCCAATTTCCCTATAATGGAAGGTATAGGGAAATCGTAAAACGCTTGAAAAAGCGCTTGGTATAGCGATTTCCCCATCGCTTTTAAGAATAAATACATTGTATTTATTATTTTCCGGGTCAAAGAGTTCACTTCCTGACTTGCATCAAGAAAAAACAAATCACTCTGCTAAAGCGCTTTGAAAAAAGCACTTTACAAACAAACAAAAGTGCGCAGGTAATCGCCGGGAGGACGGGAAAAAAAATCACAAAATTGAAAAACGCAGGCGTCAGTGATTTTGATTTTAGATGTGAACAAAGCCTAAGTGAATGTTGATATTTTATAATTTGCAAACCTTCAAGGCTTTCACAGTGTATAAGCCTAGGATGTGATCTGCACTGTATTGTAATAGCCGCCTGTTTTCTGTACGGTACTGTAGGATTTCATGCAGCTTTACAAATGATTTGAAAATAGTAACTATAATAACAGCATCAACACTCAAACCTGCCCATTGGGTACCAATTTGCAGGTATTTAAAGGGAACCTAAAGTGTAATAAAAATCAGCAGTTTAACTTACCTGGGGCCCAGGGGCGTCACTAGAGTTGGTGTCACCCGGTGTGGAAACTCATGGTGTCACCCCCTCTTATCCCATGAATCTCCAACCTCATCATTGCTTGTTAGAGGGGGATGTTAAGATGATCACCATGTGGCCCCGGTGGCCTTTGAACTCCATTATCATCTCAACACAGAGCAGCCAGAAGGGATAGGAGCAGGAGGGAGAAGTAAATCAGTCACTAGCCTGGTCTGTATTTACATAGCCTACGCCACTTTCCCTTAGCCTGGAGCTTGGTGTCACCCCCTCTGCTGGTGACACCTGGTGCTGTCCACCCCTACTGCACCCCCTTAGTGACACCACTGCTGGGGCTTCTTCCAGACCCCTGAAGTCCTCCTGGTCACTCGCTGTCATTCTGCACTGATTTATTCATTTCCTGACACCCTTGAAATGCTGCATTCATGGCCCCGGCCGCACACCTCTTCCATTGCACTCCCGTACCCGGGAGCATTCTGGGTTTGTGCAGTAAGTTGTACTGCACATGTGCAAGATGCTCCCCGTTACGTCACAGTGATCTAGGAGTGCAGTGGCGTGATTGTGATACGCACTGGCCTGCAACTGAAGCAAGAAATGGACCAGGACCAGGAGGACTTCAGGGGGCTGAAGGGAGCCCCAGGAAAGTTAAACTGCCTAGATTTTTTTCACTTTTGGTACCATTTAAATGCAAAAATAATAAGCTTTTATAATAAAGATTTATTTAAAATTTATTTTAATATAAAGCTCTGTCATCGAAACCCCAACACTACCCAAACCAAATTCTCTTCTGACTGTGTTCCATTACAACAGTCCATGGCAAAAGTGTTTGTTTCATCTGACCTAGACACTATCTGCAGTCCAATTTTTTTTTTTTGGGGGGGGGGGGGGGGGGAGTAGGGGACAGCTATCCCCTTTAGTTTACGAGGATTTGGGCAAACATTATGTCCGTACTGGTTTATGTACAAACGGCAATACAATTAATCCAAAGCCTTCTAAGTGTGTCTGAGTCTGCTGCAGGCAAATCATTCCTCCAAGTGCAAGAAAAATTATAATTCTTCTAGCTCCATTCAGCTAATTTTAAGTAATCCACTTTCAGTAGAAGTCACCCACTGTATATACAGTAGTTTTTACCTTCGCTCCTTGCGAACCCAAACCTGAACATTTTACCTAAACATAGCCATGTCGCTCATGAAACCTGAACAGACAGTTTTCTCCGGTGGTGCAGCTCCCCAGCAACTGCATCTGTACAACCATTAATCTTCTGCCAACCCACCCTCATAGAATCTACCAGTGGCGTAGCTAAGGAGCTGTGGGCCCCGATGCAAGTTTTACAATGGGGCCCCCCAAGCACTCTATACATAACAATTGATACGGCGCACCAAAACCTGCCAATGGCAACTACAGTGTCAGAGGTGCAAGACGGGGATGGGGAACAGCTTGTTAATGATTGCCACTATTCAAAGTATCCATAGATGTTATTATTATGAGCGCAGGACCAATAGAGAGCTAATACTGTAGTTGAGGAAGGGTCCTTTGGAGCCCCTCTGGCCGAAGGGCCCGATGCGGTCGCTACCTTTGCACCCCCTATTGCTACGCCCCTGGAATCTACCCAATGTTGAAATTTCAGAATATTGGCGAGCCATACCTTCTCCTTATCTTTCTTCTTTGTGACGCTCTGTTTGGTCTTCTGTGCTGGAGTTTTGTCTGCTTTCTCAGCTGCTGCTGTGCTGAGATGGCTGGGTGGTCTGTCACTTTTAGAATCAGCATTGCGGGAGGCAACTGGCTGTAGAAAAACAGAATATGCCACCATAGTAATCAAGTACTAGAATTTCAGCCATTAGTTTCTGTAGAGCTGGTCAATGAGATGTAAATATCTCTGACTTTCATGCAAATTGTATGGAGCTTGAAACTGGACCAATCAAATGCAATTCCTGTCACTTTGCTTTGCTGATCAATAATGAAAAATATGAAAATCACACTCACAGAACACGGACAATGCTATCTATGACGTTCCCAACCAACCTCTAAATATTGTACTTCCCTGCTGATCTTTTTGCTTTAATACTTTGAGATGCATATCTGAAAGAAGCTGACATAAGATAACATGATACTCATACTCAAAGTGGATCCAAGATGAAAAACTAACTATAACAAGTAACTTGTCTATGTATCTTATCTAAAGGTTACACAGCAAATCTAGCTGCAAACAGCTTCAACCGTATATGATTATTTCTTCTTGTGATACTGTACAATGAGAGCAGCCATACTCTGCTTGTCATCATTACACACAGGCAAGCTGTTCTGCATCTCCACCCCTTGCCTCTGAAATCTCTGGCTAGGAATGCCTCCTCCTCCTTCGGGAAAAGCCTCCTCCTCCCCAGACTGAGCTCCTGTGAGCACTTGCTACATGGGCCTCAGAATGCCTAGGCGCTGGAGGAGCTGTGGGCGAGGCTTGTTTCGTTTATAGCTAATTAGAGTATTAAAACAAACAAAAAACAGTATTTGGCTTGAGGAATGCCCTATAAACTATATGTAAGGGGCACAATTATGCACAGGAGAAAAAGTTTATCTCGGATCCACTTTTGAAGCGAATCAAGCGAAATGTACTCACATCTATGGAATTACATCTCCCGCAACACGGCTGGGAGATACAAAATGCAGTCAGCACAGCCAATCTGAAAAGAAGATGGCACACCCTGAATGGATGGGGGACCAGAGTGGCAACACCCCATAGGTAAGTAATGGTGAATCCCCCAAACCCCAAAGGCGCACACAGTTTAGAACTTCCCTTATGGGGAGGTTAATTTAGAAAAAAATTTACATTGGTGCTCAGGTCACTAAGCCTTGTACCCATGCTAGATGGTTTTAGTCAAAGGGGACTGCCTCTGCTGAGAATCTAGCATGTGTATAGTGGTCCCCAATCCCCCCTTGATGGATCAGAAGGTGAAAGAATCAACTGTGCGGATCTTTTTGGTAAAACACACGCCAAGGGTACTCATTCTCACTATGCCCGCTCTATTCCAATACGGCACACCCCCTCCATAGCAACAGTACAGAACTTGGTCCTGAACTGTTGCATGGGTACTTGATTCCCAATCACTGCAGGCGACAGCCCTCATGTGTGTAGGATTATATATTCCTGGTGAGTGAGAATACTAAAGCCACATGATAAGCATGTCAGTCAGTTGCATAGTTACATTACTGTTCACAGAATAGTTAGTGTGATCATTTTTTGTGACCAGATAGAATACCTGATGTGTAAAATCAGCTGAGGCAGTCCAGTGATGGCTAAACCATTACCCAATATATCCATTGACCAGAATGTAGTGATATGAACTTGATGTGAACTTGTAGAGAGATGAAATTGAGTGATACAAACTTGATATTACTAGAAAACAAATGACAAAACAAAACCTTGTTTCAGCGCTCACCGATCTCGGATGTTCCAGGACTTCCTTCTCCAGTAAGAGTCGTCTCCTTTCCACAATCTCGGCATGAGTTAATGAGAATTGTCCCAGCACCTAGCCAAGAACAGGACACTGTGATGCAAAATACACTTCCCTGACACTGAATGACGGTGCAAAGTGACATGTACTAACCTCTGCCAGTGCCTGTGCTCCTTTATCGCCTATCTGATTGCTTGACAGGTTCAGAGAAAGCAAAGATCTGTCGAATCTTAATGCCTAAAGCAGAAACCAGATTGAGATAACATAAGTTTCACCATGTAGCGAAGGCATATTGCAGCCCCGAGGGCTGGGTGGCCAAGCTCTTTACCTGTGCAATGGAGGCAGCACCCTGGTCTGAGATGTGATTGTAGCTGAGCACAAGGGAAGTCAGGTTTTTGTTGGTCAGCTTCAGGCTCTGCAGTGCTTGGCTAAGGAGTTTGGCCCCCTCATCATTAATCTTGTTGTTTCTGAGGGATATGTGGGTCAATCTATGTTGTAAGAGGATACAAATATAAAGTGAGCCCGCAGTAATCAATTCCTATTTAAGTTTTGGGTGAAATTTTGAAGGAATACGATCCTCATATCACTGGGTTCTATTCTCCTCCTGTTACTTTTATTGTTTTATATGTTCCCTCAGTTAGAACAGGAGAGTCAAAATCTTTGCTTTGGGGACACAGAAAGTACACTGCTTTAGATTGTCTTTGTAACCTAGTGGTCCTCCCCTTCTAGCTGTACCTGCTAGTCTAGTGTCTTCCTCCTCCATTATAGCTGTACCTGCTAGTCTAGTGTCTTCCTCCTCCATTATAGCTGTACCTGCTAGTCTAGTGTCTTCCTCCTCCATTATAGCTGTAACTGGTAGTCTAGTGGTCCCTCCAACTACTCCTTCTAGAGATCAGCAGTAGAAGGTGATGCTGGTAAGTATCTATCACCTCTCCCCTGCATGGTTGCCAACCTAATTTCCAGTTTCTAACAGACAAAAGGACCAAAAAGTCTGGACGCTCATAATGTTGTATAGGTGGAGGGTGGAGTCAGCAGGGTTGTGGGTGGGGCTTAATTGTGAGTGGTCACTTTTTTAAAACATTTTTTTATATAAATGAATGGTTGCAATAGAACATTAAATTAATCAACCCCTTTGGGTGCAGGGTTGTTTCTGACCTATTTGGCACCCCAGGCGCCATCTTATCTAGACTCAGGCCACATATTTCTACTCATCTCTCTCATAATTTGTTTATCCCCCATCTATGTTGGTCCCACATGTCCCCATTTCTATTTACTACCCTATTTCACCTTCAAACCACCCCCATCCTCTCCATGTCTTGCTTACCTACTCATTGGTGGTGAGTGTCTTTCCGATTGTCTCCCTGTGGCAATACTGGTAAATGAGGGAACATGTGAGCCTTTTGTGTCATCTGACAGGCAACTAAATCCTGTGAGCCCACTAAGAGCTGTGTGTCAGCATTAGTTAGGAAATGAAGCTATGCTGGTACACCCCTGCACCCTGAGCAGGTTTACAGCGCACGGGGTGGAGTACCCCTTTAAATCCATTAGCCTGAGTTGAGAAGACAGTGTTCCTTTCAAAAACCAGACCTCTGCCACACAGGAAAAAGGTTATCTATCAGGGGGGGGGGGGGCAATAAAGCTTCTCCAGGAAATCCCCCCATCCTAGTTTTAAAGATAAGGAGATGCATGGAGGAGAACAGACCCCCTCATAAACTCATTAGGACCCATTCACATTCCTGCACGGCGCCTGACCAGAGTAGAGACATGACTTTTAATTCACCTTGATATGAAGGAATAAGTCATTCAGACATTTTACTAAATTAATCCGTTTTCCATCTATGCTAGCCATTTCAAAATTAGCAGACAATTATTAAAAATGATCTGTGTATGATTAGACCACTCAGCATGACACTACCACCTTCCGAAAGCAAACAACAGTGTGCTCCGCAGTGGAATACCCCAGGACACACGTGTTTGTGTTTGGTACCTGTGTGACGCAGAGAATGCCAGCAGCGTACCTGTGTCACTCTCTACGCGTTATAGTCGGCTGTCGCTGCGTTATAACCATTACAGTTATTGTATATTCTTTCTGCTTGTCATGACAAAGGGCGGGAGAAGGCACACACCCCCATCTCCTGTTCCAACTCCGCCCTCTGGCAGAGGAAGAGTTAAAACAACCCTGCTGGACACAGAGGGGAGTCTTTTGTCCAGCCATCCATACCATCAAAGGATTGGCATTTCATTCTATCAACGGACTTATATCCATTCCACAGAACTTACCAGAATTGGACTTCATATCTTCTGTTGGACTTATTACCGCAAAAGGACATACGGTAACTTGACAAACTGCTCAGATTATCAATAGCTATTCTTACATTTAATCCTTATTATTTCTGTATCCATTTGTTTCTATTGCTATATTTTTGTTCTGCATCATTTCTTTAAATAAACGATTCTAAATCGTTTGTCTAAGTGCTGTTCTGAAAAATCTCCGCCAAAAGAATTCATATCTCCGTAGAGACGTTACCATAACTGTTTTGAGATTAATATTGTTAGTTTTGCTATCTCTAGAAAGGTTGTCAAATTAATCATTTTTCCTACAGGATTTAGCTAGAGTTAGACTTTCGCACGCTTTATTGCGGATTGGTGGCAGCGACCTGGCCTCTATAGGAGAGCCCAGATTGTATCGATTGTATATACAATCAAAATTGGACTGTGTGTGGACTCACCAACCAATCCCATACGGTTACTTTGCCTGCGATGCTGACTTCAGGATTCCCTCAGGGTCTGAGGCTTTATGGTAAACTGCAGCAAAGGGAACAGGAATTGGTGGGTGACTGCGCATACATCACAGCGGGTGACAGGGAAGGCTGCAGAGTACAGGCACTTTAGAAAGATGCTGGGCAAAAGTGGCAGTATTGGAGAAGGCAATGCCGGTACATACATCTATATATATATCTATATATCTTTATATATATATATATATATATATATATATATATATATATAGTTATCTATATATCTTTATATATATATATATATATATATATAGATAGATAGATAGATAGAGATAGAGATATATATATATATATATATATATATATATATATATATATATGCTGTATATACATATACACAAACACACACACGCACACCCAGTTATGGCCGAAATTGTTGGCACCCCAGAAATTTTTCCAGAAAATCAAGTCTTTCTCACAGAACAGTATTGCAGTAACACGTTTTGTTATACACGTTTATTCCCTTTGTGTGTATTGGAGAAAAACAAAAAAGGGAGTAAAGAAAAGCAAATTGGACATAATGTCACACAAAACTCCAAAAACGGGCAAGACAAAATTATTGGCACCCTTAACTTAAAGGAATTCTATCAAAGATGACATTTTTGAGAAAACATCTTTAATCAATGTAAAATACATGTAAATAAAGAAGTCAGCATATATTTTTGTGTGCTGTATGTTTTTTTAACATGTGTGTGTAAGACAGTGTGCCCTGAGGACACACTGACGGCGACGGGGCACTGGAATAGTCCATGTTGATGGGGGTTACTAATTGTAAAACCGAGCATTGCAGGCCGTTTCCCTAGCCCCCTCACCCGTGGCCGCCGCAGTAACAAGCCATCCGTTCTGCTCAGTTTATCCCCGACAATAGTATGTGAGAGAGGGCGCACTTCCATATGCGCATTGATCAGTGTCCCCGTCCCGGCGAGTCAGTGGATGTTTGTTATTGAGGCAAAGTAGGGCGGAAGTGTTCCGTGCTGACAGAGCGTTGTAATACAAATGTATTCTGTATTACAACGCTGACTTCTTTATTCACATGTATTTTACATTGATTAAAGATGTTTTCTTAAAAATGTCATCTTTGATAGAATTCCTTTAATATTTGGTTGCACACCCTTTGAAAAAATAACTGAAATCAGTCGCTTCCTATAACCATCAATCAGCTTCTGACACCTCTCACCCTGAATTTCGGACCACTATTTCTTTTCAAACTGATCCAAGTCTCTCTTATTGGAAGGACGACTTTTCCCAACAGCAATTTTGAGATCTCTCCAGGGCCGGATTACCGACCAGGCAACAAAAGCAGTCACTTGGGGCCCCATTCAGGGTCAAAGGGGCCCCATCAGCACATAAACCAGCCCTCGCCATCCTGTCAGCAGTGGCTGGATGGTTATAATGGTTAAAGGGACTCTGAGCAGTGCAGTAACTATGGAAAGATGCATATCATTTTTAAGCTCTCGTTTCCCTCTTTCCAATGATATATAAACCACCGCCCTATGCCTTTTAGTTTTTGCTATTTTCGTGATCGAAATCGCGGCCGCGGCAATTTCGATCGCAAAAATTGCGAAAACTAGGGTGGCAGTTCATCTATCATTGGAAAGAGGAGAAAAAGAGCTTCAAAATGATATGCATCTTTCCATAGTTACATTGTATTACACAGGACGACTTTTCTCCAAAGTCGACAGCTCGATCTAGCACAATGCAATGAAATATAAGGAACCCAGGGGGATATAATTACAAACATCATGCTGGTAGGTGTGAGGATGTAATTAATTAGTTGTGGGTATGCTTAAAGGCATACCCACAGGCACTGCTCGGAGTCACAGACACAGGAGACCAGAGTTCGAATCTCGTCTCTGCCTGTTCAGTAAGCCAGCACCTTTTTAGTAGGAGACCTTAGGCAAGTCTCTCTAACACTGCTACTGCCTATAGGGCGCATCCAAGTGGCTGCAGCTCTGGCGCTTTGAGTCCGCCAGGAGAAAAGCGCAATATAAATGTTATTTGTCTTGTCTTGTCAAATGATGCCAAGCGCTGCTGATTGTCTTCAGAGCCAGGCTCTCCTCCTAGATCCCACTCCTGCTACTGTGCGCTCTGCCGCTGCCCACTCCTCCCTCCCTTCCCACAGAGTACCACAGCTGCAGCAAGAATAATAGCAGCAGTTGGCAAACGCTCACTCACCTATCTATGATCCAAGCGATAGAGATCCCGTCATCTGAAACCCATCTGTCTCTTCTACAGTGCAGCCGCTCGCTCTGAACTTCCTGATTCTCAGATCAGACAGCAAGTAGGAAGTAGTAATAGTAGTAGTAACAGAGCGGCAGCACTCTAGAGGAGACAGATGGGCTCCGGATGACGGGACCTCTATTGCTTGGATCGCAATAGGTGAATGTGAGTCATCTGGTGCTGTCATTCTCCCCCGCTGCGGCTGCCTTCTCTGCTGGACTATCGTATTCACTGGGATGGAGGCTGCAGGGTGGCTGACTAGTTTGGGAGGAAATCGGTTGTTCGGTGGTGGGGGTGGTTATGTAATTCTGTCTGGGGAACAGCTTCCGGTTTGGCGGTGTCCAGAGCTTTCTGCTATTGCCAGGCTGGAGATGCAGGGGGAGAGTGCTGCTGCTGTGATATCTGGCGCCCTCTTCACAGGGGTGCCCCAGCCCCTGAGTGCAAATGTCCCAGCCATTCATCTCTCACTCTGCATTTTGCTGCTGCTATTCCCTGCATTGTGCACCCACAGAGGAAAGCGGGCTGTTGCCCATAGCAACCAGTAGCTCGGCTGCCCGATGTGTGCGGCATGTTGCTGTGCAGCTGCATCTTCTGATTCTATTACAACATGATGAGGGGCCCAAATCAGTTACTTTGCTTAGGGCCCCATTTAGCCTTAATCCGGCTCTGGATCTCTCTACAAGTGTTCAATGGGATTTAGATCTGGACTCATTGCTGGCCACTTCAGATGGTTCAGATTTAGTGCTTTGTTGCCATCCATTTCTGGGTGCTTTTTGGTTTATGTTTGGGGTGATTGTCCTGCTGGAAGACCCAAGATCTTGGATGTAAACCCAGCTTTCTGATACTGGGCTCTATAGTGTGACAAAATCCTTTGGTAATTCTCAGATTCCATGATGCCTTGCACACATTCAAGACACCCAGTGCCAAAGGCAGCAAAACAACCCCAAAACATAATTGAACCTTCACCATATTTCACTGTAGGTACTGTGTTCTTTTCTTTGTAGGCCTCATTCCGTTTTCGGTTAGCAGTAGAATGATGTGCCGCAGAGTAGCAGTGAGTCTGCCCCTCTCACTATCAGTGCACTGACCTGTCTAGCCTCAGATGGACTCTGATCCATGAGGTAATATCTGCTCGAGGAATTGTGATCCATGTATATGACTTTCCCTCATGGTATAAAGGCATAATAATGCGAAAAGACCCCCCCCCCCCCCCACTGCGCACAGGAAGCCCCTCTCACCCGCAGGAAGCTCCTCCCCCATCTTGGACACTTTGGAGTAAAGAGGTCCTAGTGTAACCATCCCGCAGCTGTGTGGCAGCAGGTAAGATGGTGTCTCCCTGACAGCAGTGACTCCCTCCCCAGCATTCACAGTGACCACTCCCTCAACCTTGTACCCACAGTGACCTCTCCCTCCACCTAGGACCCGTACTGACCTCACCCTCCCCAGCATTAGCACTTAGTGACCCTGCATTCCCCAGCACCAACACTGACCTCTCCCTGTCCCAGCACCTACATTGACCTTTCCCTCCCCCAGCAGCACCCTTTCTGTCCCCAGCAGCACCCAAATTATTGTTGTTATATTATTGTTTGTCTGCACTTATCTGAGGAAGTGGACCCTATGTGGCCCCGAAACAATTGTCATGCATAGTGTTTGACACGTCATGGAATAATAAACTACACTTTTGCTCAGAAGCTGGTGTGCGAACCAATCCGTTGGACTGTTTGGATTAATATTGGATGTTGCTTTGCATCCTTGGCTCAGTACCCTGGTATTTACAGTAAGGTGTGCCGCTCCTAAACTCTAATCTTCATGCACCCAAATTACCTGCATTTAAAACCCATGTGACACCCAATGCCAACCCATAGCCAGCACTCAGTACAGGCATGGCACACCCAGGAACTGCACCCAGCACCCACATGACATCCAGTACATTCACCCAGATCTCACATGGCACTAAGTACCTGCAATCAACACCCCCTTGACACTCGATACCCACCCATAGCCAGAACCCACATGACACCCTGTACCCGCACCCAGATCCCACATGGCCCCCCAGCATCTGCATTCAGAAACGAGGAGAAGGGAACGTGCAGCCACCAGTGACAGGTCCGACTGACTCCACACCATTGAATGCAGCCAGAGCTTCTGTGACTAAATGTATGTGTTAAGCAGAGGGGCTCAGGGGGATGTTTGGGACATGTTACTGCAGGGCAAGGGGGTTGAGAGCGAAGGTCCCTCGCCACTTGTAGGTACTGCTGTGCATTTCGTGGGGAGCGAGGCCCCTTTATTAAATTTGACCACCCCCCACTTAAAGGGAACAAATACATGAGGTAACTTCAAATAAACATTACATAGTTACCTCACCATCGGTTCCTCTCAGAAGCTCACCATTTTCTTCTTGCAATAATCCCTTCCAATTCTGACAACATTTTGTCAGAACTGAAAGATAGCAGTTGCTGTCAGTTATAGCTGAGAAGACAACTGACATGCCAGGTAATGTCCATGTTTCCCTATGGCTCAGGTGGGCGATGTTACAGTTTAACAGTGTGCTGACCAGGAAGCTGTTATGGGGTAATAGCCATTTTCAAAATGGAGGATGGAGAATTCCATTGATCACAGTGGACAAACGGGACACTGGAGAGGAGAAGGAGATTGATGAGTAGACTACGCAGGAGGTAAGTATGACCTGTGTATGTTTATTTTGACTTTTCATTTTCAGGTTTTCTTTAAGGACTCTCTGCACGGCCCTGGTGAGTATAGCTGAGAGCTGTGTGGGGGACGTTCGTGTGTGGCGTCGGTGCGCTGAGATCTTCAATTAAGGTAGACAGAGGATATAGGCGTGAGACCTTTCCGAGGATATTATCGTGAAAATATTATTAAAGGTAAGTGTTCATGGTTAATTAGGGGACATTGAAGGACTTTTTCTCGTTGCATTTTGATTTCAATTTAACTCTTTGTGGAAATACCTAAGAAGCCTCCCATACCATGGACCATGCAGGCTGTCATTTTCCAAATTTCAACTGCTGCTGTTCAACTGCCATTTTCCAACTGGCATCTGCCAACTGCCATTTTTCAACTGTCGTTTTCCAACTGCCAAATTTCAACGGTTGTTTTTCAACTACCATTTACCAACTGTCATTTTCCAACTGCTGAATTTCAGCGGTCATTTTTCAACAGTAATTTTTCAACTGTTTTTTTTTTTGCAACTGCCAAATTTCAACTGTTGTTTATTTTGACTTTTAATTTTCAGGTTTTCTTTAAGGACTCTCTGCACGGCCCTGGTGAGTATAGCTGAGAGCTGTGTGGGGGACGTTCGTGTGTGGCGTCGGTGTGCTGAGTTCTTCAATTAAGGTAGACAGAGGATATAGGCGTGAGACCTTTCCGAGGATATTATCGTGAAAATATTATTAAAGGTAAGTGTTCATGGTTAATTAGGGGACATTGAAGGACTTTTTCTCGTTGCATTTTGATTTCAATTTAACTCTTTGTGGAAATACCTAAGAAGCCTCCCATACCATGGACCATGCAGGCTGTCATTTTCCAAATTTCAACTGCTGCTGTTCAACTGCCATTTTCCAACTGGCATCTGCCAACTGCCATTTTTCAACTGTCGTTTTCCAACTGCCAAATTTCAAACGTTGTTTTTCAACTACCATTTACCAACTGTCATTTTCCAACTGCTGAATTTCAGCGGTCATTTTTCAACAGTAATTTTTGAACTGTTTTTTTTTTGCAACTGCCAAATTTCAACTGTTGTTTTTCAACTGCCATTTTCCAACTGTCCTTTTTCAAATGTAATTTTCCAACTGCCAAATTTCAACTGTTGTTTTTCAACTGCCATTTTTTAACTGTCATTTTTTTAAACTGTCATTTTTTAACTGCCATTTTCCAACTGTCATTTTTCAACTGCCAAATTTCAACTGTAATTTTCCAACTGTCATTTTTTAACTGTTGTTTTTCAACTGCCATTTTCCAACTGTCATTTTTCAACTGCCACATTTCAACTGTTGTTTTTTTAACTGCCATTTTCCAACTGTCATTTTTCAACTGCTATTTATTAACTGTCATTTTTTAACTGCCATTTTCCAACTGTCATTTTTCAACTGTCGTTTTTCAACTGCCAAATTTCAACTGTCATTTTTTAACTGTTGTTTTTCAACTGCCTTTTTCCAACTGTCATTTTTCAACTGCCATTTTCCAACTGTCATTTTTTAACTGTCATTTTTCAACTGCCATTTCCCAACTGTCATTTTTTAACTGTAGTTTTCCAACTGCCAAATTTCAACTGTTGTTTTTTAACTGCCATTTTCCAACTGTCATTTTTTTAACTGTTGTTTTTCAACTGCCATTTTCCAACTGTCATTTTTTAACTGTCATTTTTAACTGCCGAATTTCAACAGTTGTTTTTCAACTGCCATTTTCCAACTGTCATTTTTCAACTGCCATTTTCCAACTGCCAAATTTAAACTGCTATTTTTCAACTGCCATTTTTCTTTTGTCATTTTCCAACTGCCAAATTTCCACTGTCATTTTTCAACTGTTGTTTTCCAACTGCCAAATTTCAACTGTTATTTTTCAACTGCTATTTTCCAACTATAATTTTTCAACTGTCGTTTTCAAACTGCCTAATTTCACCTGCAATTTTCCATGGACCCAGATCTCAGATGGCACTAAGTACCTGCAATCAACACCCACATAACACTCGATACCCACCCATAGCCAGAACTCTCATGACACCCAGCATCTGCATTCAGCACCCACATGACAACCCTTCCCTGCGACTGAATGTATGTGTCAAGCGGAGGGGCTCAGGGGAATGGTTTGGGACAGTTATAGAGCCAGGGGAGGGGGGGGGGGGGGTTGGAGGCCACATGTCACTGCAGTGCAAGAAGGCTGGGGGGGGGGGGGAAGGTCCCCCACCACTTGTAGGTACTACTGTTCATTTCGAGGGGAGGCCGCTTTCTAAAATTTGAGCACCCCCCACTCTCTGCACGGCCCTGGCATAGGCGGCATGCTAGCATTAGCACTACAGACCAATTTTTTCATCCTTCTACCAAAACTAGTGGCAGATAGGTTGTAAATATGCTGTATTGTCATCCATTAGTGGCTAAAGGCATACATCGATCATTATTTAGTGATTGTATATGAGTTATAGCGTACACTGTGGTTTGTTTAAGGATCCATTTAATGATAACTACCACATCTGATTTATAATTATAGCGCTTTATGTTTTTGACAGTGCAAAATACTGCCATAACTTACACCAAAAGTGCTCTCACAGTTTATTTTTATTAAACTATACCTGATCCAAGGCAAAGCTACTTAAGATAAACACAGAGGTACTGTATGTTCATGCTGAATCCACATACCTCTGTGCGTTGTCCGCTCCTCTCCTCGCTCGGGAAATCGCTATACAAAGCGATTTTTCAATCGCTTTGCAATTTCCCTGTACCTTCCATTGAGCCAAAGCTCTCAGGAAATGGTACATGTAGCGTGTTTGCAATTTCAAGAAAATCCAAATGCTTACATGTGAACACTGTCATTGGAAAGCATTACAGAGACACTTTAGGGTGATTTGCAAAATCACCAGCGCTTAAAAAAAATTAGCAAACGCTCATAGGGGTCGATTCACAATCGCGTGATAACTGCTATCACAGTAGTTATCATGCACTCTGCCACTCGCAGTGCTTATCACAGCGCTAGTTCACGTGATAAGCGAAGGTTATCGTGCAATCACTTGCATTTTTCACCTGAAACGCGCACGTGATCGCACGATAACCTTCGCTTATCACGTGAACTAACGATGTTCGCATGATAAGCACTGCGAGCGGCAAAGCGCATAATAACTGCTGTGATAGCAGTTGTCACGCGTTTGTGAATTGACCCTCTAGTGTGAATGAGCCTGAATAGACAGGTTTGTAGTTATTTTGCCTCCAATCACCTTTTCAGTTCCTCCCTTCACTCCTAATTGGGGAGGGAAGAGGTAGGAATGGGAGGGTGATAAGAGAGAACTTAGGGCAAGCCTGCCTCTTCCTTTCTGAGAATGTAACTTTAGCCTAAAATATAATTTTTCAAGGAGTGATTACAGAGAGCGGGGGGAACAAGGAGAGAAGCGAAAAATGAAACGAGGTATGTGGAACCAGCATGATCATACCTCTGTGCTTATCTCAGGTAGTCTTGCCTCAGGTCTGGTGTGCTTTAGGAGTATTAAGGTGAAGCTATATCATCTAAACTTTGAGTGCTGGATGACTCAATAAGCTTTAATAAAATTGATTACTTACACAAAATCATCCGAGAGCAGCTTGTAATAAGACTGTTCAGGCAGTGGGTTTCCCTCAAGAGCAAAGACCCTGTTCAAACAAAAAAAAACATCAGCAAAACTGGTATATGTTCATTTGATAGATAAAGTACAACAGACAAAGGAAAAATTGTGTTTGCTTTCCTATAAACATATACAAAATTAATATATTCTGCTATTATCAACTGCTTTATAATGTTCATTACTACTTTTAAATCAAGCCTACTGTGCTGTTATATCTAGGTAGCTGAGCAACCAGTTATTTTTATTTGTGTTTCTAGGTTTGGTGCAATAAGTACATTGTCCATTCAGCAGAACGGCCCGAATGGATCTGTTTGAATGGAGCAATATAAACAAATCCTATTGATTAACACAGGATCTGTTCACCTAAAGTAAGGTCGGCTCTGCTACATGGACCGTTTTGTACTCCAATGTGCATCGGGCCTAAAGCTAGGTCCACACTTGTCCACTGTGTTTTGGCACCAAACTGGAGGGGGAAGCAGCCAGAAGGGGGGGGGGGGGGGGCAGCGGGTGGCGGTGAGGGGTCGTCCCCCCTCCTTCACCTGGGTCCCCCGTACCCACTCCCCTCCAGCTATTTGCGCAAATGTTGTTATTGTAATGTATGAAGCGAGCGGTGGAACCTTACCTTCCTTCCTTGCGATCCACCGCTTGCCGCTTGACTTCCTGCATTGCCGCCCTCTATACTTCGGAGGGCGGCATTGCAGAAAGTCACACGGCAAGCGGAGGAAGGAAGAAAGGTAAGCTTCCATTCTCACTGCATAAATTACATTAAAGGGGTTCTTCCGCGAAATAGGAAAAAAATAAAAAGTGGTTTATTTATAAACTATTAAAAATCCTCTTCAAATAGTGCGAAAAGTGTTTTTTAAAAATGAATAGTTTCATCAAAGTAACACCTAATGTAATCAGTGACGGATGACGCCAGGGAGGCTAATCCATTTGTTAGGGGTGTTTTTTTTTGTACTATAATATCACAAACATAACTGCTGCGTACCTAGTTGACAGTTCTGTAGTCCATTGCTGTCAGGAATGGCTCTTACAATTAGAATAACGGCTGTTATCTCCCGGAGCTCTGCGCAGTTATTTATTTTAGTTTCACGGAGGGAGAGAGAGGACCCCGGAGCAATGAATCAGGCAGAGGGAGATCAGCTGATCAGTGAGAACGTAGGGTGTCTATGCAGAATCCTCTAGCGAGTGATCTCTTTGTCGCTGCAAGATTTATTGGTTTGTGTTGAGTTCTCCAGGCAGCTAAAAGTTAATAAGAAAACACAAACCCATAAATCTTGCAGCGACAAAGAGATCACTCGCTTTCAGGAGATAAAGAGGATTCTGCATACACGCCGTAGTCTGGTTGCCGGGCAATGACGTCAACAAATTACGTTCTCACTGATCAGCTGATCTCCCTCTGCCTGATTCATTGCTCCGGGGTCCTCTCTCTCCCTCCCTGAAACTAAAATAAATAACTGCGCAGAGCTCCGGGAGATAACAGCCGTTATTCTAATTGTAAGAGCCATTCCTGACAGCAACGGACTACAGAACTGTCAACTAGGTACGCAGCAGTTATGTTTGTGATATTATAGTACAAAAAAAAAACCCCTAACAAATGGATTAGCCTCCCTGGCCGACATCTGTCACTGATTACATTACGTGTTACTTTGATGAAACTATTCATTTTTTAAAAACACTTTTCGCACTATTTGAAGAGGATTTTTAATAGTTTATAAATAAACCACTTTTTATTTTTTTTCTATTTCGCGGAAGAACCCCTTTAACAACATTTGCGCAAATAGCTGGAGGGGGGAGCGGGAACGGGGGACCCAGGTGAGCAGGGACAACCCCTCTCCCCACCCTCGCTGCCTCCCCCCCCCCATCCTGGCTGCCACCCCCTCTAGCATGACGCCCCCCACCCACAGACAGGACTGGGACACAGAAAACGGATCAGTTTCTGTGTCCAAAGATGGCTGTGTAGAGAGAGTTCCGTTTTTGCATTGATTTTCACTACCCCGCTGTGTATCCGAGGTCCGTGAAAATCCTGCAAATCCGGACCGTCCGTTCAGTTTTTCAAAACAGATACCCCGGAGCGCACACGGATCCGTTTTGAAAGTGAGTCAAGACTGCTGCTATTTTTAATATTAGTATCCGTGGCTCCGGTTTTGGTCCAGGCCCCAAAACGGAGCCACGGATATGTTTTTTAAACAAGTGTGAACCTACTCTTAGACACTGATAAATAAGGTTCTGTGGTTCAGGAGCAATGCCAGATTTGTCTGCTTACCTGGTGTTAGGACAGTGTTTCTGCTTACCTGATGTTTGGACAGTGTTGCAGTATGGTGAGCAATGATAAAAATGTGGCATCTGTGAGGCCGGTGTTCCACAGGCTGAAATAAGTAATATTATACTTTATTGTACAGAGCTGCGTCCTATGTTGGTGCATTATAAATTAATCAGTGAAGAGTGTACAATGCCAACAAGAGATGAACAGTCAGTAAAACATGTCACAAGAATGGACCTTGCTCAATCAGGAAGCCTGGTACACACTTTCAATTATGATTGACCAATCAATGACCAAATTAACCGCCTCCATGTAATATGAGGTTCAACAGATATTGGACCTGATCCATCCCGAAAACATACAGATAAGTTAATTGGCTTCCCCCCAAATTGGCCCTAGACTACGATACATGCACTACATGATACATACATAGACATATGACTATGTTAGGGATTATATTTTTACCCTCTCAAAGGGACAGTTAGAGTGACTAGGCAATATACTCTGTGCAGCGCTGCGGAAGATGTTGGCGCTATACAAATACTAAATAATAATAATTTAATTTTCTCTCCTAAGATTTTTCTCTCAGGTGATAGTTTGACAATATAAATAAGCCACTAGCAAGCAAAAAAACACTCAGCATAATTTTGTAAGTACTTTTTCACCTGCTTTTTGTTACTTTTGCAAAAGTTATTTTAAACAGAAGATTAAATATTATCTACTGGGAGAAAACTTAAAGAGACACTGAAGCGAGAATAAATCTCGCTTCTGAGCTCATAGTTAGCAGGGGCATGTGTGCCCCTGCTAAAACGCTGCTATCCCGCGGCTAAACGGGGGCCCCTTCACCCCCAACCCTGTCCGCAAACCCCCCCCCGCAAAATCAACGACCAAATTGGTCGTAGATTTTGTTGCTCCTAGAGGAAGGGCTAACGGCTGCAGCCCTGCCTCTCAGCGCGACTATCAGCGGCGCATCGCCGCCTCTCCCCCGCCCCTCTCAGTGAAGGAAGACTGAGAGGGGCGGGGGAGAGGCGGAGATACGCGCTGACAGACGCGCGTGGAGCAGGGCTGCGGCGGTTAGCCCTGCCTCAATCAGGAAGAGATCCCCGGCTGCACGGAGGGGATTTCGGGGGGTAAGGGACCCCCGTTTAGCCGCAGGATAGCGGCGTTTTAGCAGGGGCACACATGCCCCTGCTAACTATGAGCTCTGAAGCGAAATTTATTCTCGCTTCAGAGTCTCTTTAAGCCTTGTACACATTTTCAATTATAATTGGCCAATCACTAACCAATTTTACCACCTCCATTAGAAGGGAAACACCCAACTGTTGGCCTATGTTAATTTAAATTTAGATAGGAAAATATCCCAACATCCCAAGGAAAGATGCAAGCAGTAAAAATGTCATCGTCCGTGATGAATTACAGACTATAAATCTGGGTGGGGAAACATTTTACAATGGGCAAACACTGACTAAATAATTTATCAATTTTAATTTAATTTGTCATTTTTAATATTTTCAGTAAAGTTCCTATTTGAGAACATGCTGTAGATTTAATCATTCCTTATTCTACTGAGTGTCCAAGTTCTTGCAGGACCTATTTATGGTCTTTTGACATAGGGATAAAAAATAATAACAATGTCCTGTAAACGCTTTTATGTTTTTCATTAAACTTTGATAGTGAAAGCAATAATAATAATAATAATTATAAAAGGCACACACAAGAGACCAACTCACCTGATTTTATGGAGACTTATGAGAGCGGGCAAACATTTAGAGAAGATTCCCATCATTTTATCATCAATCTTCCATCCTATAATCAGAATTATAAAAACCAATGGAATGACGTCAGAAGATGCCAACTAACTTCACAAAACATACATTTTCCCATGCCTCTTACTGACTGTCCTGACATGTCCACATTCACTTCCTTTCCCTAGTAATAAATATACTTACAGCATTATTTATCAAAATACTTATTTTTGGCAGAAGGGAATGTTATTTGAAAGAAGAGATTTGGTGCACTAACTGAACTGTACAGGGGGTTTTACTGCAGAAAACCACATAAGCATTAGTCCCAAAAACTGATTACAGTGTTCAGTGTACAGTGTTATAACTATCCCTGTGGGCTGATTCACGCTTGGCCGCCGCTTCCCAGCGATCGTGTTTGGGTCTGCGATCGCACTTCGGTGGCAAAATCTCACGATTTCGGCGTGATTTGCGCTTGTGAATCCAATGAATAGAATGAGAATCACATCGCAATCGCCCCAGAGACGCTGCACGCAGCACATTTGCGATTGATCGAAAGCACAAAAGCCGCAGTGTGAATGTATCCATAGGGATACATTAGTAGCAGCGCTTTGCTGATCGAAGCGCTGAAAAAGCGCCCAGTGTGAACTAGCCCTGTCTCCTTTGCTTTTGCTTAATCTTTCTGGCAAATATTTTGGGACTTATTGTACTGGATAGTGTCCCATAGTAAGGCCTGGGTAAATCTGTTGCTTTGATTAGTGGCTAACTCCCAACAAATAGCAGTTATGTCAGTAGTCCGCTGTTTGTAGCTGCACTTTGCCTTTTTTCTATTTGCGGCAAAACAATCGCTATCCGTAACTATGGAATAGGAATATGAACTACTACATTGCAGCTCCAAGAAAATGTATTTATAATGAGACTGAAAAGGTAATAATGTGAACTAGTATATTAACGTTTATATTTGTGGCATCTTCTACACTGAATTTGAACGACTACATTAAATATTAAATATGTACTACTATATTGTGGCTATAGGAAACTGTTTCTATAATTAAACTGAAAAAGATGTGTGTGTGTGTGTTAAGGTTAGGCACCATGAGGGGGGGGGGAGGGGAGGTTAAGGTTAGGCACCACCGGGGAGGGCTTAGGGTGAGGCACACCCATAAGGAGTCAAGGTTAGGCAACACCATGGGGAGGGGGGGGGGTGTTTAACGATAGGCACCACCAGGAGGAGGGGGGGGGGTAAAGATAAGCATCACCAGGGAGGGCTTAGGGTTAGGCACCACCATACAGGATTGGGTTAGGCAACACCATGTGTAGTTAAGGTTAGGTGCCGGGGGGGGGGGGGAGGTTAGGTTTAGGTGTCGATAGAGGGAGGGTTCTGCATGACAGTAGGGTTAGTACAGGTCACAGTAAAATATTGATAAAGATTACTGATATTTTGCTATCAGAATTCACTAGTAGAATATCAGTAATTTTACTGATATTCTAATAGCGGATATAACCAGTAGAAAATCGGTAATTTTACTAATATTCTAATAGCAGCTATAACCAGAGTGACAGCAATTTTACAGATATTCTAATAGTGGCAATATCGGGGTCCTTTTTACCAGGTACCTTTGTTACATATAAGCGGCTTGGGCACACAGAAGTGACTTCAGCTGTGCTTTTGGGATCGCAAACAATCATTGACAATTCTAAAAAGAGCTAAACTAATGAAAGTGTATGAAGATGAGCCCACAGGAGTGATTGCAATTATGCCAAATAGAAATCACAGAGCCTGCAGCATTCTTTTGCACTTCAATGTATAGGAATGCTGCGAAATCGCTTTGCACTAACTGTACCACAAAGAACATACAGTAAATAAATAAAACAAATTGCAATTGCTGTAAAATCGCTGGCATTGTGCTTTTATACTACCCGAAATAATCCTGGAGAACAGCCTTGAGAGGTATTATGAGTGCGTAATGCACTTGGGCTTGCTGTTGTGTTTATCTATTTGATCTTTGAGCAACCATAGTCTGAATGAGGAGTACACAGTATAAATCACCTCTGATTGAAATTTCCCGCACAGACTTCCCATCTTCATTGTCCACCTCGATTTGGATGCTTGGCTTGAAGTAAGAGAAGCGCTCTTTGATGTGGCCAAGCGTGCTGTCTTTGTCTGATGCCCAGTCCATGTCATCTGCCAGGAATAACATTCTGAATTAATATCTGACCATAGAGAACCTGCAAAGCAGGACCTCTGAGGTTGAAGGGTCACATTTTACAAAACACAGCTTATATTTTTAACAAGAAAGCACATCCACACCCAAAAGGCAAAAGGCACTCACTGCAATATTGAGTATATCAAACCAAGTCCTGTCTAGTTTACTTTGCGGGGAGAGAGGGGAAGACTGCTCTTCTTTTAGGGATCAGTTTGTAATCTTATCCCAGAATATCAGTTGCTACTTGAGCTGGGGAATACTTTGGGAACGTATTTAATTTACGCTTTCTTTTACTTTTTTAATCTTTTAAAATAACTTTTCAGTACTTTGCAATTAAAAACGTACCAAATAGTAGATAAATAAAACTAATGCCAACATTATTCTGAGTATTTTCTAGCTTGCTGGTGGCTTAAAATGCATTTCATCCAAAAGGTGTGAAAATACAGTGGGATGTTTCCACAGTTAGGAACATACTGAGGAAATGGAAGACCCACAGGCTCAGTTCAAGTTAAGGCTCGAAGTGGGAGACCAAGAAAAATCTTGGATAAACAGAAGCGACGAATGGTGAGAACAGTCAGAGTCAACCTACAGACCAGCACCAAAGACCTACATCATCTTGCTGCAGATGGAGTCACTGTGTATCGTTCAACCACTCGGCGCACTTTACACAAGGAGATGCTGTATGCGAGAGTGATGCAGAGGAAGCCTTTTCTCCGCTCACAGTACAAACAGAGCCGCTTGAGATATGTTAAAGCACATTTGGACAAGTCAGCTTCATTTTGGAATAAGGTGCTGTGGACTGATGAATTTAAAATTGATCTTTCAACAATAAAACGTCCCTAAACACTGTTGGAAATCCACTGAGGCATTCATGCAGAGGAACAAGTACAACTTTCTAGAATAGTCATCTCAGTCCCCAGACCTAAATATAATTAAAAATCTGTGGTGTAAGTTATAGGGCTTGATTCACTAAAGTGTGCTAACATAGTTAGCACGCCTAAAAGCTTTGCACGTGCAAACTAGTGTGATAAGCAGTTTGAACAGGCAAAGCTGTTACTGATCGTGCGTCATTTAGTGCGCGTGAAACGTCACACCGGTGCGCGCGAAACTTCGCACCGTCCGCGTGCAAAGTACGCTTATTAGGCTATTTTGCACGCAGACAGTGGGACATTTCGCGCACACCACTAAACTTTGCATGCGCAAACTTTTGCACGCACTTTAGCTCGTGCAAAGGCACTTTGCACGTGCTAAAGGGCTTTTCACTGGCGTGCTAACACTTAGCACGCTCTAGTGAATCAAGCCCATAGAGAGCTGTCCATGCTCAGAAGCCATCAAACCTGAATGAACTAGAGATGTTTTGTAAAGCGGAATGGTCCAAAAAACCTTCAACCAGAATCCAGGCTCTCATTGGAACCTACAGGAAGCGTTTAGAGGCTGTAATTTCTGCAAAAGGAGGATCTACTAAATATTGATTTCATTTCTTTTTTGTGGTGCCCAAATGTATGCACCTGCCTAATTTTGGGTGCCAGTTTACTCCCTGCTGCCCGCAGCTCGCCTCAGCCTGTGGGAGTCTACTGGCAAGCAGAGCAGGGCTCCGGGAAGATGGCGTCAGAAGCCGTGCACTGGAGACTATTTGTGTCTGCAATGCAGAGCTTCGGGCGCCATCTTCCCGTAGCCCTGCTCTGTGTCAGTGCGGGAGTTGTGAAGATGATCGGGGGAGCTGCGCGCTGGGAGAGTAGTCTTCTGCAGGTGAGTAAATGCTTTTTTTTACAGGTGCACATTATGTTCTGGCAAAACGCTGCCCACATTATGATTATTTTCTAGTGAAACATTGCTGCATTACGATTATTTTCTGGTGAAACATTGCCGCATTACTATTATTATTTTAATGGGGGGGGGGGGGGGGGCACAGGTTTTTTCTCCTGGAGTGTCAAAATGGCTAGAGGCACCCCTGTGACCAGAGATGGATTAAGATGAACTGTTGCGCTAGGCAAAGTAGTAGCCTTGTCTCCTACTTATAGAGAAAGTGGCAGTTGGGCCCTCTGACACCCACTGGGCCCCAGGCACCTGCTTTGGTTAATCCTGCTCTGCATGCGATAGACACCTCTCCACTGCCCTTGCCCAATGCTAGGAATCACCCAGCCAATGCACAGGAGCAGCAGACAGCTGTGACTGCATGGTTCAAACTAGAGACAAAGTAGTCTGTGCCCATACCATTCAGCAACTATATACTGGACAGCGGGTGTTATGAGCAGGTGTGACCAAACCAATCAACATTTAGGGCTCTTTCCCACTAAGACGTTGCGTTAGATGCGACGTTAAGGGCACATAACGTGGCCCTAACGCAACGCATGTGAGCGTTGAAGTTGGACGTTATATAGAGCCGCGTTATGCGTCTCTTGATGCATCCGTGATGCGCATACTATTGGACGAAAACGGCGCATGCGGCAAAAGACTGGAGCCATGTGATCGGAACACTCTGCATCACGTGGTCCCGCCAGTGACCTCCGCACAGTGCAGTGAATATTAATTAGCCATGTGGCTGCTGACAATACACATCACTGAGCATGTGCAAACAGTCTAACGCGGCTAAAGCCGCATATAACGCACAGCATGCTGCACTTTCATTGAACACTGTAACGCAACGTGGGCACTGTGAACAGCCCATTGATTTTTCATTTCTGTGAGTTGGGCTGTGTTACAGGCTGTTCTAACGTGCGCCTGTAACGTCCCACTGTGAAAGCAGCCTTAAAGTATAATTAAAGGGAACCTAAATGAGAAGGATATGGCTGTTATGTTGGTTTCCTTTTAAACAATACCAGTTGACTGGCAGTTCTGCTGACCTATTTGGCTGCAGTAGTGTCTGAATCACACCAGAGAAAAGCATGCAGCTAATCTTGTCAGACTTTAGTTAGAACACCTGATCTGCGTACTTGTTCAGGGACTATGGCTAAAAGTATTAGAAGCAGAGGATAAGCATAAGCAGGACAGCCAGACAATTTGCATTGTTTAAAAGGAAATAAATATGCCAGCCTCCATACCCCCCTCACCTCAAGTCTCCTTTAACCCTCTGCATTCCACCATGTTATAGATGACACTTGTCACTGCAAAAAAACAGGGGCTGTAAGACATGGGTTGTAGGCTGACTTTTTCTCAAAATCAGGAACTAAATAAACGTAGTATACCCTAAGCTGAAAAACTAAAATCTGCACTAAAATAGGAACTCTGTGTAAAAACAGTGACTGTCACACTTCTGCTACAAAAACAGGCATTTTGTTTGCAATTAGCACATAAGTTCCCCAACACTTATGACTTTTCCCTGGTCCGGTGAGTCCTACTCTTCTAGGCATTATGCCTATATACAGGGTTGGTTGAAGCAACACTGGGGCTCCTGACACCCCCCCCCCCCCCCCGGCTCCCGAACCGGGTACCACCCCTTGTCATCCCTGCCTAAAGGATGTCGTCCCCCGGGGCCCCTGCAGTGTTGTGAACAATATCAACTCACCTGGCGCCACTCCGTCGGTACTCCCATCCTCCTCATTCCATGCTGGCTGCCTCTACTTAGTTACCCAGCATGTGTGAGGCACATGTGTTAGTTACCCAGCATGTGCCTCACTTAGAAGAGGCAGCCAGCAAGGAGAGAGGAGGACGGGAGCACAGACGGAGCGGTGCCGGGACAGGTGAGTTGATATTGTGTACAACACTGCAGAGGCCCCGGGGATGACATCCTTGAAGCACGATAGAAAGCTGGGGAAGGGGTTCAGCAGAGCTTGAGGGCCCCTCAGCCCTTGGGGGCCCTGTGCTAATTGCCCCCCTTGCCTCAATGGGAGCGCTAGCCATGCCTATGTAACTTGCTCAAAGAGTACTGACAATTCAGCAGTTTTGTTTTTTTTCAAATTGGGATGGAGCTGCAAGCTCACATCTGGTCACTGGATCAACATATTATAAACTAGAGACAAAATTGCCTGTGCTCTCACCACACTTTACTTTCAAGGTGGTGACTGCATGCCTGCAGCTGCCTGTGTGATGTGGGCCTTGCTGTTGTGCCAAATCTGCTGTGACAATATTGGTGCAGAGAAATTTCCTAGCAATGTATTTAGCAGTAGCAGAAATTTGTTGTACATTGTTTCACTACCCCCTTTTTTTGTGCTCAGTTTACTGAGGTGATGCCAAGGTAAATTAGGAGAACCTGATGCGCTGTCTTTCCCTAAACTTAATCCCAATATTCCTCACCCTGCCGACATTAACCTTTCCATAAGTATGACCCTTTTGCTCAACAGTCCTATTCTTGAAGAGCAACTTTACTGAAAGGTAGTAGTAGGGGTAAAAAAAAGTGAGAAGTTAAAAATTAGAAGATAGATCAACAAATGATTGATATTCACTGAATAATCTGTTCATGTTATTAGACCTTTTTGTGAGCCTGCAGGCTGCAGGTGAGCATCTTAAGTTCTGGCCAGCATGAAAGCAAATTAAACAGTACAAAATACCCTTATCTATAAAAATGTTCACTAACAATGTGTTAGGCTGAAAGATTTTTTTTTTTGTATGCACAGAAGGAGGTACTGCTTTCTTAACAACAACATGTCACCTCCATCCTCCCACAATGCAAGAAGGTTACCAGACAGGAAACTGTCATAGCCTAGGCTGAAACATCACTCTGTGGGAGGGGTTTCACCTCAATACAGATGACCCTGGTGAACTATTACACAAAATGTAAGGATTTGTTGTTGAAAACGTGGTATCAATTTTTTGCAATCCTAGATTTAAGCGCCTCTTTAACTTTGCACCCGACCTTAACCCTTTCCTAGCCAGATGCCTTATGTTAAGAGTTACAGGGCCTACATGCCTTGATTGAAATATAAATCAAGAAAAATACAATCCCTTATTCCCAAAACACCTTATGAACGGGAGCAATTCTGACATCTCAGCTATGTCCCTATTGATTCTGAAATTCTTTTTTATTACTTATGACACCTCCATAATATACTGTATATATATACACCAGTATATTGTTTTTTCAGCACAAAGCAGAGATTCTTCAAGTAGTATTTTTCAAAAATGTATTTTTGTTTTCTATACATTTTAAAGGAAAATACATTTTAAAGGGAAGAAAAAATAAATAAAAATACTGATACATTGAACCATATATAGTTTTAGAATACTATTACTATAGATAAAAAAACACAAATTGTGTTTGGCTATTTATCTTGTTTGTGATAATACTTAACCATGTTGCTGGTACAATGTATGATGACAATGTTTGATTATGAAATAAAGGTATATTTTTACTGCATTTGTTTCCTTCAGTGTAATGTATAAACAAGAATTATAGAATTAAAGTTTTAAAAATTGGGGAGGAAGAGGTTAACAAGGGAGATAATTGGGTAGTTTGTTGTTTTGTAGGGGACACAGTCTTAAAATTGGGTGCAGTTATAAACATCACTAAACGTTTCCATTGTGCTAGCTCTCATATTGTACTGGCCCCCTCTACATGCCCCCCTCTCAATATGTGCTTCCCTTTTAATGCCCCACTAAAATGCTCCTCATTATAGCACCCCATTTTAGAGCTTTTGAATATACCCCCAATTATGATTCTTCCAATTACAATGCTCCTCCAATATAGCCATCTCTATTGTAGTGTTCCTCATTTATAATGGCCCTATAATAGTATTGCTATATTATAGTATCCTCATTATGATGCACAAATTGCTTTAGATCAGAACCCACAATAAAGCACAATGTCAGCAGGTAAGGAAGACTTTGAAGATCAGGGAAATTATAATACTTACTCAACAGTATCTATGCCAATTTCTGCAGACCTGGTATGGGAACTGGACAGAAGGGTCAGCTGGATAGCATACTGGTAAGGCTAAAGCCTTTGATTTAGGGTTTGAGCCTTTGAGCAGGGTTCGAATCCTGGTTTAAGCCAGTATGTAAACAATAAGAAGTATTTGGGCAAGGCTCCCTAATGATCCTGGTTGCCCATGGAGTGCACCCTAAGTGGCAGCAGCCCTGAAGTGCTTTGAGTCTGCCAGGAGACATGCGTGATATGTTATGTGTCTTGCCTAGTCTAACCCTGAGTAGTCCTATCTCGATTCAAGCGTAATTGAGCAAGGAAATAGTCACGTCACAGAGACTATAGTGAAGACTGGTGATGGAAATATACAGTTGGCAGAATATACATTTAACAAGGCTTTAGTCTAAAAACTACAACAACCTACATTTCTGTATTATGAACAAATGAACATGCCTTGGCTTTGTGCAAGTAAACAATTTCACATATTGGAAGTACCTATAGTGAAATACTGAAAGAAATAGAACTTAGAACCTGGGCATTGTGCTGAGAATAGATATAAGAAATTACTGTACATATTGATAGAGTGCTTGAGATGTCATCAATTCAATATCACCACCAACTTGATGAATTCTATAAATGTAACAGCATATAGTTTTTGTTACCAGAGTACAGCCATTAAAGGATGGTATAAGTTAAATGCAACAATAGAATCACACTTCAACTGCTTCCACACCTGCTGGTGGCTGTGCGGCTCTGACAGGACTTAGATTCCAACTATTCATCGACGCATACTCACACAGTCCTCGCCATTCCTGCCACTGTTCCGTCGCTGCACCCGCTTGCTCTGCTGTCTCAGTGACAGCCAAGCTTCCGCATCTTGGCCAGAAGCCATTTTAATTTGCTTCTGACCCAGTGATTACTGTGAGCTAATCACTGTAAACACGGCACAATAGGGAAAGGATCGCTCAGGTCCATAAGGGGTCAGAACTGTCTGGTCCCGAAACGGTTAAAATTGTAACACCTTATGTACAGATGAACATGTGAATAACAATGATTATCTCTTAACAATGGCCCATATCAAAGGAATGCAATGTATTTGGCACTATGTAAACAATCAGTTCTTGAACCCAATGTGCTGGAAGTAGGATCAATAACACAAGCATAATGATCTGAGTGATTTTCACACAGGCAACTGTGATGACCGGGTCAGAGCAAAATGGCAGGTCTTGTCGGGTGTCCTTGGTATGTTGTCTCATCAGTGGTTCTATCACTAGAGGCATGAGAGTAGTTACCTCTGCCATGCCACTGGGCAGAGCACTCCCTTGCCAAGGACCAAGTTGGCTGGTATCGTTCAGCTGCAGAGCTCCATACTGCCTGGCTCAGCCATCCTTGTAATATCAGGTTGCATTGGAAGCAAGGGGTTAAAGGTGTTTTTTTAGAAGGGCAGTGGTCCAAAAGAGGAAACTTTCGGAGTGGAATTCTATGTCTTTTCATCGGGGCCGGTCCTCTCATGAAACAAGGTGAAACATTTGCATCAGACGCAGAGATTTCAGGGGCAGCATTTTTGTACTGTGTGTAACTTCCTGAGGAGGAATGGAGTGGCTGAGGGTGAGCAGTTTGTTTGTCACAGACTCACAGCCAGTCAGTGTGCTATTGTGTTGAGCTGCAGCATGTCATGTGAGAACATTAAATGAAGCAGAGTACATTTTGGGTGCTATGCGATCATTCCACATAGGGGCATGGGGGCAAATCCTCACAAGTTTGCCTCAGGCAGTAAAAAGTCTAGAATTGGCTCTGCTTGTCATCTGGTTAGAGTAGGTAAAAAAGTTTGATACTCATTTGTCATTCCATCCTCCATTTGAACTTTCCATTTGCAACAACCTTCCATTCGTGTGCAACAGTTCTCCTTCCATATCCAGATGGTCACATTTTCCCTCTCCCATGTGCAGCCTACCCAATCCATTTACTCTGCCATCCATGCATAGCTCACCAAATGCTGTTTTCTCTGATGCTGGTGTGATGGGCATTCGTGGTCTGTTCACAACTCTGGGGAATTCTGTATAGCCCAGACGGCTGCAGAGCTCGGTGAAATCTTGCTCAAGGTTCCCTGTGCACTGGTAGTCATCTGTGATCATATATAAGCACAAAACAAACATATATAGAATAAATTACAGGTCATATGTTCACACAGGGTACTCAGTAAGAGTAAGACAACAGTGTTTCACTCCAGAACAGTGGGTGGAATGAATGGTAATTAGCTAATGGAAATTAGCCTTTAAGATCTGTCTACCCTGTCGTGGTGATGCTCTCACAAGCACTACTATTCCATATCCCCCTGTGATAAAAGTCAGATAGGTCCATATACTCTTCATTACTGGAAGAGAGTGCTAAAAATCCTTGAAAGTCTTGCAAACCACTAGAATGCTAAGTCTTAGAAAGATGGACTCTGGGTTTCAGAAAACAAAGTAACCCCAATGCCAGCAGCTGCTCCTAGTCAGCGGGGTGCTGAAAGGCCTGATTCCTATCTGTCTGGCTTTTCACAGCGAGACCCAGTTTTCAAGCACTTCTTGAAGGCAATGTCTCGCTAGTGGTGAATGCCGAAGAATCAGAAACATACTGTATGTATTGGGCAAGTACAACAGGTGCCACACCTAGAATTGCTTTTGGTACACACAGGCATCGGCAGTAGTGCAATTCGTCAAACATAGGCTAACTTACATGTTTACAGACATTGTTAACAGGTCAAAGCAATCATGCTCATTTTCAGACATTGTTTTCCAAACAGGCTTCAGAATTGGGATGCAGGAGATGCAAGGAACAAGGTTAGAAACAAGGGGATTTGGATTGTGGGGTGGGCCTGAGTTTAGAAGACGGATGGCTTGGAGAAAGAAGGTATTCCTGTGCCTGGAAGTGTGGGTCGGGATGGCTCTGTAGTGGCAGCCTGATGGGGAAATCTAGTGGGGGTCTTGATAATCCTCTCTGCAGCATTAATGACACTTTGGAGTTTTTGTCTATCCCTTGCTGATGCCCCAGTGTGGCACACAGTGATGGAGGAGAAGAGGATTGATTCGATATATCATTTAATCTGCATTAAAGGACATGCAGGTTGGTATCAGCATGGTATCTGGCTCTATCTAGCTTTGGAAAAAATAGTTTGCATGTCTGGGATGGCCAGCTGGTATGGGTGGTATCTTCTAGAATGCCCTCTGCATAAAAAAAGTAGAGCGTGACTGAATATAAAGTCAAAAGTATCAAAGGTAATTTCTGGTAGCCCAAAAAGCTGTGCTAGTGCATAAGCAAGGCTTGTGTCTGAGACGGTCCTCAGTCCTCTCCACCACTTTAGAACTTCTCACCTTCATCTCAACTAATTGCTGCCTTTTTCATTTAATCCTACTCAGAGGGTTATTTTCTAAAACTCAGACTCAGGATAAGTACACTCAGTCTATTTCCTGACCGTGAATCAGGAAGTAGAGAGCAAGCGGTGCTGCATAAGACAGACAGGAGATCTAGTGGCTGAAGCCTGGAGGCAGAGAGTCTCTATCTTATTCTGCCTGATGTGCACAACTCTGCATATGGTGGGAGGACATGAGAGAGACCTCCACCTGGGATACCATGGGAGGACCACTAGACCACCACCACATAATACTGTGGGGTATTGGGGACCACTAGACCACCTCTGGGGAATACTATAGGGCAGTGTTTCTCAACATTTTATTGGTATGTACCCCTTTTAAAGCCCTGTACTCACCAAGTACCCCCTAGCATAGTAAAAATCATCACAAGTACCCCTTGACAAATATATATTTAATTCTTATACATGATAATTGGTTCTGAAATTTTTCCAACACATTTTTATAAGTCACACAGTGCTGCTGCTGTGCGTGAAACTTCTGAGGACCAAGGTACTCCTGGCAGTTTCCTGTCTGTGAACCCTGTTACATTGTGGGAAATAGCTGTTTACAGCTGTTTCCAACTGCCAAAAAAGCATGCAGCAGCTACATCACCTGCCAACAGTAAAAATGTCACCATGTAATAAATGTCAGAATGTAAATCAGGGATTTAAAAAAATGTACAATGGGCAAACAATGACTAAATCATTTATACATAATTATTGTAAAAATTAAGCACTTTTTTATTACATTATTTTCACTGGAGTTCCTTTTTAAGTATATCAAGCCTGAGTACCCCCTGGAACCATCAGAAGTACCCCCTGGGGTACGCGTACCACACGTTGAGAATCTAGGCTATAGGGGGACCAGACCACCACTAGGAAATACTGTAGGGGGATGGGGGATAACTAGAACCACCAGGGGATATTATGGGGGATGGGGCATCACTAGAATACTAGAGAAAGCTGTATGGGGATGGGGGGGCTACTTGGCCACCATGGAATACCATGGGGGGGGACCACTAGATCACCAGGCAATATTGTTGGGAATGGGGCATCACTAGACTACCAGGGAAAGCTATATGGGGATGGGGCACACTGGACCACCAGGGAATACTGTGTGGGGATGGGGGGACCACCAGACTTCCAGGAAAAGCTATATAGGGATGGGGAGACTACTTGACTGCCAAGAAATATTGTGGGGGTGAGAGGGGCACTAAACTACAAAGGAATACTATGGGGGGACAACTAAACCACCAGGGTATACTCTGGGGGGGGAGGGGAACTTGACTACCAGGAAATACTGTAGGGGAACACTTTGGAATATTTTCTTCTGGTACTGGAGAACATTGTCTGGCCTTAATTGTACGAACATAAGAGCATCACTTTTCTAATAAGATCATAAACAGTATAATAAAGTCCCAAAGAGGATGATTCACAAAACTTGTATCATGAGTTACAGTATCTCACAAAAGTGAGTACACCCCTCACATTTTTGTGAATATTTTATTATATCTTTCCATTGGGCAACACTGAAAATATGACACTTTGATGCAATGTTAAGTAATCAGTGTACAGCTTGTATAACAGTGCAAATTTACTCTCCCATCAAAATAACTTAACACACAGCCATAAATGTCTAAACCGCTGCCAACAAAACTGAGTACACCCCTAAGTGAAGGGGTCATGTGGTCATGTTACTCGTTATTGTTGCACAGCCTCAGGTCTGAATCAGGAGCCGATGTGTTAAATGTGGTGGTATTGGTCTCACACTCTCTCATACTGGTCACTGGAAGTTCAACATAACTCCTTATGGCATGGAACTCACTGAAAATCTTTAACAAAGAAGTGTTACTCTAAACCAAGATGGTCTAGGCTATAAGAAGATTGCCAACACCCTGAAACTGAGCAGCAGCTTGATGGACAAGACCATACAGTGGCTCAACAGGACAGGGTCCACTCAGAGCAGGCCTTGCCATGGTCTACTAAAGATGTTCGGCCCACCTACTCAGCATCATATCTAAAAGTTGTCTTCTGCAAATAGACCTATGATTGCTGACAGCATTACTACAGAGGTTGAAGGGGTTGGGGGCTTAGCCTGTCCGTGCTTAGATCATTTGCTGAAATCTGCATCAAATTGGTCTGCATGGCTGTTATCCCAGAAGGAAGCCTCTTCTAAAGATAATGCACAATAAGCCCCCAAACAGTTTGCCGAAGATAATCAGACCAGGGCTGGGCCGACACCGAGGCTGAGGAGGCTGCAGCCTCTGAGTGCAGGTCAGGATGAGTGCTATATGCCCACCCTGTCGTTTGCCCGCCGCCACCGTTTTCACCTGCTACCGCTGTGCGCATTGTGCGGTATACTTCCGGGATACAGGAGGGCCTCTGAAACAAAATATTGTGGAGTGTGGACAACAGCCGCCCGTCCGCTCAGCTTTACATGCTATCTTGTTACAGACAGGCAATGTCACCCCTCCTCCTGATTCCTCCCCTGGGCACTGTCTGACAGTGTGCGTCACTGGCCATCGGGAAAATTCAAGAGAGAAGGCAGTCTGTAAGTGCTGGAGCATGTCTCAGCTAGAGCACAGGGAGCAGTGAGTAAGGGGAGAGAAGAGACAGAAAGGAGGATAGAAGAGACACAGACACAATCCAGGATGTCTCGGAGAGAGCCAGAGAGTGACACACTGAGGACAGAGCCAGCCCACAGCCCAGCAGTGTGTTTCAGAGAGTCTAGGCCAACGACCAAAAAGGAGGCAGTATATACCTTGCCATGTTATCTTTTTCCCATAGGCATTCTCTTTTACCACCTTCTGGCAGTCAATCTCTCCTCCTCAACATTTCCCTCTCCGTCCACCTCTCTGCACACCCTGGCACATTCACCTGCTGGACGCCCCAGTATTGGTTCTGTCAGCCAGTCCAGCCCGTCAGTCTGTCCTCTCAGTCAGCCCAGTCCGCCAGTCTGTCCTGTCAGTCAGCCCAGCCCGGCAGCCTGTCCTGTCAGTCAGTCCAGCCCGCCAGCCTGTCCTGTCAGTCCAGTCCGCCAGCCTGCCCTGTCAGTCAGTCCATCCCACCAGCCTGTCCTGTCAGTCAGTCCAGTCTATCCTGTCAGTCAGTCAAGCCTGTCCTGTCAGTCAGTCCAGCCCGCCAGCCTGTCCTGTCAGTCCAGTCTCCCAGCCTGTCCTGTCAGTCAGTCCAGCATGTCCTGTCAGTCAGTCCAGCCTGTCCTGTCAGTCAGTCCAGCCCACCAGCCTGTCCTATCAGTCAGTCTTGGGCCTCTGTTGGTGGAACCTTGTCTTGGCACTGCCAAGGACATGGATTACTGTAAGTCTGATGAGACCAAGATAAACTTATTTGCTTCAGTTGGTGGCAATCAGGTTAAGAATACAAAGACAAGTGTGTCCTGCCTACAGTCTAGCATAGTAGTGGGTGTGTCATATTTTGGGGCTTCATGAGTGCTGCCAGCACTGGGGAGCTACAGTTCATTGAGGAAACCATGAATGCCAACATGTACTGTGACATAATGAAGCAGAGCGTGATCCCCTACCATCAAAAACTGGGCTGCATGGCAGTGTTCCAACGCAACATCTATGGACTAACTAAGGCTTTTTCTATTTTGTAAAGCCATGTACTACCTCTCTGTCTGACACCTCTTGTTAACATGCTCCACAATATGTTTGCGCTTTATTAATACAAATAATAATAATAATGATAATGACGTCAAACACACCTTCAGGATGACCACCAGAAAAACACATCATAAGAAATGGTAGTCGCTCAATCAGCCTAATACCCATAATATGAGAAGTTCACAAGGCTGAGCAAATACTTAGAGCAAAATGTAATGGCACCTGGGCTCAAAACGCACAGATAGCCAGCAGTTAACACAACATCCCAAAATAAATGAGAATGTTGGTGCCACATATCCAAAAGGCATGTGGGTTAAGCCCCTATGTCAGCATCAAAGCCAATCTCCTACAGTGATATGCAAACTTGACTCTCCAGCTGTTAAGGAACTACAAGTCCCACAATGCATTTGCCTTTCTAAATCATGACTGTGACTGTCAGACTCCCGCAATGCATTGTGGGACTTGTAGTTCCTTAAAAGCTGGAGAGCCAAGTTTGCAGATCACTCTATCTTCAGTGTTGTCCCATAAAATAGTTATAAAAATGTTAAAGGTGTACTCACTTTTGTGAGATACTGTATGTACTTATATACAGCATGAGACTATAAACTCCTTACCAGCTGACAGAGCTGTTTTGTCTTGGGGACTTAGTCCTTGAAGAAGCAAAAGGGAAACAAAACAAGAAAAGTTGCATGATTTTTATTACTGATTAGTACTTACACACTAGTTATTGTAAAGAGAAGCAATCACCCCTTTGTGATCCAGCACTATACAGGCCACACTGGCTTTACTTTGAGTTAGAGGTTGCGACTGCACTGGGGGCCATGGACCAGAGGGGTCCACTAGGGGCCTTCCCTTAACCACAGTATCAACTTTTCAATGGTGCAATGTTAGTAATGATCACTCCTATATATGCTTAATAGTGATTATCATTACCAAACTGTTCCCCTCCTCTGCACACACATCTCATACTGTAGATGTCCTTGGCAGGTTTAGTTGTGCAATATGAATTGTTATGTAGAGAATGCTTGGGGGGACCCAATGTAAAACTTGCACTGGGGCCCAAAGCTCCTGAGCTAGACCATTGGTGGCAGAAATGGATTGTGATGGCTTCTGACCCTATTTTTTACTGTCTGTTCTCACTGAACCTAAACACAAGTGTTATGAGAGGTCGGTAAGCAGCATATTTGAATTTCCCACTGTGACCTTTTGTTCCAGTTGTGTGGGCCAGTGGAACTTGTTGCTGGGAAATTGAAATATGCTTCTGGTGGAAATTTCACATTAACCACACCGGGGTGGGGGTGGGGAGGTAAGAAGGATTAAGGTTAGCCACAGGGTGAGGGGGGGGTTAAGGTTAGGCGAGGGGGTGGTTAAAGTTAGACGTCCTGGGAGGGGGAGGTGGTGAAGGTTAGGCATTGGTAGTGTGGGGGTTCAGTGTGAGAATAGGCTTAGGTGTAGCTATATTTCATACCAATATTTTAATATTGTTTTTTTTTTTCACTTTAATAGTAGAATATAAGTAAATTTACCAATATTCTAATATTGGCTCCTCTGGGTGCCCACGCTGCCACCCCATGTTGTTTTTATCTTATTTAAAGTATTTTGAAAAACATTGTGATGTGCTGGGTTGTAACAAGTATCAATGATCAATGAGATGCAAGTAATTCTGAGTTCATGCAGAATTATGTACATTTGTATGCAAATATATGCAGCTTGAAAAAGGACCAATCAATTTAAACCTGGGTGGGACTTGATTGGACAATTTTCAAACTGCATACCTCTGGATAAAAATGTACATAATCCTGCATGAACTTGATCATTCTTAGTAACAAGAACAGGAGGTGAGAAGAAATATACTTAAAGCGGAATATAACCCTGCATTTCAACTTTGCTCTAAAACATTATTTACAGCATATTATATGCAACCAGCATTTTTTTTTACTAGACTAGCATTGGAAGAGTTACACAGAGCTTTAAAGTTCCTGGAGAGAACTGCAGACGCATCCGAAGCTTACATAGATACATTTTGTTTACATAAATGTATCTAAGTGTTGAATGTGACTCACTCTCTCTGACTGAGAAGGAGCTGGAGGACAGCCAAAGAGTGTGTAACATTTATCACTTGTTACATTCTATTTAGTTAAATGTATCTATCTGAACTTCTGCATATCTCTCCACGGAACTTTAAACCTCTGTGTTTAACCCTTCCAATGCTGGTCTAGTAAAAAAAAAAATGCTGGTTGCATATAATATGCTGTAAATAATGTTCTAGAGCAAAGTTGAAATGCAGGGTTATAGTCCGCTTTAACGGACACAAACAGTTGTAAACTAATACTGTATATAGATAAATTTCCAATCTGTTCGGTAACTCCACTAACACCAGTGCAATTCTTTCCACCAGGGCAAAAGCTGTGATACTAGTGAGTGAGCATCACCCCGCAGAAGAGGATTACCGAATGCCTAGTTCACTTTTACATTATAAGGTCTGAGTGTGCACATTCATAACCAAAAAGATAACTTCAGGGAATTCACTGCTCCGCTTCATCTAAAGCTAGACTCTTCTTTATGATATTTGGTCACATAAAATAAAATATATACACCTCCAAATGTACTTCTTTTCAAAATATAATTTATTAGAAAAACACCTATTAATTATAAAATACTATAAAGTCCAGATACGGGTCCAGATACTAAGCGATTACATATGCTGGATATAAATGACAAGAAAGTCAACCAATAATTAATATGCAGTCAGCGCAGAGAAGTAGCTATGGGTGGGCAAGGGGAGACATATGCCCCCGGGTGCAGCACTGTGAGGGCGGCCATTGCACCACCACATGCCTGAGAGGTGGCTCGCTGGCTGCCCCGAAGTGCCCGTTTCTCTCCCTCTCTCAGCAGGAGTGTTAACAGCAGCAGTATAAGGCTATTTAAAGGGAACCTAAACTGAGAGGGATATGTATATTTCCATTTTAACAATACCAGGTGCCAGGTTGTCCTGCTGATCTCTTTGTATGCAGTAGTGGCCGAATCACACACCTGAAATCAGCATGCAGCTAATCCAGTCTGACTTCAGTCAGAGCACCTGATCTGCATGCTTGTTGAGGGGCTGTGGCTAAAAGTATTAGAAACACAGGATCAGCAGCAGAGTCAGGCAACTGGTATTTTTTGAAAGGAAAATTCATATCCTTCTCAGTTTAGGTTCCCTTCAGAGGGGGCACATCTCCCTATCTAAACAGGGTGAAGGTGGCACATTTGGCTAACTAAAGGGGCACACATTTGGCTATTTAAAAGGGGGCACATCTGGCTATCTGAATGGGGTGAAGGGGCACATATAGCTATCTAAATAACTTTGGACTCCACCCATGACCACATTTTGATGTGTGGCCACGCCCATTTTGTCTAGGGGGGGGGTGTGTGTGCAAAAACTGTCTTAGTCCCCAGGCACTAAAAACCCTACCTACGCCTATGCAGTTAGGTCGCTAACACCTGTTGGACTTGGATGACAGGTTATGCTTTAAATGACACAAATGGCAGGAATATGGATAACACATGAGGTGCCCCTGGGAGGGACAAGGCTGGTGACACCCAGTTAGTACCTGCACTTTGAGGGTCATTTTCATTATTTTCTTTCAAAGACTTGTCTTTTGAGGTCTTCTCTGTCTTCTTCCCCATGACCACACGCCTGATTATGCTGTAATATGAAAAGAAACAACAAAGAAAAATCCTTCAATAAACTCGTATTTTCAGCACTCTTGTAGAACAACAGGTCCCAGCACGCCCTGGAGACAGAATATAGACTGCTGGTACCTATCTCCCCCTACCCCCCTCCCGCTCAGCCCAGAGTGACAGTTACACTTATATAGACAGGTTGCCGTTATTCCAAGAAGGTAACAGTCAGAACTTTGAGAAAATTCAGCGTCCTGTCACCATGGCAACCCCTCCAGGCCGTGCTACTCCCCTAGTCAAAGAAACAGCCACTCAGCTGCCGAAGGGTGGAGCTTATGCCGAATAAGATGGGAGGAGAATGAGAACTACGTTCCCTGCTGACGTATCAGTTATTGGAAGCGCTGGAAAACGTGAGCAAGCTACAAACAAAAGAAACAGTGCATATACTGTATAAGTGGGACGCTAGATGCTGGAACTCTCCTGAAATGAAGTTAAAATCCAAAATATTAATAGATAAGATGTTAAGTGTTCCAGGACTCCGGAATAATAATTAAATGTTTATGATAAATTGTGTAATTTGCGTTCTTTGCATACCTAATGGATTTCAATGGCATGGCATTTGTGAGACAGTGTTTCTGCATGCATTCACACAGCCGCGTAACGCCCGCTTTCCTATAGTGCTATAGTGGAGGAACATGATTCTCATGCTGGGAACACATGATACAATTTCCCGCCCAATCGGCGGGAATCGGGTGATTATTTCCAACATGTCTGATCCATTTCCGTTCAAGAAATGGATCGATTTTGTGAAGTTACATAGCTCCCAACTGTCCCTTTTTCAGAGGGACAGTCCCTCTTTGGGAGCCCTGTCCCTCTTTCACCCTCATTTGTCCCTCTTTCAGGACTTTGTCCCTCTTTCTATGTAAATATATATATTTCTATACTAAAAATGTGTTTGATTGACTCTAAACTTTATTCCCAACCTTTAAATGGATATATTACTAATTTTAAAATGTTACTATGAAGGAAAATGAACCAGGATAGAAAGGACCAGTGTGGTTTGAATTATAAAACAACATATGTTTCTTATGAAATCTTTATGTTATGCGTGACTAGATGCGTGGTGAGGGCGTGGCCTTGAGTGTGGCAGGGGTGTGGCTTAAGTGTCCCTTTTTCTCATCTCAAAAAGTTGGGAGGTATGAAGTTATCATCAAAAAAATCGATCCCTTTATTGATCTGGAGCTGTGTGGACATGTACACGCTACAACTTCCTGTCTGATCAACTGTCAATCGAATGGGAAATTGCATCGTGTGTTCCTAGCGTTAAGCAGGGTCTACACGGAGCGATTCGGTGGCTCGATTAGCCGCCGGATCGACTCTGCCGCGTCCCCGCTCGTCCGCGCGTGCGTTGGATTCGATCCCCCCTCGTTCCCGCCGGCGCCGCTTATCTTCCGCTCGATTCCCCGCTATTGTTCGCTCGTGGGGAATCGGCCGCGGCGAGATCGGACCTGTCGGATCTTATCAATCGAGCCGCATCAGCGGCTCGATTGAAAAGACACATCGTGCCGTGTAGACCCAGCTTTAGTGTTATGCAGGTGGTGGCAATAGTGGGACCCTGAATTACGTGTCCCACCGAGTTGCTGTATTTTGGAGGGGGAACAGTATTTAAACATCGTCCAGGATTTCAGCTGCAGCAACAGGGTGAGCTGTTCTGTTTGCTCCCCCAGGAAGATCTGACTATTTTTAGAAAGCTGAAAGTTCCGGCTTTCTGTTGCACTGGGTCCCAAGTCGGCATGATGCTCATATACCTCCCAACTTTTTGAGATGAGAAAGAGGGACACTTAAGCCAAGCCCTTGCCACACCCCTGATCCCACCCCTAGTCACGCATACCATAAAGATTTCATAAGAAAAATATGTTGTTTTATAATTCAAACCACACTGGTCCTTTCTATCCTGGATCATTTTTCTTCATATTAATACTTGAAAATAAGAAATATATCAATTTAAAGGATGGGAATAAAGTTTAGAGTCAAACACATTTTTTAGTAGCGAAATGTATATATTTACATAGAAAGAGGGACAAAGTCCTGAAAGAGGGACAGGGCTCCCAAAGAGGGACTGTCCCTCTAAAAGAGGGACAGTTGGGAGCTATGTGATGCTGAATTACGGGGTTTTGAAGAAGGGGTGTCCCCTGAATTTGGCTGCAGAAAGTGAACTTACAGAAGTACAGAACTAACCCGACATAATGATAAGCAGCACACACGGTAGGTCATCATCTTCCTTTGCAGCATAAATCTGTGTCTTCAATACTTATGTCAAGCGCCCTGGGTCTCTCATTACAGATGAAGGAGCAGCTAAGGGATCAAACAGAACTTAAACAAAAAGCTGCCAAACTTTCCAGATGGGATAACACGTAAGTACCGATATTTTTTCCCATGTGTGATTCTTATTTAATGTAAGTCAATCGAAACTTAGAAAAATAGCATTTATTATGTAAAAATCACATCCAATTTTGAACTTAATGAGATACAATATCATATAAATTAACTTCATTGGTACCCACAGGAACATTTCAAACCTTAAAATAGCATAGAAACATGCACAAAGGCAACGTAGATGGAAAAACTAAAAAATTGCAAAACGCAGGATCAGACTTGCAGAAAAACACAGAAAATCAATTGCATAATTTGCATGGATGAGTGTGAATATGGTGATATTTTAGACATTTGTGAAGGGTGTTGAGCAGTTCTTGTAGGTCCTGACTGAGGACCACTGTAGGACTCCTCTTGCAGCTTTCTGCAATGATAGTTTAAGCAATATCATTTAGCAGCCTCTTTTTTATTTTATTTTGCACAGGATCTTTTTTATTGCATAAAAAAATGTTAGTTTTGCACTTGAAAAATCATTGATCCAAACAGCTCACCCCAAAACAGCATTATGTGTGGTTGTTTCTTTGACAGCTTGGGGAAGCAGGACATTAAGGTGCTGGAGGCAGCATGGAAGTTAGAGCGTCATTCAAATTACAGCTATAAGGGTAAATTTGGGCGTCAGAGGATCCTGATAAAAAAAACTTCTGCGGTGCACTACTTCCTTCTTTTTTTTGTGGCGAAAGCAGCACATATTTCTACAGGTTTGCTGCAGGGGTTTAAGGTTAGGCATTGGTGGGCAGCCTTTTAGGTTAGGCATCGCTGGGTGAGGGTCCATTAGGGTTTGGCTGGTTTGGCATTGGAAAAGGGTAGTTAGAGTTTAGCATCGGCAAAGGTGTAATTTTTTATTGGCAGGGGGTTGGTTAGAGTTAGGCATCAGCAGGAAATGGTGGTCAGTCGGTTAGGGTTCGCCATCGGTAGGGGGTGAGTTAGGCATCGGCGAGGGGGTCGGTTAGAGTTAGGCATCGGTTGGGGGTTGGTTAGGGTTAGGCATCAGTAGAGCAGTGGCTCTGTGTGAAAATAGGGTTAGGTTAAGCTATCAGAATTGCACAATAATAGAATATTGGGAATTTTATTGATATTTTACTAGTGACTATTTCAGGCGCCTAAATTTCCCTAACACCCTTTTTGCATGTATGCGACAGCTTGGTGGCATTAGCATTGCCCATATGTTTTTCTTCCTTCCTTCATAGGACTGGCCTTTACCCTTTGGGCAGGGCGCCACAATATTCTTCCTTGAATGGAAGACATCTGTAAATCTCCACCAGAATGCTCTGCCCTGGCCTTCATAAAGCTCAGCCCTCGATCTCTATGAAGTGCTGCCCCCACAGGCATATGCCTGTGTGTAGCCAGTGATTCATTCCCCTTCCCCTCACATCTTTGGCTACCAAAGCATGTAGCCAGGGGAGAGAATGTCATGGATGGCTGCAGCAGCTTAAGCCCCGCCTCTGACTGATAATATTTGAGAGGTAAGTCAGCCTCTTACTCTCTCCTCACTGTCCTCCATCAAGCAGCTCTCTTTGTACGCTGCTCTCACTCACTCAATAGTCTCCAGTCTCCACCCCCTAGACTCCAAATAAGCGGAGGGGTGTTAAGGTTAAGCACCGTCAGTAAAGGGAGGGTTTACTAGCGGACATCTTTTTTAAATATACATGCTCTTCCGTGGCCATTCATTAAGTAGGGGTAAAATTGCCATGCGCAGGCAGCAATATTTATGCCAGTGCTTAACAGTGCAGCCTGCGTTATCTAAGTAATGTGCACGTTGCTAGTGTAACACGCCCTATGCAGCTTCATAAGTAAAGGTGGAAGTGCTGTGCTCTTCCTATGCGCAACTGCAACTATTTCACCACTATTTACTGACTGTGCCCCATTCACTGAACCTATACTTCATACTTACAGTCCCCTAACTATGCCTAACACTAACTCCCTCCCATGCCTAATACTTACCTTCCCTCTTTCTACGCCTAACACTATTCCCCTACTTACACCTGACACTAACCTCCCCCCTACCTTCACCTAACACTAGCGCTGTGCAGCAGCCATGTAGCCCCAGGTGCCTGATTTCTCACCCCCGCCACTGTCTCCACCAGTTTCCAGAGTTTGTAGCTGAAAACGAGTGTTCACAGACCCCAGAGCGCTGCTTACTTATCCCCGCCATTATCTTAGCCATTAAAAGAATGTTGGCTACATGATAGCCGAACTTTGTGTACCGTGGCAGTTAAGAGTATTGTATAGTTTAGTGTGCACAGAGTAATTCAACCAAATATCTGGTTATATCATACATTTAGAAACTTACTTAATAGCTGGCATATAACAGCCATCCTCGGGCCCTCAAGTGAAATGATCTTGGTCCCTCCTTCCCCCAGTTCCATTTAAACAACTCCCATCCGCATGTGTGGCTGCCACATACACAGCTCCCGATACCCCCCTTCCCTCATGTAGAGTAGCATTGGAAGCAGTGTATATATACATTAGCAGGAAAAAGTACGAGAACCCTTTGGAATTATATGGATTTCTGCACAAATTGGTCATAAAATGTGATCTGATCTTCATCTAAGTCACAAGCGATCGCGTCTGCATCCGCCCTCCTGAGGCCTGCTTCAGGATGTAGGAGGAGCTGAAGTGGAGGGCCAGGAAGCGGAGCAGAAGGGGGAAGTGCCGAACAGCTGGTGTGTGAGTACCATGTGGAGAGGAGACCGAAGAGATCGGCACAGAGTTCTTATGCAGATGCCGCCTGTGAGTACAAGCATCCACCAGCCAGAGAGAAGCTGCGAGTCAGACAGTGACTGCAGCAATCAGATATGCCTACTGTTACTCTACAGAACTGCCGCTCCTCATGTGAAGTGAAGTCCTGTAGAGTAACAGTAAGCAAACCCGGTCGCTGCAGTCTGAATCACAGCTTCTCTCTGGCTGGTGGATGCTCAGTCACATGCTGTATCTGTGTTAGAGCTCCGTGCCGTTATCCACCTCGGTCTCCTCTCCTCTTACTGTGCATGGCATTCTTAAAATTCCGACAGCCTTCCAGTGACCCTTGGAATGATCCTCTTCTTTGAATGTAGGCACTTGGCAATTTGTGGTCATTTACTCACTTACAGCTGTTTGGCTTCTATATTCAGTTGCTCCATTGCTGCACTAGTGTTTACAAATTTTAGTACGCTTTATTTTTCGTTCTTGTTTTGGGCACCTTATAAGGTTTCAGTCTAATGTATGTCTTATGTGTTGTAAATTAATGGTCGTTGATGCAGAATTTTTGTAGTGACAACTTTTAATTCATGGTACTAGTGGCTTTATCGGCAGTGTTGTTGTTTATTTTCTTTATTAAAGCTACTCAGCTTTGCAAGCAGATGGTGTATAAATTTACCTAATTGTTATAATATTTATATATCTCCATGCCCTGGCACCATTGGTGACTTTTTTATTGTTTTTATGTGGTGTATACTTTTTCTGTACAGACTATTTAAGATTGTCCCTTAGATCCCTCTCTGATTGAATTTGATCAGAGAGGGATCTTTTCCTGCTCACACACTGGCTGCACAGATTTCTAATTGATTTCAGCATGAAATGTATTGGAAATCACCCTGCTGCCACCCCCTAGTGTATATGGTCACCCCACAACCCCATGTGCAGTGTTAAAGAATCACCTATCACATGCCAGCACAAATCCTGGCCTCCGCTGACCAGCGTCACTGCCAGTGCCTGTACCACGTGATAGAGACCTGCAGCGGGTCGGGTACCCGCGGGTAACCCGAAATGCGGGTCGGGTTCAGGTACCCGAATTGATTCAAGCTGCGGGTGCGGGTCGGGTGCTGGTAGCGACTTGCGGGTAGGGTTGCGGGTAGCGGTCTGCGGGTGCGGGTAGCGAAAGCAAGCTAAAAACCTTCTTTAGCTTTGGTTTGTGTATAAAAATAGGTTTTATTAACTTTACAGCTCCCCAATGTTACTTTAAAGGTGCACTTTAAGAAAATGTAAAAAGCGGGTAGCGGGTCGCGGTGCGGGTAGCGGTTCTGCGGGTCGGGTTGCGGGTATCAAATTCACCAGAAAGCGGGTCGGGTGCGGGTAGCGGGTCGCGGGTCGGGTGCGGGTATGAAATAGTGGACCCGCGCAGGCCTCTACCACGTGACACCAGGAGCATGTAATGACATCCTACATGTGGTTTCAGGCAGGTAACGCTAACGATGGAAACCGGAGAAGGCCAGGATTTGTGACCGCATGACAGGTGAGCCTTCAACAATGCACCTGGCATATACACTTCAGAGGACTGTAGGTCGTCGGGATATTTTGAATGGCGTTTGCCGTTACCGCCGCGCACGCAATCCAGCCCTTGCAACCAAGATTTTCCAGCATGATCCATTCTTTTGACCGGAAACCGACCGGAACACGGTCAGTGTTGTGGTGCAGATTATAAATCTCCTTCGATCCGATAATTATTTGATCAAAAAAGGCGGTGTGGCCTGTAATGAGGGGCGGGGTTTAGGGTGCCAACATTTCTGTGCCTATAGGCTCCTGAGCTGTAAATCCGGCCCTGACGGTAAGACAAATTGTCTAGAAATGGAGAAACTTCAGCACTGCTGCTACTCTCCTTAGGAGTGGCCGTCCTGCGAAGATGACTGCAAGAGCACAGCACATAATGCTCAATGAGGTGATGAAGAATCCTAGAGTGTCAGCTAAAGACTTACAAAAGTCTCTGGCATATGTTAACATCTATGTTAGCTAATCTACGATACGTAAAATACTAAACAGGAATGGAGTGCATGGGAGGATACCACAGAGGAAGCCACTGCTGTCCCAAAAAACATAGCTGCATGTTTAAAGTCTGCAAAAGAGCACCTAGGTGTTCCACAGCAGTTCTGGCAAAATATTCCATGGTCAAATGAAACTAAAGTTGAGTTGTTTGGAAGAAACAAACAACATTATGGGCCATATGCAATTAAGTTTTTCTCCTGAGTTTTCTCCTAGGTGATATTTTTACAACTTGTTATAAAATGCTTTTGAAGTTGCCAGCAAGCAAGAAAATGCTCAAAATAATTTTGATGGTACTTTTCACCAACTTTTGGGTACGTTTTCATTTGTAGAATGCTGAAAATTTAGTTTACAGAGATGTTGAAAATTATCTCCTAGGAGATAACTCAGGTGAAAAAATTAATTGCATATAGGCCTATGTGTGGAGAAAAAGAGGCAAAACACACCAACATCAAAACCTCATCCCAACTGTGAGGTGTGGTGGTGGGGGAATCATGGTTTGGGGCTGCATTGATGCATCAGGGCCTGGACGGTTTGCTATCATCAAAGGAAAAATTAATTCCAAAGTTTACCAAGACATTTTGCAGGAGAACTTAAAGGGATCTAAGCAGCTCCTGGCTTCAAATAGCTGCAAGGGCTGCCATTGTTAAGAAGCTCAACCCCTGCTGTTTTACCACAGGCATTATCCAGGCTAGGTGTGAAATTATTCAACTGTAACTGAAGTTTTCTGTTTGAAGTACAATGGGGGTTTGTTTGTGGTCAATTAAGTCTAATGAGGTGATTTCTTATCTGTTTTCCACCATCTCCTGCTCAGCTACCACAGGTCTTTTATGGAGGGACAAAGTGGCTAATTTAACCCTTAGATGTAAAAAAATGAGGTAAAATGAAAGTTTTTTTAAATAATAAACCACATTTTTAGAATGCATTTTTAATTTGCTATAGAGCTGCCCTGGGTGTTAAAAATGATGCTCGGTTCACTTTAAGGCCATCTGTCCACCAACTGAAGCTCAGCAGAAGGTGAGTGTTGCAACAGGACAATGACCCAAAGCATAGAAGTAAATCAACAACAGAATGGCTTAAACAGAAGAAAATAAGACTTCTGGAGTGGCCCAGTCAGAGTCCTGACCTCAACCTGATTGAGACACTGTGGCGTGACCGCAAGAAAGCGATTTACACCAGACATCCCAAGAACATTGCTGAACTGAACTGAAACAGTTCTGTAAAGAGGAATGGTCAAGAACTAAAGGAAACATTTGGTTGAAGTTATTGCTGCCAAAGGAGGTTCAACCAGTTATTAAAGGGACTCCGAGCAGTGCAGAAACTATGAAAAGATGCATATCATTTTAAAGCTCTCTTTCTCCTCTTTCCAATGATATATAAATTGCCGCCCTACGTCTTTTAGCTTTCGCTATTTTCGCGATTGAAATTGCCGTGGCTGCGATTTCAATCGCGAAAATAAAGAAAACTAAAAGGCGTAGAGCGACGATTTAGGTGTCGCCAGAAAGAGGAAAAAGAGAGCTTTAAAATGATATCCATCTTTCCATAGTTACATTGTATTACACAGGACGACACTTTCCCCAGTGTCAGCAGCTCCATTCAGCAGAAAAAGTCGGCCTGTGTAATACATTGTAACTATGGAAAGATGGATATCATTTTAAAGCTCTCTTTCTCCTCTTTCTGGCGACACCTAAATCGTCGCTCTACACCTTTTAGTTTTCTTTATTTTCGCGATTGAAATTGCAGTCGCGGCAATTTCAATCGCGAAAATAGCGAAAACTAAAAGGCGTAGGGTGGCTGTTTATATATCATTGGAAAGAGGAGAAAGAGAGCTTTAAAATGATATGCATCTTTCCATAGTTTCTGTACTGCTCGGAGTCCCTTTAAATCCAAGGGTTCACATACTTTTTCCACCTGCACTGTGAATGTTTACATGGTGTGTTCAATAAAACCATGGAAACATGTAATTATTTGTGTGGTATTAGTTTAAGCAGACTGAGGGCTGGTGCACACCAGAGTGGTTCCTGAGCGTTTTTAAAAACACTTGTGGATAGAAAATCGCTTGGGTAATGTATTTCAATGGGCTGGTGCACACCAGAGCGGGTCGTTTTTTCCACAAACGCAAACTTAGGGGCTGCAGCATTTTTTAGATTTCTGAGGCGTTTCTGCCTCAATGCTAAAGCATAGGAAAGTGGAAAACCACTCTGAAAACCGATAGATCAGAGCGGTTTTCAAGGCGTTTTTGTTACAGAAGCTGTCCAATATCTGACAACTGCTACACACAAACGCCCCAAAAACACTAGGCATGTTTAGAAAACCTCTCTAAACATGCCTAGGAATCGCTCTGAAAATCTGCTTCAAAAACCTCTAGCGTTAGCAGATCTGTTTTTGGTGTGCACTGGCCCTGTGATTGTCTATTGTTGTGACTTAGATGAAGATCAAGTCACATTTTATGACCAATTTGTGCAGACATCCATATAATTCCAAAGGGTTCACATATTTTTTGTAGCTACTGTACCTGCTCCAGCGCTGCATCAGGTGTCCTCCTGCAACCAGCAGCCACTGCTCTATGTTGCATACCCAGCTCCTGATCATGTGGCATCCATCAGGAGCAGGCAGCACGCCAGCATACAGATTACGGCTGCGGGGAAGAAGAGGAGGCCTGATGCAATGCTGGAGTAGGTAAATATACACTGCTCCACTATGGTTACTCTGCAATGTGGGAGGGAGAAGGAGCGGGCCTCCATAGCCCCAGGGTCCCTGAGGGATCGCAGGGGTGAAGGGAGCTATTGTACTGTATTTGTGGTAAAACCGGAATAACAGAGGCACCAGCAAGGATAAAATAATTAAAATCCGCTTAAAAGAAGGGTGGCAGGTGGACACACCTCCCTCAGGTACAAAATGACCGGACAATATGCCGTTATGATAACAAAAACATTTATTTAGGAAATCTCCAGGTGTGCAACGCGTTTCACAGGCCAATATCCCGCTTCATCAGGCAATAAATTTGGAGAAACACAGCAATGGTCACTCTATAGAAGAAGTGCCTCTGTTTTAATAGTACTGTATTTGTCCACCTACCTCTTCCACTTGTCCAGAGACACCATTCTCAGCAACCTCCTTTAAAAATAGAAAGAGTCTTTTTCTCCTTTTGCTTCTGTAGATATATAGTATTTGTGATCTCCAGGAGTGTATGCATCCCTCATGTTTTCATAGGAGCCCAATAGTTTTACAGATCTTTATAGGAAATTGCCATTTCTGCTCACTTTTAAGGCAAGGATACACCAGTCTGCTCTGTACTGACTCCTTTCAGCAAATGTCACACTAGGTAATAATATATCAGTATCTTGTCCTATTCAGGTATTGTTGAGTGGACAAATGAACAGACAGGTGACTTATCACTACACATTATTTATTCATGACTTTTTTCTGAGAATAAAGCATTCATCCCCACTGACACAGACTCCTCTGGACATAATCAAGTCAGCTCAAGGCTAATTTTGTTTTGTTTTTTCCCCCTAAAATACAAATACAATTCACAATCCCCATAGCATGTTTTGTTAAAGGCAATCAATAAATAGAATAAATGTATTTAAATTATAAAGTATTTAAATTTATTCCTAAATCAGGGTCATATGAAATATTACAACTTAATCCGCAGTGAGCAATTTACCTAGGTAATTAGGGTTGTGCTACCTGTCAGGATTACTGGTAAAATGGATGTGTGTTCTGAGTTACCTTTTAAAAAGACATCACTTTGTAGGTATTGTCCATAGAAGTGCTGTATGCATGTCTGTCTCTGGTGTAGCAATAGAGGATGCACCAGTGCCCTTGGACCAGAGGGACCTCCTTCAAATGTTTTATTAGCTTTTAATTGGTGCTATGCTGGTAATGATCACCTATAGAAATGCTTTGATTAGTTGTAACCAGTAATAGACTGTTCTCCTCCCCAGCCTACACCTCTCTGACACTGCAGATGCCCTTGGCAGGTTTTGGTGCTCCATATCAATTGTTATGTATCGATGTATTACCATTTCCTGCTGCTGTGATCCAATAGCCCTTGGCTGTGGTTAGGTGTATATATGTGGTTCTGTACTCTGTGCAGCTCTGATAACATGGTGCAACTACTGTCCATCCTCATTCCCCGCTGCATTACAGGTTTCAATTAGAGCTGCTCAGAACATAAAATAGTCCTTCAAAGAGGATTTTTCCCACAAAACTACAGATTTTTGATTACCATGTCCTCATTGAGGGTTGACTATTAGAAGAAAAATTTGGTTTGAAAAGGGTTGACCCAATTCAAGTGACAAGGGGCCTAATGCACTTTACACCACCAGTATAGTTGCTGTGCATAGGCAGTGTTAGGCAATTTTACTGGTACTAACGCTGAGAGAACACTGCCCATTAACCCATTATCACCATGTGCATTACCTGTTTAATGTTTTGATGCTATGGTTACGCTCAACATAACGTGCATTACCATAGTAATGCGTGTGTTAACCTGGTTACGCTGGTGATGTTAAAGGGTTAAAGGATACCCGAAGTGACGTGTGACATGATGAGATAGACATGGGTATGTACAGTACCGAGCACACAAATAACTATACTGTGTTCCTTTTTTTTCTTTTTCTGCCTGAAAGAGTTAAATGTCAGGTATGTAAGTGACTGACTCAGTCCTGACTCAGACAGGAAGTGACTACAGTGTGACCCTCACTGATAAGAAATTCCTAAACTATAAAACATTTTCCTAGCAGAAAATGGCTTCTGAGAGCAAGAAAAAGATAAAAAGAGGAATTTCTTATCAGTGAGGGTCACACTGTAGTCACTTCCTGTCTGAGTCAGGACTGAGTCAGCCACTTACATACCTGATATTTAACTCTTTCAGGCAGAGACAGAAAAAAAGGAACACAGCATAATTAATTGTGTGCAAGGCACTGTACATATACATGTCTATCTCATCATGTCACATGTCAATTCAGGTATCCTTTAACGGGTGGTGTTCTTGCAGCATTAGTAACGGTAAAATTGCTGTGCACTGCTTGTGCATGCATCAGGCCCAAAGTGTTTGATCATAGAGAAAGAAATTAACATTTTTTTAAATAACATGCATACCAGTTTTTAGCTTGGTAGATTAAAAAAGTAAACTTTCAATACCCTTTAGACTTCTTCATCAAGCATAATCTAGAGTTTTGAAAACTTACCTTTTCCATCTATTAATTTCACCTCAAATGTTCTGCTTTGACTAATGGCTATGGCTATGGCTATTTGACTAATGCTCTGTTGCTGGTCAAAAACAGGACTGGACATATTTTCTTGAAAAAGATCTTTTCATTCATTTATTTTTGAATGACATTTTATTTACCCTCTGAAGTCTGTACAAAATATTCTACAACTTTATTGTACACGAAACGGAGATGACAAATACTGTAAATCCTTATTGTCCATGTATCTCATGGATATTACACAGAGAAAGAAATTACAGCATTTTTTCATTTGAGGAACAACATGCAAGCTCATTGTGCATCCATCCATTGCACCAGGTCTGGTCTTAGTGACATGTCAGAAGAGAGTTGGTAGAGTTCCCACAATTTTCTCCACCTTACTCCCTCAACATGTCTCAGAAGTTCTCTAATAAATCATAAACACTCTACACTCCACGGCTGAAACAAGATGTCTTTTGATCTAGTAGAACACTGTTCTTCCACCAAGCTAAGAAAGTTTGCGCACATAAACATGCTTTTGGGCTCCATGTTAATTTCAGTCTGAAGGTGTTTGGATAAACATTATCCTCTAAGCAATGATCACTTAAAACTGAAATCAAACCATGAACAAATAATTACAGACTATATGCTTTCCATTTCTTTATAGTGAAAAAAAAAAAAAAACATTCTGACTCCTTTATTTACATTCATATAGAGTTTTTCTTACAATGGTAATCCACAAATGTAATCCGCTCTTCAAGCCGAAATAGTCTGTGTTATCCCAGAAGAGTCTGGTTCAAAAACCCAGAACCGTGGCCTTGTTCCATCATGAAGCTGAACAGGTGCCTTCCAAAATAGATTTAACTTGGTTGTACGAGAGACCAGTCTCCAAACACTAAGTTGATATTTACATGTGTTTAGTCCATTCACAGTGAGACTTGTTCTACAACCAGTTTATAATGTACCCAACTGAAATCTTGAAGTTTGGCAACAAGTCACTGTAAACAAAAAAAATTCACAGATCAAAAAGTAAAACCTATGGGAAGTAACAAAATCCCATACATTTCTTTATTCGGACCAAGTCATTTTTCTGCAAGAGTACTCTTTTTTCAAATACTCATCGAGTTTTCCGCTTTGCTCCAGGAGACGGGGGATGTTGTCGGACTGGAGGCATGTCGTAATGGCTGGGGATGTGACTGTTTTTCGGAGAGTCATAATGGTTTGTTTGAAGGCTGTTACGTGGGGAACTGGTGGAAGCTGCTTCTGCTCCTCTCACAAAGCTGTCTAGAATATGAGAAGAAATGCAGGTTATTTTTTTGCCAAAACTGAGAAAATGTTTGCTCCAAAATCAATCTTTGCATAAATTTGAAAACTGACTTGTTAGGCCTTAGTTCGTACAATTACCTGTAAATGAATTGGCCCACATACAAATAACTTTTACCTCTAAGTTTTCTCCTAGGTGATATTTTTCAACTTGTCCTTAAAATGCCTTTTAAACCCACAGAAAGCAAGAAAATACTCAAAATAATTTTGACGACTTTTTGGAACTTCTTTAATTGCAAAGTGCTGAAAAAATAGTTTAAACAGAAGATTCAAAATTATCTGCTAGGAGAAAACACAGGAGAAACAGTTGCATATGAGCCATTGTGTCCAACAACCATCAGATTACTTTACCAGGTCTTACAACCACTAAACCAATCCCTATAGGTTAGCATTGTTCTGACATACAGGCCCGGCCCACTGATGATGCCAAGTGAAGCATCTTCCTCAGGTAGCAGAAGTCTGGGGGTTGCGACAGGCAGGACCAGGAAGTGTGCCTGGCCTGCTTACAGCCGCCCACTTGGCCGTGGGGGAAGCCTGTCGTGAGGAGAGGTGGAGGGGGAAACAGCATGGAGGGGGGGGGGCAGCAGGCACAGCAGTGGGGAGGGGGGTTGCACTCCCCCTCCCTCACTTGGGTTCCCTCCTGTCCGTGCTCCCCCTCCAACTATTAGCGAAGCATGAAACTTAAAGGGAATGTCCAAGCAAAATAAAAAAATGAGTTTCACTTGCCTGGGGATTCTACCAGCCCCATGCAGCCATCCTGTGCCCTCGTAGTCACTCACTGCTGCTCCAGTCCCCCGCTGGCAGCTTGCCGACCTCGGAGGTCGGCGGGACGCATTGCGTACATTTTTACGCATTCCCGCTAGTGCAGGAACATTAACACATAAATTTTTACGCATTACTGGTTCAATGCGTAAAAATTTACGCATTGAACCAGTAACGCGTAAAATGTATGTGTTAAAGGGACTCCGAGCAGTGCAGAAACTATGGAAAGATGCACATCATTTTAAAGCTCTCTTTCTCCTCTTTCCAATGATATATAAACCGCCACCCTACGCCTTTTAGTTTTCGCTATTTTCGCGATTGAAATTGCCGCGGCCGCGATTTCGATCGCGAAAATAGAGAAAACTAAAAGGCGTACGGCAACGATGTAGGTGTCGTCAGAAAGAGGAGAAAGAGAGCTTTAAAATGATATCCATCAAGCCATAGTTATATTGTATTACACAGGGCGACTTTTTGTCAAAGTCAGCAGCTGCATTCAGCAGAATGGAGCTGCTGACACTGGGGAAAGTGTCGTCCTGTGTAATACAATATAACTATGGCAAGATGGATATCATTTTAAAGCTCTCTTTCTCCTCTTTCTCGCGACACCAAAATCGTCACCCTACGCCTTTTAGTTTCCTCTATTTTCGCGATCGAAATTGCGGTCGCGGCAATTTCAATCGCGATAATAGCGAAAACTAAAATGCGTAGGGTGGCAGTTTATATATCATTGGAAAGAGGAGAAAGAGAGCTTTAAAATGATATGCATCTTTCCATAGTTTCTGCACTGCTCGGAGTCCCTTTAATGTTCCTGCACTAGCGGGAATGCGTAAAAACGTACGCAATGCGGCCCGCCGACCTCCCAGGTCGGCAAGCTGCCAGCGGGGGACTGGAGCAACAGTGAGTGACTACGAGGGCACAGGATGGCTGCATGGGGCTGGTAGAATCCCCAGGCAAGTGAAACTCATTTTTTTTATTTTGCTTGGACATTCCCTTTAATGCGGCGGCAGCGGGTGGGGTGTAATCAACTCACGCTAATGTTTCAAGCTGCGCTAATAGCTAGAGGTGTAGTGTGGATGGGGGACCCAGGTGAGGGAGAGGGGGTCCGACCCCCCTCCCCACTGCTGTGCCCGCTGTTCCCCTTTCCTGGCTGCTACCCCCTCCAGGCTACATATGTGGGGGGCAATTATACTGCCTATACGGGGGCAATTGTACTATCTATACATGGGACAACTATACTATTTGTACTGGTGCAACTATAATATCTATACTCGGGCAATTATACTAGCTACCTATACTGAGGCAACTATACTACCTATAATCGGGCAACTATACTACCTATACTCAACCAACTATATGAGCTACCTATACTGAGGCAACAATACTATCTATACTTGGGCAACTATACTAGCTACCTATACCGGAGCAACTATACTACATATACTGGGGGCAACTATACTAGCTAACTATACTGGGTATAGTAGGATAAGAGGCACCCTTGTTGTTGGATGTATGTATGTATGTTATCTTTATAACAATAAATTAAAGTAAGATTCTTGCCTTCCTTATACAGGAAGACATCCACTCATAAAGAATGAAGATATTTATTTCTAGATTGCACTTCAGACAACGCGTTTCATGGCTCAAACCGCCACTCAGGTCAAAATAGGGTGCTCAGTGGGTATCTGCGAGTTCCTGTGCGCCAAGGAACTCGCAGATACCCACTGAGCACCCTATTGGAGACCAATTTCCAGGAATCAGTGACAAAGCTGAAGCTGCGCCAGGGCTGGATCTTTCAACAATACATCGTCCCTAAACACTGCTCAAAATCCACTAAGGCATTCATGCAGAGGAACAAGTACAACGTTCTGGAATGGCCATCTCAGTCCCCAGACCTGAATATAATCGAAAATCTGTGGTGTGAGTTAAAGAGAGCTGTCCATACTCGAAAGCCATCAAACCTGAATGAACTAGAGATGTTTTGTAAAGGGGAATGGTCCAAAATACCTTCAACCAGAATCCATACTCTCATTGGAACCTACAGGACGCGTTTAGAGGCTGTAATTTCTGCAAAAGGAGGATCTACTAAATATTGATTCAATTTATTTTTTGTGGTGCCCAAATTTATGCACCTGCCTAATTTTGTTTAAACAATTATTACACAGTTTCTGTAAATCCAATAAACTTCATTTCACTTCTCAAATATCACTGTGTGTGTCTCCCATGTGATATATTTAACTGACATTTTTTTATCGTAACAACCAACAATTTATACAGGAAAATCATGACGATTAACAGGGTTACCCAAACTTTCGCATCCCATTGTACATCCAACAACAAGGGCGCCTCCTATTCTACTGTATCTTGTTGTTCCACCGCACGGTGTGGGGTTTCTCACTACACCTTGGTGAAGTGAAGCCTTTTGAAGGAGCAGCGACCAACCACTAAAAGACCGAGTGGAGACGGGATTTCTCCACATGCCCGGATGAGTGGTTGCTTCTATTAGCAACCCGCACCTGTGAGTATAATATACTCAAATCTTTCTCCAATTATCTCTCGATATTACACCATAAGGGCTCACGGTGTCCCTATGTTTTTTTTCTCCCCTGTTTTACTCAACCTTAACTATACTGGGGCAGCTATACTAAATATACTGGGGGCAACTATACTAGCTATCTATACTGGGGCAACTATACCACCTATACTGGGGACAACTATACTGGCTACCTACACTGGGGGCAACTATACCTGGCTACCCTATACAGGGGGCACCTATACCTGGCTACCTACCTATACTGAGGGTGAAAATTTTCGGGTGCTGTGCGATCATTCCAAATGGGGGGGGGGGGGGGGATGGGGTAGGCACATCCTCACTAGTTTGCCTCAGGCAGCAAAAAGTCTAGAACTGGCTCTGTTGACAATAGCATACCATATCAAAGTGTATCATTGTGGTTGATCTGCATGAACATTCCTCACGTTTAACAAATTTCTTTGGAGTCACAGAAAAAACTTTTGTGTTAGAACTGGCTGGTTGGGTATACCTAGTTATCAGTTATGAATCATTTGCTCATTGAGAATCGGGAAGTAAGGTTTGTTCAGATACCAAGGTTTAGGAACACTTTAAAATGCCTGATTCTTCCCCACCCTCCAACTTAGCTTCATCTTATCCGTATCTGCATATCATCACAGCACCAGGTTTAACCACACACCTGTTTGATTACTTTCAATGGGGGTTTTCAGACTGGCCCTGCTTAAAACATTTTTGCTAGCATTTGGTTTGCTAGCTTTTTCGTTGTTGTCTAGCACTTTTCAACTACTTGTTAGTATTGTTTAAATTGCAGAGTGCTGTAAAAATATTTTAAATAAGATGAACAATTATCTCATGGGAGAAACCTTAGGAGAAATAAACTGAATAAAGGCTTACATTTAATAAAAATACAGAATCCATGAAACAATGAAGGGCCTTTTTATCAATGTTTGATTACTGACGTTGATTGGGAAAGCCATTCCTTTTTGTCTAAGCAACGAGGTGGGAGTTGTGCACAATCAATGGTTGCATTAAGCAGCATGGAGCTAGTGGCAGCAGCTGTGTGATCAATATTCGGACTCCGCCTACAACCATGAACTTATGGATCCTTTATCTGGCCTAATAGTGTATGTTAACCTTAAGTAAATTTAAGTTAAACCTTGCAAACTTGGAAACTATCATCTGGAAGCAGCATTATACAGCTTCATATGTTTTTGTCTGTAATGCTGGGGATACACGGTACGTTTCTGTACCGTGTATCGACCAGCTGATCCGGCCAGCTGATAATATTCAGCTGGCCCGATCAAGCCGCTCGACCCCCGCCCGCTCGATTCCCGCCTGCGGACAATGGCAGGGAATCGAGCGCTGATAAGGAGGCGGGGGCGAGCGGTAATCAATCCGCGCGCACGGACGAGCGGGGACGTGGCTGGGATCGTTCTGGCGGCTAATCGAGCCGCCGGTCGACCCGTGTATTCCCGGCATAAGACAGGCATCTGTGTGGTTTTCTGGTTGCATTATAACTTTACACCTGTTTCAAAGCAAGTTTTTGAAACCTTACCTTGATCTTGTGAGTCCACCTGATACATGGCATCTTCATCAAATAGACCGATCTCTGCATATGACATTTCTCTGTGAACTGGAGACTTCATCTCCATATAATTCCCCTCTGAAGTCCTGGACATCAGCATAGGAAGATCTTTAATGGTTGCATACGGGTTCTCACTGTTCAAGGAGCTATTGCTTACGTTGAGAGCTGAATCCTTCACATAATCTGCAATGGCAACATAACTTCATGAATCTCAAAGGATGATTTCTTCTAGTAAAGGAGTCTTCATCTTCTTTAGTCTATGGTGCTTGAACCACTTAATGACAAGCTGACTTATAAAAACGTCCTGCTAGAACCTCTTAATGGCTCCAGGACGTTTTTATAAGTCAGACAGTGCTGCTGCCGCTGTGCGTGTGCGGGTGCGCGCCCCCGCGCGTGCACATGCATTCTCGTGCACGTGCAATAGAAAACCACCAAAGAAAAAGTACACCTTTATTTACAAATACTATATTGTCACCATACTTTTTACTAGGGACATAATTAAAACCTTGTGATAACCAGAACAAATAGGCAGATAAAATGTGTGGGTTTTATGCACACTAGCAGTGTTTATATTAAAACTATAGGGGATGAAATTGGGGAAATAGTGTATATTTTCATCTTTTCCTTGTTTTTTTCCTGTAAAATGCATAGAAAATAAAGTAAACACTGAAAACAAATATCAACCCAAAAAACCCAATTGGTGGTGAAAAACACAGGATATAGATCATTTCATTGTGATTAGTAGTGATTAAGCTATTGGCAAATGAAAGGGGTGAGCACTGAAAGGTAAAAATCGCTCTTGTCCGTTAGGGTAAAAACGCCTTTGGGGTGAAGTGGTTAAGCTTACACTATGCCCACCCACTGCCTAGCAATCTGACAAGGGGTCAGCACCACACTTAAAGGGAACCTTAAAGTGAACCTCCGGACTAAAAATCTACTCAGCAGAACTGAAAAGGCTTGGTGTTTCTTTCACAGTTTCACAGCATCAGAACTTTGTTTTTCTTACCAAAGCATCATTTTTAGCTGCATTTTTAGCTAAGCTCCACCCATCAAAGAAAACTGCCGGGCTGTTTCCCTAATGCTGTGCAAAGCATGATGGGATTTCCTATGTTTTTATTCACGTTGCCTAGCAACTGGGAGGGGTGATTAGCACACAGGACAGTTGGAGCTGTGTCTCATACTCCCTGTCACCTCCTTTCAACCAAAAAGATGGCTGCCGTCATGAAATCAAACATTTGCCTGTTCTTTTAAAACAGGGTGTGTAAGAGATTATATTACCTATCTATTTTAATTAACATAACTAATGTAACTTAATGACAGTATTTTTTTAGGCTGAAGTTCCTCTTTAACTGAGAGGGATATAGATGTTTAATTTTAAACAATGCCAGTTGCTTGGCACTCCTGATGATCTCTTTTGCTGCAGTAATGGCTGAATCACACACCTGAAACAAGCATGCAGCTAATCCAGTCTGACTTCAGTCAGAGCACCTGATCTGTATGCCTGTTCAGGGGCTGTGGCTAAAAGTATTAGAGACACAGGATCAGCGGGGGAGTCAGGCAACTGGTATTTTTTTTAAAGGAAAAATCCATATACTTCTCAGTTTAGGTTCCCTTTAAGTAATTATAGCTGTGGTATAAAACCCAGCATTTCTTCTTTGCTCTAAAAGATTATTTACAGCATATAATATACTACCACTATTTTTTTTTTTAAGCAGAACAGCAATTGAAGGGTTAAAACACAGGACTTACTTTTTCAATAGAATGCTCCCTGCAGGGAAATCCACATCCAAACTGGTGATAACATTATCTTGTGTTTACTTAAAGTGGATCTGAGGTGAAGATTTGCACCTTTCATTAATGTGACTCTTATAGATAATTTTTAGGGCAATCTTCTCCTCAAAAAGTTTTATTTTTTTGTTTTCTTACTTAATTGCCTCATAAATTAATAATGCCACTCCCCCAGCCCTTCCAACGCCTCGGCGTTCTCAGTCCCATGACCCACATGCTTATGGGAGCTCAGTCTGGGCAGGAGGAGTCTTTCGCTGAAGCAGGAGAAGGGGGCGTTCCTAGCCAGGAGCAGCTGAACTCATGCGATGCTTGTGTGAGTTCAGCACTTGTCAGCGAGTCAGTCTGGTTTCTTGTTTATTTATATTTTTAATTGAAATCTGTGAGTAATTGGAGTCTGTGAGCTGTGTGTAACAGCTCAATACAAGATCCCCTCCTTCTCTGAAGTCCACTGACAGTCGGCACTGTCTGCAAGTAACTCGAAACCTCCCCCTGCACTCACATCCACACCTCCTCTGCATTACGTCCCTTATTACATCTCTTCACCTGCTGGGCTCCAGAAACAAAAGGGAGTAATGAGCTGGAACGTGATGTGCAGTTTCACTTTCTTGTGGTCACTTCCTCTCTGCACAATGATTGAAGTTTTGTTTATCTGTGCCTGCATTCCATCAGACCAGCTAATGTCCACACGCAGTGCAACACTGTAAGTTACGATGTGTAACTGAGCAGTGAGCACAAGATGTACTCCTGTTGTGTGATCTTCCTTATTAATGTATGATGAATGAGGATTTGTCAGCTGGCTGCAGTGGAGATGGCTGCCTGTGGCTGGCTATAAAACGACTGTGGCACTACAAATGACAGCATGCCCCATCAGTAATTATTAGCAACAAAGGTTTAGTAATATCTGGTTTCCACAGCTCAGTTCAGCATTCCCTGAATTACAGTTCAGCATTCACTCAAATTACACCCCAGCACACACTGAGCATGCACGAGATTTCATGGGCAAGGGGGCGGAGAGGGGAGGAGGGAGGAGATGGGACAGGCTGAGGGCTGGAGATGCAAAGCAGATTTGCTTGTGTGTAATGTGAACATGGCCGCTCTCATTGTATCACAGGAAGAAATTATAGTTTACTTTTGAAGCTGTTTGCTGCTAGATGGCCTGAGAAAACTATCTAAACTTAAGATAAGATATATAGATAATTTACTTGCTATAGTTAGTTTTTCATCTCGGATCCGCTTTAATTGTAGCAGAGAGGAATGTAAACATTCTTTGACTGTGCAGGTGAATTTTTTATTAAATTAATGTATGTAGATGTAATTTTACTATTTGGCCACTAGATGTCCACCCCCCTACTTTTATTCCTCTTGTATACAGAACAGTACACAGAGGACCTTATCTGTGTATGTTTTACTTTAAAGAGACTCCGTAACAAAAATTGCATCCTGTTTTTTATCATCCTACAAGTTCCAAAAGCTATTCTAATGTGTTCTGGCTTACTGCAGCACTTTGTACTATCACAGTCTCTGTAATAAATCAACTTATCTCTCTCTTGTCAGACTTGTCAGCCTGTGTCTGGAAGGCTGCCAAGTTCTTCAGTGTTGTGGTTCTGCTATGAACTCCCCCTTCCAGGCCCCTCTATGCACACTGCCTGTGTGTTATTTAGATTAGAGCAGCTTCTCTCTTCTCTCTTATATTTTACAAGCTTGATAAATCGTCCTCTGAGCTGGCTGGGCTTTCACATAGTGAGGAATTGCAGACAAGGGCAAAGCTGTTTGCAGGAAGAAAAGAGCAGCCTGAAACTTCAGTGCATGAGAGATGCAGGGGGAAAGAAACACACAAATGATCTCTTGAGATTCAAAAGGAAGGCTGTATACAGCCTGCGTGTGTATGGATGTATTTTCTATGTGTGGACATACTGTACATCAACCTGCTTTGGTGGCCATTTTGTTTGTTTATAAACAAACTTTGTAAAACTGTTTCTAACCACTTTTAATGCGGCGGGGAGCGGCGAAATTGTGACAGAGGGTAATAGGAGATGTCCCCTAACGCACTGGTATGTTTACTTTTGTGTGATTTTAACAATACAGATTATCTTTAACTTTTGGCAATGACCACGGCATCTCATTCATGCTGTGATTATTGATCACAGGCACTTAGATCGGTGAATGGAAACTGTGTTCCCATTCACTGATCGGTCTACTAACGGGCGATGACGACAACGCGTGCAGGAGCGCATACTGCAACGAAAGGCATATATCTATGCCGCTGTAACAGGAATGGTCCTCCAGTGGGGTCTTGGTATACTGCCTCAGATACATAAAGTGGTTCAATTTTATTTGCACACCACAGTGTAAAACATGACCAGACAAATAACATTTATATCACGCTTTTCTCTTGGCAGACTCAAAGCGCCAGAGCAGCAGCCACTAGGGCGCGCTCTATAGGCAGTAGCCGTGTTAGGGAGTCTTGCTTAAGGTCTCCTACTGAATAGGTACTGGCTTACTGAATGGGAAGAACCAAGAGATGAACCCAGGTCTCCTGTGTCAGAGGCAGAGCCCTTAACCAATACACTGTCCGGCTACAGCAGCAACAGATTGCTGTTGTGACCTACAATAAAAGTATAAAATCACCTATATATACCAAATCAGCAATATATATATATATATATATATATATATATATATATATATATATATATATATATATATATATATACCAAAATCCCCAACCATATGCTGAGTGATGAACTGCCTGGTGAGTGGAAGGGGCTATAGCGCAGACCTGATGGGGAACAGGCTGTACCAAAACTCACCCATCAGTCAAGGCAAAAGAGGGAGGGCTGTTCCCCATCAAAAAACTGTAATATAGTAAAACTATTGGACTGTTGATTGTCACCTATTGGGCTGTTGATTGTCACCTCAGCTAGTCGAATTCATCGAGAGCTGATTGCGTAGTGGTTAGCTCTCTCGCCTTGCAGCGCTGGGTCCCTGGTTCAAATCCCAGCCAGGGCACTATCTGCAAAAAGTTTGTATGTTCTCTCTGTGTTTGCGTGGGTTTCCTCCGGGCACTCCGGTTTCCTCCCACATTCCAAAAAAACATACGGATAAGTTAATTGGCTCCCCCTAAACTTGGCCCTAGACTACAATACTTACACTACATAATACAGACATATGGCAATGGTAGGGATTATCAATAGAAATAAAATCCTGCGCCTCAGCAAATTAGCATAAATTAGTTGATTATGCTAATTTATGCTAATTTGCTGAGGCACAGGATTTTATTTCTATTGTTTTTTCACTTTTGATGGGTATCTGCACACTATCCCATTTTTCCGTGCAGCCTTGCCATTTATATGTCAATCAGCGCTGCAATCATTTTCTTTGAAAATGGTAGGGATTAGATTGTGAGCTCCTTTGAGGGACAGTTAGTGACGAGACAATATATATATATATATATATATATATATATATATATATATATATATATATATATACAAGAAAGAAGCAAAGAGTTGCAGCACACTTGCTCTATTGAGCTTCACACAAGTTATACACAGGCAAACAGTTTCGGCTGTCCCCAGCCTTTATCAATGCCAAAAGACAAATGCATCACAGTCCATTTATATACCCGCCCATACAGGTTAATTAGGAGTGACATCACAAAGTGGACCGCCCATTATGGGGATTAACCCTCACAGTCCAAACAGTGTTATAATCACACTTATCTGGTGCTAATAGTCCATAGGTCCACATGTACAATCTGTAGTTCCAATCTTCATCCGGTCATGGTGTATACCAAGTAATATCAACATATAGTATACCTAAAAAGGGAGAGGTTACAAAAATAAATGCAGATCAAAATCTTTGTTAAGACCATTAGGGAACAAAGTTCCCAATCTATCTATCCACATAACTTCACGTTTCTTTAAAAGGAGAATACGATCTCCCCCACGCCTTTGCTTGGGTATATGGTCTATGACCATGAACTTAAGGTCACTATCCCTATGTCCCATTTGTCTCCAATGTTTAGAGACTGGCAATTCAGATGTCACAGACCTGACAGAGCTCCTATGCTGTGCAATGCGATCCCTGACTTTTTGTGTGGTCTCCCCCACATAATGGAGACCGCATGGACAAGTTAAGAGGTACACAACATAGGAGCTCTGGCAGGTCAGGAAGTGTCGAATACAATAATCTCCACAAAATGTGGAACCCTAAGGCCCCGTTCACACTTGCGGTTGTCTGCCAAACGGACCGGATGACCTGACCGGATCCGGACCGGATCCGGATCGGAACCGTACGGTTCTGATCCGGATCCGGTCAGGTTGCATCAGGTGTTCATCAGGATGCGATCCGGATCCGTTTGGCAAAAGTTACGTAAAAAACCAAAAAAAAGTTTGGGGTCTGGGAGGTCAGCAGAAGGGGGACCTGTGGAATCAGGCCCTCCGCTGTTTAGCACTCACCTCCACCTCCAACATGCTGCCAACATCTCCAGCTCGTGCTGCTCCACTCCAAAATGCTTGCCCATGTGTCCCCGATCCAATATCGCCGCAACAATCCTCATAGGAAGTGGGGTAGAACATCCGGATTTTTAGCCAGTGTGTTGTGCGCTATCCGGTTCTCATTGATTTGTATTGGCCGGATGGTGCAGTCCGGCTCCGCCCCGGATACGGCTGCCGGAGGAGCCGGACCAAAAAATAGCGCATGTTGGAACGGACGCCGGAGTCCGGATCCGGTCCGGCTCCGGTCCGGACGAAACGGACGCATGTGAACGGTGGCATAGACTTACATTGCTATGCCGTGCGTCCGTTTCGTCCGTTCCGCATGCGGTGCGGCTCCGGCACGGCGATTCCGGATAGCCACCGCTAATGTGAACCGGGCCTTAATCATGTTGATGCATTCACTGCAGGTCAGACAGGGGAAAGACCCCAAGCGCTTTGGTCCCAAAAAAGTTTCACCTTGTTTCACTATAGGTGGGAAATCGGCCTTCACAACCTTGTTTCCTATTGTTTCATTACGTCTGTAGGCCGGAATGGGAGGCAAATGGAATTCCTGTACCTCAGGGTACGCACTGCCCAAAATGTGCCAATGCCTTTTGATGCATGCCAGCACTTTATTGGAAAGGCCATGGTACTGGCACACAAAGGGTAGGCGTGATCCTTTGGTTTTGCCTATGCCCGAATCCAATGTTTGTTCAGGAGAGACAATTTTCTCCAACTCCTCTTGTAACAATTCTTGGGGATACCCACGTGTTGAGAGCTTACCAACCATCTGCTGTCTCCTATCTGCCATTCCATCAGAACATTTGGTTCGAGATCGTCTATGACAAAGTGGAGATAAATTTCCTCGATACCACTATCAAGAGGGCAGGTGATGCACTTATTTCTGATTTTTATCAGAAACCCACCGACCGAAACCAATGACTCCGTTTTGAGAGCTTCCACCCACCTGCTGTCTTCCGCTCGGTTGCCAGGAGTCAATTACTCCGAGTTGATAGGATCGTTTCTGATCAATCTAAGATAGCAGATAGGAGACAGCAGATGGTTGGTAAGCTCTCAACACGTGGGTATCCCCAAGAATTGTTACAAGAGGAGTTGGAGAAAATTGTCTCTCCTGAACAAACATTGGATTCGGGCATAGGCAAAACCAAAGGATCACGCCTACCCTTTGTGTGCCAGTACCATGGCCTTTCCAATAAAGTGCTGGCATGCATCAAAAGGCATTGGCACATTTTGGGCAGTGCGTACCCTGAGATACAGGAATTCCATTTGCCTCCCATTCCGGCCTACAGACGTAATGAAACAATAGGAAACAAGGTTGTGAAGGCCGATTTCCCACCTATAGTGAAACAAGGTGAAACTTTTTTGGGACCAAAGCGCTTGGGGTCTTTCCCCTGTCTGACCTGCAGTGAATGCATCAACATGATTAAGGGTTCCACATTTTGTGGAGATTATTGTATTCGACACTTCCTGACCTGCCAGAGCTCCTATGTTGTGTACCTCTTAACTTGTCCATGCGGTCTCCATTATGTGGGGGAGACCACACAAAAAGTCAGGGATCGCATTGCACAGCATAGGAGCTCTGTCAGGTCTGTGACATCTGAATTGCCAGTCTCTAAACATTGGAGACAAATGGGACATAGGGATAGTGACCTTAAGTTCATGGTCATAGACCATATACCCAAGCAAAGGCGTGGGGGAGATCGTATTCTCCTTTTAAAGAAACGTGAAGTTATGTGGATAGATAGATTGGGAACTTTGTTCCCTAATGGTCTTAACAAAGATTTTGATCTGCATTTATTTTTGTAACCTCTCCCTTTTTAGGTATACTATATGTTGATATTACTTGGTATACACCATGACCGGATGAAGATTGGAACTACAGATTGTACATGTGGACCTATGGACTATTAGCACCAGATAAGTGTGATTATAACACTGTTTGGACTGTGAGGGTTAATCCCCATAATGGGCGGTCCACTTTGTGATGTCACTCCTAATTAACCTGTATGGGCGGGTATATAAATGGACTGTGATGCATTTGTCTTTTGGCATTGATAAAGGCTGGGGACAGCCGAAACTGTTTGCCTGTGTATAACTTGTGTGAAGCTCAATAGAGCAAGTGTGCTGCAACTCTTTGCTTCTTTCTTGTATGCTCCTGTGGGAATTGGGCCACCCCAGTTGCGTGCACACACAGACGATCGGATCGTGATAGCTGCTGATCCCTCTGGACTATATATAGATATATCTATATATATATATACACTGTACAGCGCTGCGTAATATGTCGGCGCTATATAAATACTAAATAATAATAATAATAATTTATATGTGTGGAGCAAGCGCTTTTATTATTAATTTTTAGTGATAAAAAGAGCACAAATCATTTTTTGTTAATGTCCTTATAATTAAGCCACACAAGGACTGAGGGATTGTTTTACACCTATAGGGGCTATTCAGTGGCATCCTTGTAAAAATATGTTATGGGTAGTGATTGCTCACGGAATACTTACCATTTCCTTTGTTATAATAGACACCAACACTGTAACTTCTGTCAATACAATATCTCCCTGCAATTAAAAGAATACATTACATTATCTTTTAGGTAAACTTCAGCATTTCTAACAGTAAGTATATTTGTATGATTCCATGCAAATAGGAATGAGCCTTTCTGTTCACCCAAATCTGGATTCCAGCAGAAGGGGTTATTTCCCCATAACGCCAGTGGATACTAACCAAGCATCATGATCAGAGTTGCTAACCCAATTTCTCATTTTTCCTGGACAAAATGGTCAAAAAATCTGGACACCCCAAGTTATGGATGGACAGGGGCGGATTCAGTAGCGGGCTTTTTAGGCAACTTCTTGTGAATTTCGGAAGGAAAGAAACATAGCTAAAGCAGGTGATTACTGCATAAGGCTCATGTGAAACAGCCTTCCTGAACTAAGAAGAAATGTTCCCCATAAAAGAAACATGATGTCAGTGCTATATTAATACATAATAATATGATAGGACATTAGACTATGACTATGGAAGGATTAGATTGTGAGCTCCTCTGAGGACAGTCAGTGACATGACTATGTACTCTGTAAAATCAGGGCCGGTTCAAGTAACAATTGGGCCCTAGGGCAAAATTAGCCTGGGGGCCCCCCAACAGACACCCCCCACGACCAAAAAGCGTAATTAGGGGCTCTTTGTTGCAGTCAAATTTCCCTCCTGGGCCCTTGAGCTGGCTACTGACCCTCCCCCAATCACCTCCTAACTTAACTGTGCTCCCTAGGACCTCTGCAGTATCTATGTCAGTGTAGTGTCTCACCTGCCCACCAGCACAGATGAGACGCTACTCTGCCAAAGACTCTGCACAGTCCCTCAGGAGCAACAGTTAAGATGGGAGAGGGACACCTTGGGGGCCCCTACAGGCTCTGGGGCAATTGCCCATTTTTTCCTATGGTAGCTCCGGCCCAAAAATGCTGCAGAAGATGTCAGTACTATATAAATACATAATAATAATATGGTAGAACATTAGACTATGACTATGGTAGGATTAGTGTTAAGCTTGGTGGTGTATTCTCCACAGTCAGCATGCAACGCATGAGCTGGCGTGGAGGAGGTACACACACTAGCACCAGGAAACAGGCTATCCCTAGTATAGTGGAGGGGAGGACTGACTCCAATAGGAGATTGTGGCGCACAGAGCCGGTGCAGATCTGACAGCCACAAACAATGCTTTCGTTATAACGTCTCAGCGCAAAGTAGCGCTGAGCGCACAAACCAGAACTGAGGAGATCAGGACAGGTAGACAGAATGAACGCTTGCTTGCTAGCTAGCGGCTACTTAGCGACAGCAAGCGTCCAAAACCAGACAGACTGGAATGAGGCAGCCAATGCGATGCGGCGATGGCGTGCCTCACAAAGACAGGACAGGACAGTCAGAAAATAGCAGGATTAAGATAGATGAACGTAACACAGATAAATATACAATAAGTATGTTTTCCTAGCGTATTACAATTACAGCTATCAATGAAACTATTTGTAACTTCTGACTAACATATGTATATATCGGCAATGAACCGATATATGACATAAGCAGGAACGCTGACTAACACTGGAGCAAAACAGGGAACAGGGCTCAGAAGGATTCGCTATCTCTTCGCAGAGATGAACGCAATCCACAAACGGTAACAGGACAGGATTCAGAAGGATTCGTTATCTCTTCGCAGAGATGAACGCAATCCACAAACAGTGACAGAACAGGATTCAGAAGGATTCGTTATCTCTTCGCAGAGATGAACGCAATCCACAAACAGTAACAGAACAGGATTCAGAAGGATTCGTTATCTCTTCGCAGAGATGAACGCAATCCACAAACAGAACCAGGAGCAGGGTAACTACCTCAGCACGGGTGGTCACGGTACGCGCAACCTACCAAAACGTGCTGGAAAGCTGACTAACTGCACACAGGATATAAACAGTTCGTGTACGTATACATCAGCGACACTGATGTATTAACGTAACACAAATACAAGGAAAATAATAAACGTGCTGGTATGCATATATATTGGCAATGAACCAATATATGATGCAAAGACCAGCAAACTATCTTTATAACAATAAACACGATCGGAGGCTAAAGCGACAGCAAGGCAGGCTTAAGCTGAAGCTATGAAAACCCAAGGAAACCCTGCAGGAAGCAGATCTTTATACTGAGGTCATCCAATGGGAGCAGACATGCAGATTCCCACACAGGTGAATGATAATCAGTCACAAGCTGACAGCAGGGAAAGACAGACAAAGCTATGCAACTTGCATGGAAATAGATCAGAACTGCCTGAGCTGCAGCACTAATACTTCCAGTAATAGCTGCTGCAGCAGCGATCATTACAGTACCCCCGCCTTTAAAAGTGGATTCCAGACGCTTTTCAAAACTGAAATTTCCAACAAAACAGTCTGACTGATAATTCATGATGACCGGGACAGCCCGGCAAGACCGAATTCCAGAATCAGTCCCCACAAGACTGGACCCATCAGAACCAGAACCTACAGAACCATGCCCATCAGTACTACAAACCCCAGTGCGACACCCATCAGAACCATGATTTCCAGAAGAAAGCCCTCCGAAACTCCCTGAGCGATACCCACCGCCTTCCAGGAACAGTTCAGAAACGCCAAAGCCTTTGCAATGCCCACCGGTACTGTCTTTACCAACACAAAACCCACTGTTGAACCAGTCCAAGGCACCAGGACAAGTTTTCTCAGAGACCTCCCAGAACACCTTGAAGCTCCAAAGAGATCCCCATAGGTCAGAATGCCCCTTAGGCTCACATGGAGAACTATCAAGAACCCCTATGGAACCTAGGGCAATTCCCGAGTCAGGGCCACAAGGACAAACATCAATATCAGGGCTTTCAGGGACCAGAACCATCTCTGGGCATGCAGGCAGACTGGCAACATCAGAACGTGTTCCCACTAAGGAAGCATCAGAGCACGCTAACACCTTAGACACACTTGGGCATTCTGGCACACAAACAACATCTGGGCACACCGGCACAAGAGAAACCTCTGGGCATGTCAAGGAACTGTGAGCCTTAGGGTCAGCCAAGACAGGACCAAAACCAGGACTGGCCAAAAAAAAATCATCATGACTAAACTTCGCAACTACTGGACTTTTACACGAGAATGCTGGATCAGACTTAGATGTCGCTGATTCCAGCAAAGTCAGTAAAAAATCAGATTCAGGGGCACTAACAAGACAGGACAAATCTTCTGATGTATGCACTGAACCAGACAGGGACTCCACAACTACCTCTGGACTGGACAGAGACTCATTTAATACACTGGATTGGAGCTCATGAGGCGCTGCAGAACAAGTCAGTATTGCAGCAGCCCCCACTGGACTAGGCAAAACTGAGGAATTCCCTGGACAGGAAGGGAACTCTGGAACCTCTGCCACAGCGGCCAGAGAACCAGAATCTTTCAGGATACAGGGCTGGGTTTCAGGAACACTCATCAGACCGGACTGAAATTCTGAGATTTCTATTATTTTGACCAGAGAATCAGAATTATCCATGTTACAGGGCAAGACTTCTGAAACATTCAGAGGACAGGGCTGGAGTTCCTCGGCTGTTACAACACTGGAGAGGGACTCAACATTGGTTAAATCAGACTGTGTACAGGGCAAGGTATCTGACACACTTGCTGACGAGGACAATATTTCAATGGCTTCTGCTTTGCTGGGCAGAAATTCATCAAGTTTTATTAGAGCAGACTTTAATTCCAAAACAGCTGCTAGACAAGTGAATATTACTGCAACACCAACTGAGGTAAGCAGTGCTTCAGCCTCCTCTGCTAGAGGGTTTAAAGTATCCAAAGTACTGGGTGAAGCATAAGACTCTGCGACCACAGCTTCACTGGACAGGATCACTGAACAGTCCATATTGCAGGGCAAAACCATGGAAGCACCTGCTGGACAGCATAATGATTCTGTGACCTGAGTTTCATTGGAGAGATCTACTGCACAATTCATGGTACAGGGCAAATTTATTGGAAAATTTTCTGAACAAGGTAATAATTCTGCGATTTCAGGTTCACATAGCAGATGCTCTGAGCTATTCACGAAACTAGAGCGAGGTGTAGAAACAGGAAGATCAAGACACAATGTTTGCGCATCTGAATCACCATTCATTTGTAAAATTGGAAAATTCAGATGCTGGGGTTCTGAGTTTACTAGACAGGATTGCTGGGATTCGGAAACTGATGCAGTGCACCTACTGGCATCTGCTGGATCAGACAGGAGTTGAACTTTATTAACACAGGTAATTTCTGCAGAAGTGTTTGCAGAGACAGGCAAGATTTTTCTGGTGTCTGTTTCACTAAACAAAGAGTCATGAGTACTGGCTAGGCTGGACTCGGAGGTCAGCAGGACCTCTGGATTCTCTGCTGAGAAATTTGCGCAGGGCAAGGTTAAGAATGTATCAGTGGCTTCTGTTTTACTGGGAAGTAACACTGAGTTATCCATGGTACAGGGTGGAATTGCAGGAACTTCAATTTCACACAAAAAGAGCTCCGAATCACCTGCTGAATCAGCCAAAGGTGCTGAAGCAGGCGGGTCAGAACGCCAAATTTGCGAATTCGGAGTCACATAAAAATCATCCAAAATCAGTTCCCACACATCAATCAAGGGAGCCACACAGTCATACCTACACACACCAGCCTCTATTAGGTTATAGGCTGACTTAATGCATGCGTTCAATACCATTTCACTTTTTGCACTGTAAAATTGACAAAATGAACTTGAATCATTCTTCCATTCACAGACCAGGGCTTCCATCTCTCCCCTCTCGAATGGAGGATCCCATGCATACTTAACAGGCAGATCATGGTTTGCAGATATGATTGTGGCAGGCACATGTATAGGGTTAATTAGCAGGTGATTGGCAGATTCCTTATTCTTAAGAATTTCCAATACCTGTAGCAAGTGTTGAACTGTAGTGTATGCAAACTTTCCTTGCTTTACAAATAAGTTGATTTGTTCAATACTCTGTAATATCTCCTCATAATCATACTCAGATAATTCTTTTAAACAAAAATCTTTATTTTCCCTAGCCAGGGAGGAAAGTTCATTAGTAGTTTCATAAGTCCATTTAACTCCCCTGAAAGACAATTGCATTTCATTATCTGTTAATGGCAGAATCTCATTATAGGTCTCAGTCGCTAAGGATAACGATTCTGCAGATTGGACACGTTTCTTAGAACGTTTGCGTTTTGCCTTTGACCTTGCGGTTTTTGGTGATTTATTCAAAGCTGCAGGAAAATTATCAGTAACACTTTCTGCTTGCTGCTCATTCTTGCAAGCAATTGAAGGAGCAGCTGATTGGCCTGCTGCCAGGAGTTCATTAAGAGGAAAAGGCAATGGATCTATGCGCAACCAGTTATGGATCACAAACGCTAGAAATTCCAGTGGTCTCTCTTTCAAATCGGAATGATTGAGAACATCAAATGCCCACTGGAATAATTCCCCTTTAAACAAAATATAACTTAGTTGGAGTGCCCAGGTTGAAACAGGAGTCGCTTGGAGATCAGGATTGGTCAGGAACCTGGCACATTCAGAGAAAAACTCATTTTCTGTTTCAGAGCTAAGTTCTTCAAATTTCTTAAAGGAACAGGAACCATAATTAACAGTGTCATACTTTCTGGGAATCCCCCCCACAATGGGGATTGGTAATGGGGTTTTCATAATGTTAAGCTTGGTGGTGTATTCTCCACAGTCAGCATGCAACGCATGAGCTGGCGTGGAGGAGGTACACACACTAGCACCAGGAAACAGGCTATCCCTAGTATAGTGGAGGGGAGGACTGACTCCAATAGGAGATTGTGGCGCACAGAGCCGGTGCAGATCTGACAGCCACAAACAATGCTTTCGTTATAACGTCTCAGCGCAAAGTAGCGCTGAGCGCACAAACCAGAACTGAGGAGATCAGGACAGGTAGACAGAATGAACGCTTGCTTGCTAGCTAGCGGCTACTTAGCGACAGCAAGCGTCCAAAACCAGACAGACTGGAATGAGGCAGCCAATGCGATGCGGCGATGGCGTGCCTCACAAAGACAGGACAGGACAGTCAGAAAATAGCAGGATTAAGATAGATGAACGTAACACAGATAAATATACAATAAGTATGTTTTCCTAGCGTATTACAATTACAGCTATCAATGAAACTATTTGTAACTTCTGACTAACATATGTATATATCGGCAATGAACCGATATATGACATAAGCAGGAACGCTGACTAACACTGGAGCAAAACAGGGAACAGGGCTCAGAAGGATTCGCTATCTCTTCGCAGAGATGAACGCAATCCACAAACGGTAACAGGACAGGATTCAGAAGGATTCGTTATCTCTTCGCAGAGATGAACGCAATCCACAAACAGTGACAGAACAGGATTCAGAAGGATTCGTTATCTCTTCGCAGAGATGAACGCAATCCACAAACAGTAACAGAACAGGATTCAGAAGGATTCGTTATCTCTTCGCAGAGATGAACGCAATCCACAAACAGAACCAGGAGCAGGGTAACTACCTCAGCACGGGTGGTCACGGTACGCGCAACCTACCAAAACGTGCTGGAAAGCTGACTAACTGCACACAGGATATAAACAGTTCGTGTATGTATACATCAGCGACACTGATGTATTAACGTAACACAAATACAAGGAAAATAATAAACGTGCTGGTATGCATATATATTGGCAATGAACCAATATATGATGCAAAGACCAGCAAAGTATCTTTATAACAATAAACACGATCGGAGGCTAAAGCGACAGCAAGGCAGGCTTAAGCTGAAGCTATGAAAACCCAAGGAAACCCTGCAGGAAGCAGATCTTTATACTGAGGTCATCCAATGGGAGCAGACATGCAGATTCCCACACAGGTGAATGATAATCAGTCACAAGCTGACAGCAGGGAAAGACAGACAAAGCTATGCAACTTGCATGGAAATAGATCAGAACTGCCTGAGCTGCAGCACTAATACTTCCAGTAATAGCTGCTGCAGCAGCGATCATTACAATTAGATTGTGAGCTCCTCTGAGGACAGTCAGGCAGTGACATGACTATGTATTCTGTAAAGTGCTGCAGGAGATGTCAGTGGAATATAAATACATAATATTAATAATATGGTAGGTCATTAGACTATGGCAAGATTAGAGTGTGAGCTCCTTTGAGGAGTGTGTGTGTGTGTGTCATGCAGCCCTGCTAAAAGGGTGAACAGGATTTCCCAGGACCCCTCCCAGCCAGGCTACCGTTTCTTCAATTTCCTTCCATCGGGCCGATGCTACAGAACCATCCGCCCAAGAACCAACAGGCGAAGGGACACCTTTTTTTCCTCAAGCAGCCCTCCTGCTGAACTCCAGCCACTTGAGAGGTACTCTTGCCCCCACTCAGCTCAATACTCTAGGAGTGGCACATGGGAGCCCGATCCTGCTTGACCTAGCCGTCACCCTGATACACTTCTAGGAACAACTCAAGTCAAGGTGCTGCATGATGTTATCCCCGGGGCTAGACAAATCCACTCCTGGTACGGCTACTCATGAGCAAACTGCATGTCGTAGAGCATTGACTATTTTTTGTGTATTGTGTATTTCCTACCTGTCTTTTGCTTGTTTTCATTGTTAACGTCTTAGTGTCAATTCTGTCTTTGCTCTATTGCCAATGCCATGTGAACCACAACCAATTCTGGGTACCACTTCGGTTGCACTTGGCGAAATAAAGATTCTGATTCTGATGCCTGGCTGCCAGGGTTCTGCATTATGTCACACACACTCTGAGGTTCTTGGACTGCATCCTGATTCTCACTGTGGATGGTGCAAATATCCCCAGGCAGCCCAGAGCAGTTGACACACATCTTCAAAGTTCATACCTTGCTCTGTGTCTGGCTGCCGTTATCTTGGGAGAGACGCTAAGAAGACGGGGGGGGGGGGGGGGGGGCAGCAGGGGCTGAAGGCTGAACAGTGCACGCTGCTCTTTTCCTGTCTGCCCTACAGCTGCTGCTGTTTCCTGGATGGGATTGGAAGGGGCGGGCTTGCTGGCTGCCTGACTCTCATTGGCTGGAGAGAGGCACCAGCATACGCATCAGCGTTACTGATTGGATGGCAGAGGAAGGAGGAAATAGAAGCCTGAGGCTTCTTAACCACCTGCTGACCGCGTCACGCCGATGGGCGTGGCCGCGGCGGCAGCCCCAGGACTGCCTAACGTCAATTGGCATAAAGTCCTGGGGCCAGCTAATGCAGGAGATCGCACGCAGGCTGCGCGCGCATCTCCTGCTTGGGGGGCGGAGCTCAGCCCCGCCTTCAGTCTCCGAGCGGCTATTGCCGCTCGGGAGACTGTTAGACGGCGTGATCGACGTCTATTTACAAGTACAGCGCTGTGATCGGCAGCAGCGCTGTACTGGGGACAGCCGTGTGACACGACTGTCCCCCTGGGGGACAAGAGAGCGATCGGCTCTCATAGGCAAAAGCCTATGACAGCCGATCCCCGTAATTGGCTGGCTGTAGGGAACGATGGAGGGATGGAAGATATTAAAGAAACAGTGTTTTTTAAAAAAAAAAACACAAACAATAATATTTATAAAAAAAAAAAATAGACATGGGGGAGCGATCAGACCCCACCAACAGAGAGCTCTGTTGGTGGAGAGAAATGGTGGGGGGGGAATCACTTGTGTACTGTGTTGTGCAGCCCTGCAGCATGGCCTTACTTTTTTACTAAAAATGGCCTGGTCACTAGGGGGGTTTAGCACTGCAGTCCTCAAGAGGTTAAAGAGCTGCCGCTGGGGTCCAAGTTGCTCGTAGCCGCGGTGCGCACACAAGATCGCAACAGTGTTGACATTTTTAGACGGACGCATGTTCCTAAGTACGGGCAGGTACGGACAGGGTAAATTTGACATCATATGTACGGACTGCCCGTACTTTGACGGACGGTTGGCAACTGATCAACTCACAAAATTGGTAAAAGGTTAGCATTAATCAATGCTTACCCATGTGAACTGGCGGAAAAAGAGGGTCCTCCAACTGCCTTGTCATAAAGATGTAACATACTGCTCAGCGCGTAGATCATGTGATCTTATTTAATGTGATGTCATTAAATTTGCAGCAGGTTTGGATGTTTTATGGATTCCCGGACCGTATATATGAGGAGGTAGTTAGGAAAACTCCCACTGCACGGCTAGAGGTTTGCCTACGGGGCGTAGAATGATAGGGCTTTAATAATAGTTGTACCATAGTTAATGCATAACTATACTTATAATACCAGCATTTGTATAGCGCTTTTCTCCTGTGAAACTCAAATCACTGTAAGTGAGATGAAGCTACTAGGGGCAAACTCAATAGGCCACTCTGCAGTGTTAGGGAGTCGTGCCCAAGGACTCCTTACTGAATTTTGTGCTGGCTTACTGAATAGGAAGAACCAAGATTTGAACCCTGGTCTCCCATCTTAGAGGTACACTACAATAGGTACACTATCCAGCCACTGTTTACTAGAGTGTTCTTATCGATTGCGCCTGAAAATGATCAGTCCCTATGTGATATATTGCACTTCTCCGTGGACCCATTATCCCCTCTCTGCCTGTTGTTTTCAGCAATTAGCTAAATATCCCTTCAGAAGCATGTAAATTAATCTTTATAGTGGTGTGGAGTCATCAATTGTGATGTTTTCCATTATTCTCTGTGGTGAACATTGCAAGCCCCAAATGCCACTGTACTCAAGTTACTTACACCTGGGAAGATGCAGAATGACTATCAATGAAGCAATGGCCTCATAGTCTCTAGCAGTAGTTTCACAACCTTTTTTCAATGCAGCTGCTAACCACTGTGACACACAAGCAGCCACCTGTAGCTGCATAGATAGTATGTATAAGCTCTGCTTACCGTTGTGATTCATGAGCTCCCCTTGATGTTTCCAGTCAGCTGGCAGTGTGGCATTGTAATCTGGACTGAAGCCACTCATCCTTTCCCTCTCAGCGTTCATTGCATTTGCAAAATGAGGATTACAGTTCTTCTGAATAAGAACAAAGCCATGAAGAGAAACAGATAAGACTCAGAAATTAAAGTACCGTAATCCTTTAGTGCACTGCAGGGGTGTCAAACTCAATCATGCAAGGGGCCAAATATAAAACATAGTCTTAAGGTGCCCATACACTCGTCAGATTGGCAGCAGATAGATAAGAAATGCATCTGATGATCTATCTGATGCGTTTTTAGAACATTTTTTACCAGGATAGAATTCCAATAGATTTCAGTTTGAAATCTATTGAAATTCGATCTAATGGCATTTTTTTTGCCATCAGATTTCCATTAAGGCCAATGCAAACTGATAAGCAATCTCATCAGATCGACCTAAACTTTCCACCCTGCCAGTTCGATGGAAATCCATCGAAATCGATCGAAATCGGCCATCGATCGGTCGATTGGCCAACCGATTTGCTATCGATCGATCGGGATCGATCGGTCAGCCAGAAAATCGGCTGAGTGTATGGGCCCCTTAAGTCACGGGCCAAATTGTTTATTGCAATCTAACATTTATTGAAACAGAGTGGATAAGTCGGCACTTGCTGTATACTGTCATTTATTCCAAAGGTGGCAATACATCATTTCACAAAAACATTGTGGAGGAGGTAAACATACCGTATAAGAAGGCTGTATGAGGTGGGTGGGTGCTGGGCACAGAAGGCTCTTCTGTGCCCAGCACCCACCCACCTCATGCAGCCTTCTTATACGGTATGTTTACCTCCTCCACAATGTTTTTGTGAAATGATGTATTGCCACCTTTGGAATAAATGACAGTATACAGCAAGTGCCGACTTATCCACTCTGTTTCAACATATGCATCTTCTGTCCACAAGCAAGCCTGAGCACGCTGTCTGCACCTAAGGTTTAAGAAGACTGTTCCTCCCTGCCGCTTCCCTCCTAGCATGTGTAGTTAGCTGTAGTGCCGACTCTTTTTTCTTTTTTTCTGCTTGTGTTTCACCTAACATTTATTGAACAGTCTCAAACTATAGTGAGTGTGGGAGGCCTGCTCCTCCCACTTTTGCAGAGTAGCCCAGTGCAGTAGTTTAATATTTGCCTGCTCCAGAGCGGTGTCTTAAGGAGTCCCATGAGTTATTGCTGCACCCAGGCTCAAACTAACAATGTTTCAATTAGACATGCTGTGCTCATCTCAAGGGCCTCATAAAATGGTGAGGAGTACCGCATTTGGCCTGCTTGCCATCCGTGCTTTATTGGAATGAATCTGGAAGTATGACTGCATACTGTGTAGCCTTACCACCTCTGCTGTCTGTCACCTGCTGGGATTTTCAGAATCCCTGGAGGCTCCCAAAATTAGCTGGTATCAGGGCTGGCCCTAGACTTTTTGCCGCCTGAGGCAAACCTGGAAAAAAATTACCCCCCTCCTCAAGCCGTGGGTGGGGGGCCGCTGAGCTGGAGGGGATAGCGGATAGGAAGGGGGTATTGGGCAAAGCGGCGGGAAGGGGGGTTGGACCCCGCCTCCCTCGCCTGGGTCCCCCGATCTGCGCTCCCCCTCCAGCTTTAAATAATTAAGTAGCAGCCGCTACTAGTAAGAGGCAACAGGCGAGGATGACTCACCTCTTCCGCGTTCCAGCATGCGTTCCACTGTCGTCACTTCCTGCAATGCCGCCCACTGTATTGTAAGTGGACGGCATTGCAGGAATTGTCGACAGTGGAGCGCATGCTGGAACGCAGAAGAGGTGAGTCATCCCCGCCCGTTGCCTCTTACTAGTAGCGGCTGCTACTAAACATTTTAAAGCTGGAGGGGGAGCGCAGATCGAGGGACCCAGGCGCTACCCACTGCCCGCTACCCCTTCCACCTCGGTGGCCCCCCATACCCACGGACAGGCGGGTGCCACCCCCCCATAAGTGCTGCCTGAGGCATTTGTTTCACCCCACCTCATGGGCGGACCGGCCCTGGCTGGTATTCATCAGAGCCCAGTCCAGGCAATGCTACACACACAAGTGGCCATATCCCCCCCAGCCTGGCCACACCACTTCTTACCCTCTAGCCACATCATAGACCAGCCTTACCACTAATGCACAGAGGAGGCAGTAATAAGCAATAACATGTGATGAGAGGTATACATCAAGTTTTATTTCAGATTCTCATCTAAAGCTGGCCATTCACATATAGGGCTTGATTCACTAAACCGTGATAACTCAAATATCACACCTTATGAAAAGAAATCACACCTTATGAAAAGATATCACACCTTATGAAAATATATCACACCTTATGAAGATATCACACCTTATCAAAGTTAACTCGCCTTATCAGAGTAGCATAGCAAGCGCTACAAACCCACAGGGGCTCAGGGCAGGGTGAGTGCGTTTGTAGCGCTCGCTATGCTACTCTGATAAGGCGTGTTAACTTTGATAAGGTGTGATATCTTTTCATAAGGTGTGATATCTTTTCATAAGGTGTGATCTTTGATAAGATCACACCTGATATCTTTTCATAAGGTGTGATCTTTGATAAGGTGTGATATTTGAGTTATCACGGTTTAGTGAATCAAGCCCATACTGTAGATTGATGCTTTAGCTGGACTTATGTTGAGATGCGAGTTATCAGACTATGAAAAGTTAAAATATAATTTTTATTAGCACCTATCTGTGAGTGATGTGGTGTTATAAATCCTCTTATTAGGCATGAAAAATTACTTCCTGTATTCCACCATGCCTTATAATAGATCTGAGCTGAGGCTTGTTATTGTAATCTACTTGGTAATAAAAAATAACATTTACATATCTTTTTTCCAATAATAAATTAAGATGAACTATCACTGTGGGGTTTTGCACTTTGCAGTCACTGCCCTACTTTATTTTGTATAAGAAGTGTATATTTATTGACAATTTAAAAAAATTACCTTTTTGGAACCTGGCCTGTCTTGGCTGCTGGGCACAGGAGGTAGGGCAGGACCACACTGAGAGAGGGTATGATAGCTAGGGTTAGAGTAGTAGTGCATGTATCCGGGGGGCACATCTACAGAAAGAAATAAGAAAAAAGTTACATTATTGTTATGGAGTATTAAATAAAAAATCCAACATGCTACTAGTTTTACCCATCCATTTAACAACAGGCTTAACAATGGCTTAACAATAGTACTGCACAGGCGCAGAACACTCCCAGGGACGGGAACGCGATGGAGGCATCTGCATGGCAGGGCCGTGCATGAGCAGTATGCCTCAACCAGAAAAGTCACCAGGTCGAATAGTGGAGGATCCAGGCGGCACAGGAGGACGGCGAGGGAGTGATCAGCCTAAAGTAGACTGGAGGAAGCCTCAGGTATGTATAATTTTTTTCTATGCCCCAATCTCAGGTTTCCTTTACTGCAACTTGTATGCAGCTTGGAATTGGGCCAGTCAAATTTCCTTCCTGATGATTTTTATTGGTCCAGCTGCAAACTGCATACAATTTGGAATCAAATTGCATGCAGTCCTGAATTATTAGCAACAATTAACAACCTGCTTACACTTCTGACATTTTCATGTTTTAGTTGGGGCAGCCGTACTGATTTTGTTTCTACAGTTTGAGACAGAAAATCCTGTTTTCTGATGTGCATAATTTACATATCACATATGACATCACTCTCCCACAATTCTCTTGAGAGTCAGACCTCAATATTCCTAATTGAAGCACCAGGAATGATTTGTATTAATAAAGCATCCTATTTGTTTAGAATAGAATATGGTTAGTGCATCATTAGGTCATTTTACTCTAGGCCAGAGCCCTGAACACTTATCAGGGTACACAGAATAACCCTACTGTGGGGCTATATATCTCCACTTGCTATATGTGCCTATGTGCTACACAGCCGGCAGCAGCAATTCTTCCACATGCCAAGCCTGGACTATATTGACAGGCAGGGTCGGACTGGGACACTAAGGGCCCACCAAGAAAGTTTCAGCCTGGGCCCCCCCTCCCCTCCGTTCCCCTCTCCTCCTCCCCACCCCACCCCCTTTTTCAGCTCGCATACACATTTATTCCAGAAATTTTGCATGATTATTGTAGGGAATAGAGTGTGAGCACTTCTGAGGCCATCTCCAATAGGGATATGTCCACATGCAGCGCACGCCGCAGCAAAAATAAATGGGCGTCACCACGCACGGGAACATGGGCGTGGTCATGATGGGTCATAGGCAAACAAAAAAAAACACAAAGTAAGTAGCGGCGTTATTCACAGAGATTAGGCCCGACTAGATACATTTTAGATAAAATAATCAAGTAGTAACATGCCTCATGATAATTTATCAAGTAGTCAAATTTCCTGACAAAATGCAATCAGATTGGCAGCAGATATCCCCACAAAATGCAATCAGATTGGCGGCAGATTTCCCCACAAAATGCAATCAGATTGGCGACAGATTTCATCACAAAATGCATTCAGATTGGCGGCAGATTTCTCCACAAAATGCAATCAGATTTTCCCACAAAATGCAATCAGATTGGCGGCAGATTTCCCCACAAAATGTATTCAGATTGGCAGCAGATTTCGCCACAAAATGCAATCAGATTGGCAGCAGATTTCCCCACAAAATGCAATCCAATTGGCAACAGATTTCCCCACAAAATGCATTCAGATTGGCGGCAGATTTCTCCACAAAATGCAATCAGATTTCCTCACAAAATGCAATCAGATTGGCAGCAGATTTGCCCACAAAATGCAATCAAATTGGCGACAGATTTCCCCACAAAATGCATTCAGATTGGCGGCAGATTTCTCCACAAAATGCAATCAGATTTCCCTACAAAATGCAATCAGATTGGCGGCAGATATCCCCACAAAATGCAATCAGATTGGCGACAGCCGGCAGATTTCCCAATTTAGGTAGGCAGGTATATAGGTGTCCCCAGTATAGATATACCCAGGTCTATAGGTGTCCCCAGTTTAGGTAGGCAGGTCCCCAGTTAGTGGGGGCCCCCATGCTGGAAAAGGGGGCAGTGGGCACAGAGCGGTGGGGAGGGGGTGAAGCCGCTGCCCCACCTCACTGTGCTCTGCTCTGTGATGAGACACACAGAGCAGAGCTTGCACTGTCGTGACCCCAGAACAGAAAAAAACTGAAAGTAAAGGATAGCTGTCCACAGGAGCAGCAGAGAGTGGTGGTAATTGAGGCTACCTGATTCGGCTAGCCCCTGGATCAGGTAGCATGTTTTTTTTTTCACAAATGCCCACCTCAGATTCCCTTTAAAACCTTTTTCTTTGAGGAGAGGGGGCTTCATCCACAGTATAGTTTGGCAAGTGCAACAGTTCACAAATATGCATTATATCTGTGTATTTAATAGTATTACCTTTTGAATTGCTGTTCAGTTTCCCTGCACTCCTTATCCTTAGCACAAGCAATGTTTGAACTCATCATGCTGTTACCAATGGGAAGACACTTAAATGTAAAGTTTACACATACCTGGTACTTCATAATCCCCACTGGCTGGCCTGGTAGAGGTATATGCCACTGCTAAATTGCGGCTCTCCTTGTCTTTTTGCCAGTGTCTATAGGCCAGGAAAAAACCAAGTAGTGCCACCACCAAGATTACCAAAGCAATGATGCCAATCATAGGTCCAATGGAATCTGTAGCCACAGAGGTCTTGGGCACCATAGTGAAAGGGACATCCGCAGGAGCTGTATGAATAAATGGATTTTTGTGAGAACTTGCTATTTTTGCAGTTTCTCTGCACAGTGCTCTTGCCCTGTATTATGAAGTATTCTTTTATCACACAGAAGTGATTTCTTATTGTTTACAAAAGAGAAATAGTGGTTATTTGAGAATAAAAAAACTATTGTAAACAGGAAATAGTTGAATATCCTAATCACTTAACCTCCTTGGCGGTAACCCCGTGTGTGACACGGGGTAAGCCGCCGGAGGGTGCCGCTCAGGCCCTGCTGGGCCGATTTACTTAATTTTTTTTTTGCTGGACGCAGCTAGCACTTTGCTAGCTGCGCCAGCACCCCGATCGCCGCCGCCGCGCGCCCGATCGCCGCTATCCGGTGCGGCGCGCGCCCCCCCCCAGACCCCGAGCGCTGCCTGGCCAATCAGTGCCAGGCAGCGCCGAGGGGTGGATCGGGTCTCCCAATGACGTCCCGACGTCGCTGACGTCGGTGACGTCATCCCGCCCCGTCGCCATGGCGACGGGGGAAGCCCTCCAGGAAATCCCGTTCTTTGAACGGGATTTCCTGATCGGTGATCGCCGAAGGCGATCGAAGCGGGCGGGGGGATGCCGCTGAGCAGCGGCTATCATGTAGCGAGCCCTCGGCTCGCTACATGATAAAAAAAAAATAAAAAAAAAACTGTTGCGCTTCCCCCTGGCGGTATTTTTCATACCGCCAAGGGGGTTAATAATTTCTGTATAGGACTTTATGCGATGTTAATCTGGATATCTCCGTAATAAGTCTGAATATTAATAAAGGTTCTCATCTATATAAAAGGTAATCTAAGTGAACCCAAGGTGAAAATAAAATGGTGATATAAACAATTGTATCGATCCTCTTCCTCCTACAAATGAGCTATCCCATGGTTTTTATTTTATGTTTAAATACTTACAACTTAAATTTCATGTTTTATTGTCTCTGCTCAATGGCAGTCTATTAACCACTTCCCAACTGAGGGGTTTTACCCCCTGACCACCAGAGCAATTTTCACCTTTCAGCGCTCCTTCCATTCATTCGTCTATAATTTTATCATTACTTATCGCAATGAAATGAACTATATCTTGTTTTTTTCGCCACCAATTAGGCTTTCTTTAGGTGGGACATTATGCCAAGAATAATTTTATTCTAAATGTGTTTTAATAGGAAAATAGGAAAAAATGTGGGGAAAAATTATTATTTTTCAGTTTTCGGCCTTTATAGTTTTTAAATAATGCATGCTACTGTAATTAAAACCCATTAAATGTATATGCCTATTTATCCCGGTTAGAAAACCGTTTAAATTATGGCTCTATCACAATGTTTGCCGCCAAAATTTTAATTGGAAATAAAGGTGCATTTTTTTCAGTTTTGCATCCATCCCTAATTACAAGCCCATAGTTTATAAAGTAACAGTGTTATACCCTCTTGACATAAATATTTAAAAAGTTCAGTCCCTAAGTTAACTATTTATGTATTTTTTTTAAATTGTAAATTTTTTAATTTTTTTTAATTACAAAAAAAAAAAATGGGAAGTGTAGGAGGTAAGGAGTTAATTTTTTGTGTAAAACTAGTTTATTTGTGTGTAAAAAATGGTTAGGGTGTAGTTTTACTATTTGGCCACAAGATGGCAACAGTAACTTTTTGTTTCATGCGACCTGCAAGCGTCCTTCCGGACGCTTGCAGGAAGTAGAAAGAGGCTGGGACTTTGTTATTGCTCACAATGATCGCGCTGCTCAGCCGAGCGGCAGCGGCTCATTGCGGGGCTTAGATCAACGAACGGGAATGGATTTTCCCGTTCGTTGATCTCTGGGCGAGCGGGCGGCGGCGTGTTTACTAGCGGCGGGCAGCGTGTTTACGAGCGGAAGCGCGGGCAGCGGCGGGAGTGCGCAAAGTACGGATTTCTCCGTCCCTGGGGGTTAAAGGATGGAAAAAGGGACGGAGAAATCCGTACGGGCGGGGGTAAAGTGGTTAAGTGTCCCAGAGTGAAAACACATGAAGTATTGACCTTTTTTAATCTATCCTCTGCTCTCAGAAGCTCTTCTCTTCAGAAAAAAAGTTTTATGACTGTAATTCCTTATCAGTGAGGGTTACGATATTAAACAACAAGTGTCCGACAATACATAAACTGTCAATCGGATGCCTGAAGTTTAACTCTTTCAGGCACAAAAAAAGGAACACAGCCTAGTTAATTGTGTGCTTTGCACCATACATACACATGTTTATCTCTTTGTGTCACATGTCACATCATGTACACTATAAGAAGCAGATCATCACATACTAATGCTTAGAACACTGAAATTCTCATACAAAAAAAACACAGCTTCTTGTATCTTTACCTTTCTCGCAGCGGGAACCTGTCCAGCCTAGTTCACACTTGCAGTGGCCTGTCACATGATCACAAGTGGCATTGTGGAGGCAGTCACAGACCTGGTAGCATTTCAGCCCATAGGTTCCGGGTGGGCATTCTGAAAATAAATAGACACATATACTTATATAGAATGATCACACATAGATTGCAAGGTAAGCCATTCAACATTTCAGTGATTAAAGTTTAGGCTCCAGAGTCCAACAACTGAAGCTGATAAGATGGAAGTGGAGCAGTTTTAGGATAAATTGCAACAGCTACTGGATACAACTGGATTGCTAAAGTTGGCAGAGAAAAAACAAGTGGAATAACAGGCAAGTGTGGTCTTGGAAAATGTAATGGAGCATGACAGAGACTAGTAGAATTTTGCCAAGACAATTCATTGGCTATAGCAAATACAGTACCATATTTCAACAGCACAAGAGAAGACATTACACATGGACATCACCAGATGTTCAATATCACAACCAAACTGACTACATACTTTGCAGGAGGAGATGGATGAGTTTTATACAAATAGCTACTGTAAAACAAAAAAGGAGCCGACTTATCATCTTCTATTAACAAAGTGTAGAATTAAACCAAAGACAATATGAAAAGCCTGTAGTCAAACAACATATGATCTGAACTATACAGTATTCCATATGACTTCACAGTAGAGGTCAAAGAACAGGTTCAGAGGCTTAGATCTGGTAGAATGTCTGAAGCACTATGGACAGAAGTACGTGATATTATCCAAGAGGTTACAAAAAAAGAAATCCCAAAACTAAGAAAGATTAAGAAGGCAAAATGGTTGTAGCTAAACAGATTAGCATGTAGCTAATCTGGTCAGATCTCACAATGTCAGAAACACCTGATCTGCATATGCTTGTTCAGGGTCTATGGCTAAAAATATTAGAGGCAGAGGATCAGCAGGATAGCCTGGCAGCTGGTATTGCTTAAAAGGATAGAAATATGGCAGCCTCCATATCCCTCTCATTTCAGTTGTCCTTTAAGGGGGGAAATCCTGGAACCTAGAGTGATTAAACCAAATTTGGGGGCAAGCAAAGTAACTTTCCAGTATGTTATTGTGGTGTGTGGTGAATCCAGAGCATCTGGTGGAAGAAACCCACACATACACAGGAAGAACACAGAAACTTCATGCAGATAGTACCCCTGGTGGCAAGGCAGGGATTTTGGGTGCCTGCCGCATAGCGCCGAAGCTTGGCACAGCTATAGCAATAATTTTATAGTGATTGGCGTGCCCCAAATTACTAACTCCAAGTTGCTATGACTCAGAGGGGGAACAGTGGTTTCACTCTGAATTTGGGCAGCAGCAGGATGAGCCGTCATTTGGCTCACCATGCACCGATGTGCCATGCACGCCCTGGTGGGATCTGCACTAGAGCTGCAATTCATAGTAATTTTCATACAGTCTATTTTCCTCTAAATCATATATGTCAAACTCTGGCCTGTGGGCAATAACTAGTCTGCCGTGCCCAAAAAATCTGGCCTGCAAGTGTTCTCTTCAATTTACATGATGTTTGGGCCATGAGGCCACCCTCGCACTCCGCCCCTCCAACGCTCTTACTCTGACGGCAAGTTGCCGGGTAACAGAGCAGAGCAGCAAGCGTAGCCACTCTGCCCACTCTAGAACTCAATGTGATCTGCCCACTCCCGCCCTCTTTCCGGAGCTCTGTGGGAGGGCACGCTCCTACTCCTCAAACACCGACCCTCACTCCTGCCCTCTTCACTGATCTGTGTGTAAGGGTTCTCTCCTACTCTACCAACTCTCGCCATCCAGACGTTGTCCTAGAGGAACTGGGAGAGGTCCCGTTGTCCCGGGAGAAGCATGGGTGAGAGTTAGGGTCTAGGAGCTAGCTGGAGGGAGAAACTGTGAGGAGACAAGGGCTGGTAGGTGGTGTGTGAGGCTTTTCTCTGCCCCTCCAGTATTAGATCAGGTATGGATGGCTCTTTTGCACATGGCAGCTCGTATTAGGGACATACACTATCTCTGGCTGCTATACAGCCCATTGTTTAAGGCAAGACTATTGTTTTTGTCCCCAGGCCACCTATACCCACACTGTCCTTTTTATTTTTTGGGAGACATGTAATGCGCACTCAGTGAGCAAAATTCATACATGTCAGCCAACATAAAAAAGACAAAAGGAAAGCGCTCATGGAGTGTGAGTATAGGTGGCCTATGGGCAAGCGGAGCAGTCTCACCTGATAAAGTGGACTGTATATTATAGTAGCCAGAGATTGTGTGCATCTCTAATACAAGCAGCCACATGCACAAAACACTGACAGAGCCATCAATAGTTAAACTAATGCTGGAGGGGCAGAGCAAAGCCTCACACGCCACCTACCACCAGCACCCGGTCCCTGACGTTAAGAGGGATCACATTATTGATTTATCTAGCATCAGCATCTTCCGTGGGGCATTGAGGGATGCATGTGATCTCTGGCTGCTATAACATGCAGCCTGGTGTATCAAAAAACAGCTGAAAATTTAACAATTTTTTTCAATGATTTTCAGTGTTGGCCCTCGACTTGGTCTATGTCTTTATTTTCGGCCCCCTGTTTATTTGAGTTTGGCACCACTGTTCCAAATCATTGCTAGCATTGTGTGAACTTACTCATATCACAGAAGGATCCATGATATCCAGGCAGACAGGAACACTTGCCATTTATGTGATCACACTCTACTTCATTCTGACACTTGCACTTGTTCATGCAGTTCTCTCCATATGACCCCTGGGGGCAGACTGTGCAAAAGAGAAGGCTACATTAAAACATGTTTACTGCATTACAACATAGATCAGCATCTCAGGGAGAGCGATTTGCATCCACTTTAAGTGTTATGTTTGTTTATATGTTATCCCTTCAATGACTCAGCCCCCTTGCTTTTAACTCATTCACACTTTCATTTAGAAATGAGCAGCTTGACCAAATAAGGGATGGCAATGGGCAAATTAGCACAAATTGGACATTCTGCCCCCCAAAAAACCCATGTAGAAACCTTATAACACTTACCCTTTTCCTTTACTGCCAGACTGAAGAGAACTTATTTATATAGCCTCTGACTCCCCCTCACAGCCCCCCCCCCCTTCCGGTATATCAATTGCCTGAAGCATGCCATGGTGAATGACACAGTAGGTGGTGAGATGGGAGTTTTGGGAGGGGGTGGAGTTGGGAAAGCACAATCCAAACCAATGTAGCTCCAAGGATTCAGGCTGACCCCCCCCCCCCCCCCCTCAATGGTTGGTTGTGTGACCCTGATTTTGAGGACACTCATAGACAAACATGGAAGTGTGTGTTGGGATTTACTGTGCCAAGTTAGTTAGGGGAAGGAGGTAGGATAGATTAAATAATGGGGGTTACCTTCTGAACATATTTTCCCAGCCCATCCTGATGGGCAAATGCATGTACCATCAACAGGATTACAGTGTCCTCCATTTTGGCAGTAACAGGTATTGGCACAGTTTTTCCCCCAACGTCCAGATGGGCATGCTAAGGAAACAGAACACAATATGATTACAGTTTTTTTGTTGTGCCTGGATGGCAGAGATCATCTGAGCAAAAGGAAACATGACAGTTTTTTTTGTTAGACTCATGACAAAAAAGGCCATGCTAAATATAAATGTGTCTTCTTAAAATAGGAGTATTTGGAATAGTACAACTTTAAGTGAGCAAACAGTATCTCCCATAATGCATCACTGATGAATATGCAAATCGTCCCTAAAACCCAGCTACGTATGGTCTATACATTTTAGAGCCATACTGATCCAACATCTGCTCCACCTCACTACCAGGGATGGATTAATATGTCTCAATGAGATAGACCTTGGACTGAGTGGTACACAGTACCCAGACCTATCTGTATAATCTAGACTGAAAAGGCCATCATACACTATTAGATGAGGTAGACAATGAACATCTACTCAGTACAGATCATTTAACGAAATGTCACCTTGAACCATTGATATTGTTTGCACTGTGGCCACCCCTATCTTTGTCCTGCTTAATGAATCACAAAGCTTATATAGCCATACATCATGTGCAGCTTGATTATAATGTGGCCTTTTCCAATCAGTGATCTATCAGTAAAGCATAGAATAAATAAAATCTCACATATAATCTATTGAAAATAACAAATATTTATTATATAGTTACGTGACAGGCAAAAACATAAGTACAAGTATAGATAAGTGCAAAAATCAATAAATGAATAAATCTAGATGCAGCCACAGAAATATCCATCTGCACACAGTTCAACCACCATAAAAGCCTGCACCATATCCTGAGCGTTTGCGCTTTAATACAAAGTATAGTAAAATCGCAAAGTGCTTGAAAAAGCATTGTATTTATTTAGTTCCAGGTCAAGAGTTCACTTCCTGATTGTTGTCAGGAAGAAAAAAAATCGCCAAACAAAAGCACTTAAGAAAGTGCAAATCGCTCTGCAAAGCGCAGGGAAAAGCAATTACAAAAGTGCTCACAAAAGCGCTTGCGATTGCACGGCCTAATTTATAATGTGAATTAGGCCTAAAGGTGGGTATCCTGCATAATTGATTGCATTCTACTATATGTCATTGCAGTTCCTCTTTAAAGCACTTTATTATCATATGATGCTTATGTGCCCACTGGGACACCACTGGACACAACAGATGCTGGATGGATGGATGGTGTGGAAGAGGACTTTCCATCAGAGCTCCATTTAAATTTACACTTTTTACAAGACTTTTTAATTTGCTTCCAACTGTTATCTAGTAAAGGTGGATGTGTCTTGGTTGTGGGCACAGATGAAATATAAGAATATTAAATATGGTTGCTAATATGTTATGATCTAATACTCCCAAGGGATTCTCCAAATCTGATAAGCCATTTATTTTATATCCCGCTCCACGGTTTGTGAATTCAAGATGCATGAAGCGTATGAATGCATTCATTATATGCCGCTCGGCTTGCAGCACTTGCATCTGAGATGCTGCTCCCTCCGCCACCATTTTAGTACATGGTAGTCTTAGGTTTGCATCTATTTTTGAGACCCCTGCCAACTTAATCACACTAGTATCAAAATTATGTTAAAAAAAGTCACACTAATGTCATGATCATCAGTATGTACTGGTTCATGTATTTGACAAACCTGATATGTGCTGTCCTTCCCCATTGCCTCTGAAGAAGTGATTGCTACCTTGTGAAATATGTCAGGTATTTAGTAAAGGGCTGTCAATAATCCATATATGTTTGTGACCTTATTTCAAAGTTGATTTTATGAACCATCCCTGTATAACCCAATAATTTAGATGTTGAAATGTATGTTCTGAGTTGACGATTATTAATCTTTTAATGGGGTTGTATCAGCATACACCTGAAAGAGGAATTGCTTCTTTTATTTCCAGTATTGCAAACTTAGAACACCCCTATGGGCCCTAGGTTCTCTTGGTCTTAATATTTTCATCCTCTTAATTGACTTCCATTTTTATTACAGTATATATGTCACTGACATAGGAGGGATTGTAACACAGTACCCATTTAAGTTACAGAGTACCAGAACTACTTGCACCCCTAAAAATTAAAAAGCATCTCTATTGATGAAAGCTATGCTTAGATCTGTCTCCACATTATATTCAAACATTGTCCTCAATTCATTACGCAGTTTAGACTAGTCTACAGATGGTTTTTAGTCTACTGATGGTTTGGTGTAATGTTTTAGACCTGTTTTTAGACCTCGTCTAACATTCAGTAAGTACACAATTCACAAAAGCAAACAAGGTGTAACCACGCCTACTTTTTCTGACAGAGTTTAGACCAGCTGATTTCTTGGTGGTAAAGTAAGGTAATTCTGTGAGGTATTTTAGATGTGAGGATGGAATCTTTTGAATTAATTCTGCAGGAGTTTAATTGTATGCAGAGGAGAGCTCATCAAAGGAGAAGGATGTCAGTCATAGCTACTCGTTTGTGAATTGCATGTTTTGATCATTTCCCCTGCTTTACCCACCTAATTATCAAATGGTTTAGACCAGGTCTAAAAACAGGTCTGAAACATTTGGTAATAGTGAATTCCCCTTTGATGCAACTGACCAAATCATCAGTAGACTAAAAACCATCAGTAAACTTGTCTAAACTGCTTAGTGAATTGAGGCCAATGTCTACTTATAAAGCTAGTTACCCACTATGCAATTTCCCATCAGATCTGCTTCCGATTGATAACAGGATTGATTTTAAGATCACTACTGCACAAAATCAAGTAGTGCCCCTCTCTATCTAACAGAAAATTGCATGACGTGTATCTAGCATTAGAGGCGTTTGTAAGATACTTTTCTGGCATTTCTAAACCGTAGCAGAAAAAAGGCCAGCTTATTGTTATTGGCTCAATCAGCTCGTCCTAATATTTATATGAGGATGAACAAAATATCCCTGCTCCTGACAGAAATATAGAGAAAAATGTAAATTTGTAATTTCAGCTTAATGAACCAGCCTCCCTGCCTGACCTTTTTACATACCATTCACATCTCAAGGTCCTTAAGCTTATTTTTGAGGGGTAACGTTTGATTTGGCACTTTCTTTTAAAGAGAACCCGAGGTGGTTTCTAAGAATCCTAATAGCAGACAGAGGCTGGCTGTGCATATAATCACCAACCTCTGTTGCTATATATCGTCCCTCCAGGGCCCCCCTGTGCTCTGCTCTGCCCCCCATAAATCACAGCCGCGCTGTCGACACGCAGCGTCCCTTCCCTCCAATCAGCGGGGAGGGAAGGGGCGCGGGTGGGGACCGGAGCTATGGCGGAGGTGGGGGAGCGTCGGAGATTGATAGACAATTGTAAACAGACGGCTGGTGACATGCTGCGTGTCGTCAGCGCGGCTGTGATTTTTGGGGGGCAGAGCAGAGCGCAGGGGGGCCCTGGAGGGACGATATATAGCAACAGTGGATGGTGATTATATGCACAGCCAGCCTCTGTCTGCTATTAGGATTCTTAGAAACCACCTCGGGTTCTCTTTAAGCCTTACATGTACTGTACACATTGACCACATTAACATTTCACAGATTTGTTTCTTCCTATTGTAGTATAAAATTTGAATGCAAGTTTTCATCATCAACCACCTCCTAAACCATGCTCCTAAATGGGACCTCCTCTCGTCCATTCTAGACTTATTTGCCTCCTAATGCATACAGGACTTCTCACAGATGGAGTGTTAGATTGTGGGCATGCTTCTGGGTCAACCAAGGCAGCTACTGCAGCATGGTTGAAAGTCTCAGTCACATGTTGGCATTTGACTATTCAGATGGTACCCTAGTATTAAAAGTCTGACCTAAGTTTGGATATCATCTTTAAGTGCATCTTTACCTTCTGAGCATGTCTTCCCAGTCCATCCAGGCATACAATTGCATGTGCCGTCAGTAAGGCTGCATGGTTCTCCATGTTGACAGTTGCAAATGCTGGCGCAATCTTTTCCCCAAAAACCTGGTAGACAAGCTAAGCACAGAACAGGGCAGAGATCTGTTAGAGATAACATTCCACATTGCTAAGGGAAAGAAAAGGAAAACACCTTGCCACTGGTCCCCTGTTTACATTACAAAGAATTCCGCAAACTTGATTGCTTGCGCCTGCTTGTGCTTGCTCAACAGACTATTCTCCTTCAATAGGATATTCTCCTTTAAGTTAAACTCCACTGTGGCTAAACATTTGCTATAGCAGCCATATGTAAATTTCCAACACTAATCATAACACAAAGTTGTATTAATTTTCTAGTCTGCAATCTATACTCTAGTCTTTAATCTATTTCTAGTTTATAATCTATAGGTATTCATAAACTTACAATCATTTTGGGGTCACTGAATCTCCCCTATACTTGGAGAAAGGGGCCCCAAAATTATTGTCCGTTTATTAAGGAAAATGGCCATATGCAATTCACTTCATCTCCCAAGTTTTCTCCTATGTGATATTTTCACACCCTATAAATAAAATGCCCCCACTTAAGGACCGGGCTTGTTTTATCTGATCTGTGCTGTGGGCTCTCCAGCCCACAGCACAGGTCAGCAGGCAGCCAGGGCGACAAGACTTCCCCTCTTTTTTCCCCACTAGTGGGATGTCCTGCTGGGGGGGGTCTGATCGCCGCCGGCTATTTTCGTTTAGCGGGGGGGGCTCCTCAAACCCCCCTCCGCAGCGATTTTCCACCTCCCTGGCCTTCCCTCCCCTCCTCACTATGGGCGGCACAGGACGGCGATCCGTCCTGCGCCGCCTCTGATAGGCTTCAGTCTATCAGATGCCGGCGATCCCCGGCCAATCAGAGGCCCGGGGATTGCCGATATTCTTTACGCAGCAGCGCCGTGCGAGGTAAACACTGGGGATTTCTTTCCCACGTGTTTACATTTAGCCTGCGAGCCACGATTGGAGGCTCGCAGGCTGTTCACGGAGACACCCTCCGTGAACTGACATGGAAAGGCCGCTCGGACGAGCGGCCGTTTCCGTATAAAACCACTTACGACCTGCCGCCGCCTATCGGTTAAACCACCAATAAGCAACAAATTACTCAGAAGAACTTTGACAGTACTTTTTCACCTACTTTTGAGTACTTTTTTAATTGTAGAGGACTAAAACGTTATTTGAAAACAGAAGATAATAAAATATCTGCAATGTGAAAACTTAATAGAAAAAGTGAATTGAATAAGGACCAATGTACTCATTGAGGATTTATTAAAACTTCCACTTGCTGGAATTTCTGGCTGGTGTGCAGATCTTCAGTAGAGTTGGGCCGAACGTTTCGCCTGCGAACGGTTCCATGCGAACTTCAGTGGTTCACGTTCGCGTCCCGCAGGCGAACTTTTGCAGAAGTTCGGTTTGCCCCATAATGACCCTCTACATCACAGTCAGCAGGCCCAGTGTAGCCAATTAGGCTACACTAGCCCCTGGAGCCACTCCCCCCCTAATACAAGGCAGGCAGCGGCGGCCATTACACTCACTCGTGTGCCTGCGTTAGTGAGAGTAGGGCGAGCTGCTGCAGACTGTCTCTCATAGGGAAAGATTAGTTAGGCTTAGCTTGTTCCTGGCTGCATACCTGTTCTGTTCAGTACCTGCATACCTGTTCAGTGAACCTGTTCAGTGAACCTGCCACTGCATACCTGTTCTGTGAACCCACCACTGCATACCTGTTCTGTGAACCCACCACTGCATACCTGTACTGTGAACCCACCACTGCATACCTGTTCAGTGAACCTGCCACTGCATACCTGTTCAGTGAACCCACCACTGCATACCTGTTCAGTGAACCTGCCACTGCATACCTGTTCTGTGAACCCACCACTGCATACCTGTTCTGTGAACCCACCACTGCATACCTGTTCTGTGAACCCACCACTGCATACCTGTACTGTGAACTCACCACTGCATACCTGTTCAGTGAACCCACCACTGCATACCTGTTCAGTGAACCCACCACTGCATACCTGTTCAGTGAACCCGCCACTGCATACCTGTTCAGTGAACCCACCACTGCATACCTGTTCAGTGAACCCGCCACTGCATACCTGTTCTGTGAACCCACCACTGCATACCTGTTCTGTGAACCCACCACTGCATACCTGTACTGTGAACTCACCACTGCATACCTGTTCAATGAACCCACCACTGCATACCTGTTCAGTGAACCCACCACTGCATACCTGTTCAGTGAACCCACCACTGCATACCTGTTCAGTGAACCTGCCACTGCATACCTGTTCAGTGAACCCACCACTGCATACCTGTTCAGTGAACCTGCCACTGCATACCTGTTCTGTGAACCCACCACTGCATACCTGTTCTGTGAACCCACCACTGCATACCTGTTCTGTGAACCCACCACTGCATACCTGTACTGTGAACTCACCACTGCATACCTGTTCAGTGAACCCACCGCTGCATACCTGTTCAGTGAACCCACCACTGCATACCTGTTCAGTGAACCTGCCACTGCATACCTGTTCTGTGAACCCGCCACTGTATACCTGTTCTGTTCAGTAAACCCGCCACTGCATACCTGTTCTGTTCAGTGAACCCGCCACTGCATACCTGTTCTCGCCATGGTGCGCACCAGTCCAGCACGGCCGTCACTACACAAACAGCTGTTTGCGGTGCGTTACACTGTGAGTTTGGTGTGTCAGGGTGAAGCAGTACCTTGATTACACTACCTGATTGATGTATACACATGCAAGATGTTTTAAAGCACTTTAGGCCTGTCATTTAGCATTCAATGTGATTTCTGCCCTTAAAACGCTGCCTTGCGTTAAATCCAGATTTTTCCCGGGGACTTTTGGCATGTATCCCAATCCTCCACCTGGGGGTCCAGGTGTTAGACCCCTTGAAACATCTTTTCCATCACTTTTGTGGCCTGCATAATTTTTTTTTTTCAAAGTTCGCATCCCTATTGAAGTCTATGGCGGTTCGCGAACTTTTACGCGAACCGAACCTTCCACGGAAGTTCGCGAACCCGGTTTGCGAACCTAAAATCGGAGGTTCGGCCCCACTCTAATCTTCAGCAATACTGATTTTTGGATGCAATGATTTTGATCCACACCCTTCATTACAGGTTAGTTTAAGGTGTGTGGTTTCAGTTGATGATATATCTGTCGTTTGGTTACCATATTTAACATAGTGACAGGTGTGAATACAGTGAATTGAGTGACTCAGATAGCCACTTGTTCCACTGCAACTGACCTGAGTAGGTGGAGAAAAGTCAGAGCAAGGACACAAAACACCAGAAAATGTTAAATGGAGTAGAAGTACTGGCACTTAATGAATACGTACACGCAACTGAGAGCTATGATCTGTTGCTGATAACTCATTAAAAACGAAATATTATTTCATAGGTATGAAAAAGACATACGCTCAGAGCAGTCGCTGCCTCTCCATCCAGGGGAACATTTACAGGAGCCATCGATGGGGCTACATGTTGAGTGGTTGGAGCATTTGCAGGTAAAGGTGCATTTCTTCCCATAACGACCTGGAGGGCAGCCTGGGAAAAACAAGAGTATAGCAATAAAAAAGATTTCACTAAATTCTAATTATCTGATCATCATCTACTGCGCAGATTCATGAGATTTTCTCTTCTTTAAAGTAGGATAAAACTCTAACATAACATTCAATAGAAACAATAAAAATGTGTTTTCCTACTTTTATATTACGCATACAGTTGCCATATTTGCTTTTGTGCACAAGTAATATTGTCTGTTTACAAATCACAAGTTCCCAAAGTTCAGTTTAATCTGCTGTAAAAGCTACAATTAGTAAGTAGTGATCATTTGTCTCCTTTCTTTTCCTTCTGCTAAGCCTGCAGCTTATGCTGGGGATACACGGTAAGATTCTGGCGCTCAATTCCACGCCTGATCGTTTTTGCTGCTCGATTCTGCGGGCGATTCTCTTATCTTCCGCTTGTTTTTTCTTATCTTTTTCCATTGTCTGCCATGCAGAATCGAGCACAGAAACGATTGGGCGCTTGATCGGACATGTTGGAAATTATCTATCAAGCCATCTAGATGGCTCAGAATCTTACCGTGTATTCCCAGCATGAGTTTCAGCACTGCTAAGAATGTTTACTAATTCTGGCTGATAAGAAAATGTAAAATAAATACAATGTAATTACATCCTAAGCCATGGAAATAAGCTTTCCACTTAAGAAGAAAGTGATGCGTTTTACTGATTGAATGCTGTTCTGCTACCAGTCTTTTTCTGGTAGTAGGTTTTATGTTTTTAATAATCTTTTAGACAAAAGAAGAAATGCTGAAATTCATACCGCATTAAAGAGGCACTTTAATCAATCAGTTTTAAATATCATTCCTATGTTTTAAAAATGCCATTTGAGGCTGTCCTGTTGTTATTTCGACTTTGGTATTGTGTGAGTCAACAAAGTCAGCCTCATTCTGTCACTTACACTTTTAGCAACAAAGGATTTCTTTAACAGTCTGAATAAAGATGAAAGCCTCCATGGCTTCAATTCATCAAGCATTACCGCATTCGGTAATGCTGAAAACAGCTGACTTAACGGAGCACTTTTGAAAATGTTAATTCATCAAAGCTGTTACCGAATGAGAAGCTGAAATCACAGAGCAATGAGATAAATTACCGACTTGTGCTCAACACGTCAGCAAATGTCAGTAAATGTTAATTCATCAAGGTTCCCACATTCGCTAGCACATTCGGTGTTTATCTCCAGCTCTCCCCTGTCGTTACAGGCTTCCAAAGCCTTCTGTGTGAATGTTTTTATGATTAACAGGAGCAGGCAGCCAATAGAAACAGCCCCTGTTCTCCTGCAAGTGCCACTGATAGGTGCTGATAGGTCACAGGCTTCTCCACACAAGCTTCCAGACCCCCCAGGCAGTGAGCAGAGAGAACGGTGGTGTAACCCTTTGAGTCCCTGTTTGAATATGCAAAGATGCAAGTGGTGAAATCACCAAGCATGGCATTTGTAATGTCTCCAGGAAGTTTATCTACGTTGTGGCAAATAAGTAAAATGTTAAACACTGATGGACAGATTCAGAGCAGCAGAGGCAGTATAAGTAACAGTAAATATAACACGTTTACATGTAAAGGGATGTCTGGATGCCTTCTATTGTTATCAGCTTGTAACAACACAGGGACATTCCAAGCTGCTCTGCACCACTCTGCTGTTATCTAACAGCCTTTGATGAACTGAAGCCGTAGTACAAACCTCTACCACACATGTGAGAATATTGATGAATTAGCAGAGTGAAGTGTAAAATACCGAATGCGGTATTTTAAGGACTGGGATTTTGTTATCGAACACCCTTTGATGAATTGAAGCCCATATCCCTTTCACTACCGCTTTCCTTTAAAGGTGCACAATAGTGAAAAACTGTAAAATTGAAATTTCATATGTACACATACATATAAAATGAACATTTTCCCCAGAGTAAATGCACAATACGTTTTTTACCTTTTATGTAGCTGTCACTTACATCAGGTATTGTGGTCTACCAAGTCTGAACCTCTTACCAACAGGTCATGGAGTAGTCCATCTCCTTGAGTGGCAGTACTAGCATAGTCAGACTTCCAGAACGTGCATGGGAGTAGGTAGCATTTTTGGTATAGTTCAGGGAGTGGTTCTGAAAACTTAAAAGAAACTCTGAGAATCCCCCATAAGGAATCCAAAATCTGTCAGTAAAAGGTTCAGACCTGTCAGATTATAATACCTACTGCAAATGATAGTTACACAGGAAGTAAAAAAAAATTAGAGTGCTTTTACTCTGGGACAAGTGTATTTATGTATATATATGTGTTTTAACCACTATTCGCGCAACCAGCAGTATATCTACGCCCCCTGAGGCTTCATTGTCTTCTGCTCGCTACTCTAATGCATTGCAAGCAGCAGAATATATACGATTGGTGTGCCAGTATATCCATATAGCCAAACACAGAGGCACTTCGTGTTTGGCTATATGCAGATGCTGGTACTTCAATTGGCCTGAGGAAGTGGGCATAGACACAAAAAATTGTGTTGCCAGTACATAATGAACTCTTACTTGGTAACTGACCCATTCTAGTCTTAGTTATTTTTTAATACATTTTATACTTCTTGGGCACATCTTCCCCCATTGTGAAGAAAAGTAATTACTAAAAAAAAATAATTCTCCTATAAAAAGCATAATTTGTGGTGAAAAAAACAAGATATAGATCATTTAGGTATGATAAGTGGTGATAACGTAATTGGCGGCAGGCATAAAGTCTTGACTGACTGCCACTCTCACTGACCAGAAATTATTACACGTGTCATCAAATGATATGTTAATGCTTCATTTGGAGACTGATTTGTGTGGATGGCTATAAATCCACTTAAACTAACAAACTCTATTAAAGGACCACTATTGCAAAAATCGTAAAATCTAAATTACATGTAAATACATACAAATAATACCGGTAAGTACTTTTCTTTCAGAGTAAAATAAGCTAGCAATTACTTTTCTCCTATGTTGCTGTCACTTATAGAGATCTGACAGAACCAACAGGTTTTGAACTAGTCTATCTCTTCATGGGGGATTCTCAGCAAGGATTTTATTCTTTATAAAGGCATTCCCTGAAAAGGATTTACTCCATGATGCTGGCCAGACCACCTACCTGTTTGCACACTATTCTGGCAGTTGGAATTAGCAACTAATTACCAACTGCCATTTACTAAGTACTATTGAAACTAAACAAAACCCTGAGAATCTCCCATGAGGAGATGGGCTAGTCCAAAACCTGTAAGGCTCATTTTACTCTGGAAGAAACGTACTTTCTTATTTGTATGTGTACGTACAATTTTCACGATAGTGGTCCTTATAATTAACATATTTTAGGCAAAAGCGTCCTTATTCTTTACAGGAAATCACTGAACATTTTATGGGAGGACATTTAGCTCACAGGCAGTCAATAGCCTCCAGTTGGGGACCACAACTGTACTTTGCTCTAACCAAGGAACATATGGCATTGTGTATTAGTCCCATGTCTGCAGCTGTTTTCAGACGTCAGAATTGTTGTCTTACTGTTCTGGCAGTCAGAGCCCTGGAAGCCAGCTGTGCAGGTGCAGGATCCATCCTCTGCAGAGCAGTAAGCTCCATTCTTGCATGTGCAGGACATGTTACAGTTCTTCCCCCACAGTCCCTCTCTGCATTTCTGCTCACAGTACACACCTAGAAGAAAAAACAGCATATTGATCAGACTAAAAGACATACAAATCTGACAGTGATCATAATGCAGAATGCCTCCTTCTTACGAGGGTCGTCCAGAAAGTAAGAGTCGTTTGCTTTTGTCTGCCATGCAAGGTATTCTTTCTGTGTAATTTATTTTGCACCTGTCAATTAATCTCTTTTCTCCCTGGGCCACTTGTCACATGAGTGCAGAATGCCGGTAACTTTGTTTAGCAGCGTTAACATGAAGCTTCCACCCCACCTCAAGTCTTCCAACCCATAGGCGAGGAGTGCAATGCTACTACAACAAAGATTGAAAACCTTGTAAAAAGATATGATAGTGGTGAATGCTGTGTTGTGCACAGTGGGAAACTTTTAAAGTACACTTAAGTTGTGTACACACATCCAACTTTATGCCTGATTGTCATTTGGATCAGTTGTTTGAATGACTTGTCAGACAAAAGACAAGTCGTTTAAAAATCACGTAGACACGTCCAAACAAAGCAACTGACAAACTAATTTACATGTCGTCTGACAGACTGGACGTCGTCCAACTCTCTTTGTCCAACTCTCTTTGACTTATTAGTTGGTCAAGCGATCCCTGGTCGTTTGTACACACGTACGGACCTGACTGTCGTTTTAAAGACAGCTGATCCAATTGATCCGCCAAGCGGATTGGGCAAACCAGCTGCTATCAGTCACTCGATTGCACGTACACACATCCAACTTGTCGTTCAAACGATAAGTCGGACGACAAGTTGGTCAGACAAATTGGACATGTGTACGTGCCTTTAGGAACACTGTGATTGATTATAAGTTCTCATTAAATGTCTGTCCACAGAAAGGACATGACACAACAGTTAATAATTCACTCACCTTTCAGCAACCCTTACAAGAAGGATGGCACACATATATTTTTTTTATGAATCAGGGAGAGATCATGTATGCTCTATCATCCTTGGCCCAGAGAAGCTTTACAAAATCTGGTCTGATGCATTTGTGTGCATTACAAGGACACATATAAATCTTTGGTTACTCACCAGTCCATCCCGGAAGGCACTTGCACATCCCAGTGACCGGGTCACAGCCATAATTATTTTTGCAGTCACAGCGCTGGCTACATCCAGGCCCAAAGCTACCATCCTGTAGGCAAAAACAATGATGGATATTAGACTGTTAACATAATAAAAAGATAGAGATTAGTGTCAACTTGGTAGAAGGCATAGCGGAATTGCAGGTTTGTACGTACTTTACATGGCAGCTCACATTTCTCCCCGAACCAACCAGAGGCACAGGAGCATTGTCCGGTGATAGGGCTGCAGGATGCCCCATTGGCACACTGACACGTCCTGTTGCAGTTGAATCCCCAGGTTCCTTTAGGGCAAGGCACAGAACAGTCTCCTTTCTGCCAGCCTGAATAGGAGAGAATATAGTGGCACTTATGGTGGCCATACATGGTACAATTTTTTCATCCAATCTTACCATTTCTATGTGGTATAAGGGTAAACTAAGTGAATATACTGAAAGTATAATTTAAGCAGTTCCCTTATATTACATAGAAATGGTAAGATTGGATGAAAAAATTGTACCATGTATGGCCACCATCTGTATAGTTTACAGGTGAGAGTAATTTCAGTTATTTGCACCATGCTGATGTATAATACTAATCCACATTGGTAAGTATGCATGGACCCAGAAGCTGAGAGATCACCATGACAACCTGGCAACTGTCATCGTTTATATTACAAGGACCAGTATTATTTCAATCTCATCCTAAATACTAACCGAACCTTGTAAATATACATGGATCTGGAAGAATCTTGGTGGCAGCTTAGTGTGGGTTGTACAATTGTGGCCGGCCCGGCGGTGGTTTACTGTGGGGGGTGTAATTGTGGGTGGCCACTTAGAACAATGGTTGTGGTGTGCACGCTGCGCACGTGATTCTTTTGAGAGTCAGGGTTTTCCTGATTCTATAATAAATTAGAGCAGGCAAACCCTACCCTTTAAACAGAATTTATTACATTAAGCCATGAAGGGCCAGAAACACCAGTTCTTTGTGCGTTGGCTATGCTACTAATACAGGGCTTTCATTTACTTAAAGAGAACCTGAACTGAAAATAAAAAGTCAAAAACATACACAGGTCATACTTACCTCCCATGTAGTCTGCTCATCAATCTCTTTCTCCTCTCCTGCATCCTGTTTGTCCACTGTGATCAATGGAATTCTCCATCCTTTTTAAAAATGGAGATGATCCTGTAACAGCTTCCTGGTCAGCACACTGTTAAACTGGAATATCGCCCACTTGAGCCATAGGGAAACATGGACATTACCTTGCACATTCAGATGTAACTGACAGCAACTGGTATATTTCAGTTCTGACAAAATATTGTCAGAACTGGAAGGGATCACTGTAAGCAGACATTGGTGAGAGGAACTGACAGCGAGGCAAGTATATAATATTCATTTGCAGCTACATCATGTGTTTATTTTAAATAATTTTACTCAGTTCAAGTTCCCTTTAAAGATAAACTGTAACAACCCCCTGCCCCAGGGGATACTTACCTTTTGGGGGAAGCCTCTGGATCCATATGATGCTTCCTCCATCCTCCTAAGCCTCAAGGATCCAGTGCTGGCAGCCCCTGAAATACAGCCGACAAGTGTGCAACATTTACCTTCCCCTTTCCAGCACAGGCGTAGTAGTGACTTTCTGATCGAATTCAGATGGAAATAGCTAAGCCCAATCCGGTCTTCTCTACAGCGCAGGTGTGAGTTGCCTGTGCAGTAAAGTGGATCCGATCGGGCACAGGTGGAAATATTCATGCCACTACTGCATCTGTGCTGGATAGCGGTAGTGCTGTACCCTGGAGGGTGAAGAGGACAGGGGAAGCCTCATTAGGATCCAAAGGCTTCCCCCTCCTGATATAAGTATCCCAGGGGGGGGGGGGGGGGGATTACAGATTTGTCTGCTGTATTTCTGGAACTGCCAGCGCTCCCATAGGCTTAGGAGGGTGGGAGAAGCCTCAAAAGGATCCATAGGATTCACCCTCCTGAGGTAAGTATATGAGTATGATATTCAACAGGAGTGTTGCTAGGATCCCACAACATCCAGAGCTCCTACATGGTACCACTGGGAGGCACATGTCGTACCTACATAGTGCATTGCAGCGGACATTGGCTATGGCTACAAGAGATTGTGGTGGATAAGGCCGAATATAGGAGATAACATAAATGTATGTTGCCCAAGGTTTCATGTTGTAAGTTTTGTATTAGCCTCACTTCTCCTTGATGAGAAAGTGTCACATATCAAGATGTAAACTAACGTTAAGCCTTTAAAGGGAACCTTAACTTAGGGGGTATGGATGTTTCCTTTTAAACAATACCAGTTGCCTGGCAGACCTGCTGATGTCTTTGGCTGCAGTGTGGCTGAATCACACACCTAAAACAATCATGCAGCTAATCCAGTCTGACTTCAGTCAGAGTACCTGATCTACATGCTTGTTCAGGGGCTGTAGCTGAAAGTATTAGAGACACAGGATCAGCAGGAGATTCAGGCAACTGGTATTATTGTAAAAGGAAAAATCCATATCCTTCTCAGTTTAGGTTCCCTTCAAGATGAAATGACACAGAGGGACCAGGCAAGGTAAATGATATAAAAACTGTTTACAAGTTGGAGGTAGTGGTGAACTTACCTCCCCATTGAAGACTCAAACTGCCTGTATCAGACAAAACAAAAAAAAACTTTATAGTGTACTCCAATAAAATTGTGACGTGTTTCCCAGGTCTTTAACCCACTTCCTCAGGCAGTGAATAGGAGTAACTCCTAGGTGTCTCTTAGCAGACAATTAATGTGTCTAGGAGTTACTCCTGTTCACTGCCTGAGGAAGTTGGTTAAATACCTGCTAAACGCATCCCAATTTCTTTGGTATACACAATAAAGCCTTTTTTTGCCTGATACAGACAATTTGCATCTTCAATGAGGAGTTAGTCCACCACTACCTCCTATTTTAAAACTGTTATTAATATATTTTATCCTGCCTGGCGCCTCTGCCTACACAGAGAAATGCACCCTGTATGTATTTAGAGAGTTTAGCCTGTTTAATTCCTTCTCATTTGTGCCTAATAATAATTAGTTGTAATGGATTCTAATATACTACACTATTGTGGGTACTCGATTTTCCATTGCCTTTACAATATTAAACCTTTGTACCTAGAAATCCCACATACAGCAACATGGTATATATAACGGTATAAAAATAAACTCCAAAGATGATAAAAATGGAGGGTGTTAGTCTCCCAAAAAAGTCAGTGTTTTTGCATGAAGCCAATTCACAAGCGGGTTCTGCGACACCCGCTTAGGTTTCCTTGTGGGTGATCCGGCTCAGACCTCAGCAACCAGCATCAAGACAGCCATTTAGTTCCTTACCTTCCTTACACACACAGGTGCCATCAATGGGAGAACAAGCCAGGTAGTTTTTACACTTGCAATTCTGGGAACATTTCTTTCCATAAGTGCCCTCTTGGCAGTAGACAGAGCAGTGGTTTCCCTGTAAAAAAAAAATAAAACAAATTCAGAACCCCACTGTACAAAAAATATTTCAGGCAATCTATTTCCTTTATATGGCTATTGTTTTATTCCCTGGCATCATACCCCTCTACAAAGAGTGACTTCTTAGGTCAAATACACAATGTACAGTACAAATGACTCTGGGCCCCAAAACATGAGTAAAGGTGCCCATACACTCGTCAGATTGGCAGCAGTCAGATAAGAAATGCATCTGATGATCTATCTGATGCGTTTTTAGAACATTTTTTACCAGGATAGAATTCCAATAGATTTCAGTTTGAAATCTATTGAAATTCGATCTGATGGCATTTTTTTGCCATCAGATTTCCATTAAGGCCAATGCAAACTGATAAGCAATCTCATCAGATCGACCTAAATTTTCCACCCTGCCAGTTCGATGGAAATCCATCGAAATCGATCGAAATCGGCCATCGATCGGTCGATTGGCCAACCGATTTGCAATCGATCGATCTATCGGGATCGATCGGTCGGCCAGAAAATCGGCTGAGTGTATGGGCCCCTTAATTCTATTCTGCCACAGTGTTTAATTATGTCTGCCTTGAGGTTTTATTGGAACAGCCAAATGTACCAAAACTGCAGGTTGATTACTGAAGAAAATGTGGCTGAAGCCTCACTGTGTTTTATTGCCAAGTACAGATGGCCAATTAGATGCAAACAAGATAAGATAATGCAAAATTATCTTTATTTTATGCAGCTTGGAAATTGACCAATCAAATGCAGCTGCTGCTACATTTGATTGGTCATTTCCAAACTACATCAATTTGCCTTTATTCCAATAGGCGTAGGGATGTGCAAAGCACAAGATATCGTGCATCACCAATAAATACAAATTTACTGTCTTATGTATTAAACAAACAAGAGACTGGAGGCCATACTTTTTCACCTGAGTTTTCTCCTACGAGATAATTTTTCAACTTCAATTTAAAATAACTTTGTAGCACTTTTCAACTAAAAAAGTGCCAAAAAGTAGGCGAAAAAGTACTATTAAATTTAAGTATTTTCTTGCTTTCTGGTGGCTTAAAAGGCATTTTATTGACACATTTAAAATGATCACCTAGGAGAAAACTCAGTTGAAAAAGTGAATTGCATATGGACCTTCTTTAAATGAGTAGCCATAATTAGATTTGAAAACAAGCTGTTTATTTGGTGGACACCTTTAAAGTGTAACCGAGGTGACATGATGAGATAAACATGTGTATGTACAGTGGCAAACATATTAATTACTAGGCTGTGTTCCTTTTTTTCTTTTATTGTCTGAACCAACCTTCAAGCATGCAAGTGAAAATTTCTCTCTTGTCTGATCCTTGTCGGATTATAGCGTAACCATCACTGATAAGGAATTACAGCCATAAAACTTTTCCCGAAAGAGAACAACTTCTGATAGCAGGGGATATAATAAAAAAAGGTCAATAGTTTGTGTATTTTAGCTCTTGGACTCTTGAGACACTGCCATTGAGCAAAGAATATAAAAAATTAAATCTATTTTGTAATTGTTTAAATATACAATAAAACCATGAGAAATCTAAATAAAGGTAATTTTTAGGAGTCGGAGGGTAAATAAGATTGTTTATCTCATCAGTTTTCAACTTGGGCTCACAGTAACAGTAAATTGATGAATCATCAATCACTAGATTATTTCTTGCCTACAAAGACAGTGTGGGGGAGATGTAAGGGTATACTGAAATTTGTTAAATGGTAAAAAGTATTCAGCCGACTTTTCTTTTAAGAAACTTCATTTAGGAAACTTACTGAAAACCCAGGAGCACACTGACATGTGCCAGTCTCACTATCACAGGATCCTCCATTAAGACACAAGCATGGCTCCTGGCAGTTGGTTCCATAGAATCCATGAGGACAGGTCTCATTGCAGAAAAGTCCAGCCCAGCCTGTTTTACATGTGCACTCTCCAGTCATTGGGTGGCAGCTGGAAACACAAGGAGGCATGGAACAAATAAGCAGGATATCTTACAGTACAACAAGTAGAGATATGTCATTGCCTCCTACTCAGTTATCTTAGCTGAACTTTAAAAACAAGGTGGCTCCCATCACTACAAACCGAACATGTCAGTGCAGCGATAAACTGTTTTGACCTGATCAGCTGGTGTTTTAATTGGAACATTACATGCATAAAAACCTTGTCATGGACATTTTTCGTTGATAAATACTGTAGATCACTGGAGGCACCCATATGATACAACAGAAAAATTAAAGTTTAAAATTGAAGGTAAGTGTTTGCCCTGATGGAGCGAAAAACTGCTCCAAGCTCCACTACGCTACCTATCTGGCACTTTAATGACCTGATAAGGCTGCCTTAAGCCACGAAACACATAGTCCTCAGGGGTAAATAAAGTTTATTTTGGTATACACCTCCTCCTAAAAAATATCTCTTGCATCCGCCCTTTTCTTGCACAGGACAACCAAACTTCTGGTGCATGCCCTGATTATTTCACGACTAGACTATTGCAACACTCTCTGCTCTGCGGCCTCCATGCCAACCGTTTAGCCCCGTTACAGTCCATCATGAACTCTGCTGCACGAGTCATCCACCTCTTCTTTCCGGTTCTCCAGCCCAACCCCCCTCTGTCAGTCCCTTCACTGACTGCCAGTTACACAAAGGATACAATTTAAAATCCTTACTCTCGCCTACAAAGTTCTCCACAACCTCGCTTCTTCCCATCTAAATAAACTTATTTCCAGATACCATCCTACACGCAATCTCTGCTCTATATGCTTTTGTCTTCTTCCCTAGTCACCTCTTCTCACTCCCGCGTACAAGACTTCTCTCGATCCTCTCCCCTCCTCTGGAACACTCTCCCTGAACGCATCCACCACTTACCCACACCTACTGTTTTTAGGCACAATCTGAAAACTCACCTCTTCAGGCAAGCATACTCTCCTACCTAGGACTACTGACCACCATTTCTACCACTCCATACACAGCTTCCCTTTACCTATTATCCTATACCTTAACCACTTCACCACTGAGGGGTTTTACCCCCTGAGCACCAGAGCAATTTTCACCTTTCAGCGCTCCTTCCATTCATTCGTCTATAACTTTATCATTACTTATCGCAATGAAATGAACTATATCTTGTTTTTTCCGCCACCAATTAGGCTTTCTTTAGGTGGGACATTATGCCAAGAATTATTTTTTTCTAAATGTGTTTTAATGGGAAAATAGGAAAAATGTGGGGAAAAAAATAATTATTTTTCAGTTTTCGGCCATTATAGTTTTTAAATAATGCATGCTACTGTAATTAAAACCCATGAAACGTATTTGCCCTTTTGTCCCGGTTATAAAACCATTTAAATTATGTCCCTATCACAATGTTTGGCGCCAATATTTTATTTGGAAATAAAGGTGCATTTTTTTCATTTTTGCGTCCATCCCTAATTACAAGCCCATAGTTTATAAAGTAACAGTGTTATACCCTCTTGACATAAATATTTAAAAAGTTCAGTCCCTAAGGTAACTATTTATGTATTTTTTTTAATTGTAAATTTTTTAATTTTTTTTTAATTACAAAAAAAAAAAAATGGGGAGTGTGGGAGGTAATGAGTTAATTTTATGTGTAAAAGTCATTTATTTGTATGTGAAAAATGTGTAGGGTGTAGTTTACTATTTGGCTTGGAGGAAGTATAAGGAGGCTGGACACGTGAGTTTTTTCTCACAATGATCGCGCTGCCCATAGGAGAGCAGCTGATCATTGCGGGGCTTAGATCAACGAACGGGAATGGATTTTCCCGTTCATTGATCTCTGGGCGAGCGGGCGGCGGCGTGTTTACTAGCGGCGGGCGGCGTGTTTACGAGCGGGAGCGCGGGCAGCGTCGGGAACGCGGAAAGTACGTGTTTCTCCGTCCCTGGTTGTTAAAGGATGGAAAAAGGGGCGGAGAAATACGTACGCGCGGGGGTAAAGTGGTTAAACCTTTAGACTGTAAGGCCTTTTGGCCAGGGCTCTCTTCCCCTTTTATCTCACAATGCTGTGTAATGGGTGTACATACATAGCCGGCCTTTGACCTGAGCAACCGGAGTGGTCGCTCAGGGCGCCGGCTTCCAAGGGGGCACCTCTAGCTGGCTACCTATACTGAGAGTACCTACACCTGACTTCCTATACTGGGGGCACCTATAGCTGGCTTCCTATACTGAGGGCACCTACACCTGACTTCCTATACTGGGTGCACTTATAGCTGCCTACCTATACTGAGGGAGTGCACCTACTCCTGGCTACCTATACTGAGGGCACCAACACCTGGCTACCTATACTGGAGGCACCTATGCCTAGCTACCTATGGGGGGAGACCTACAACTGACTTTCTATACTGGGGGCACCTAAAGCTGGCTACCTATACTGAGGGAGTGCACCTACTCCTGGCTACCTATACTGAGGGCACCAACACCTGGCTACCAATACTGGAAGCACCTACGCCTGGCTACCTATGGGGGGAGAGCTACAACTGACTTTCTATACTAGGAGCACCTATGCTTGGCTACCTGTATTGAGGAAATGTACACATGAGATCCTATACTGGGGGCACCTATACCTGGTTTCCTACCTATACTGAGTCTGATGGCGTTTTTATTTGGGGGGGGGGGGGAGGGGGCACTGCGGCTATAACGTGTGGTGCACCTTGTCGGTGCTGTGCTATCATTTCAAATGGGGGTGGGGGCTAACTGTCCCACTGATTGTTTGTATTAATATTCCTGAAAGGTTCTAGCCTTCATTTTTTAAGTTTATTCAGGACAATGCACTCTTTCCATCCATTTTGTGGTTATTAATAGTATTTTTTCTATTATACATATGTGACGTGTCACGGAGATCTGAGCATTTGGCATGATGTGTCACGACTTCAAAAAGGTTGGGAACCACTGTCCTAGGAGTTAACTCAGGAGAAAAGGTGAATTGCATATGGGCCTGTGATTGTGTGTGTGTGTGTGTGCGCACGAAGTGGATGAAGGGGGGGGGCACAAAAACCAGATTGCGCTCAGGGCGCTGTGAAACCTAAGGCCGGTCTTGTGTACATACCTCCCACCCCTGTGTAAAAATATGTGGGTAATTTGTTAACTGCATTAGCGGTTATCCACTCTTGTCTTGTATTAACTGTTGTATTGTTTATTTTATATTGTTATACCCTGTATGCTGTTGTACAGCACCATGGAAGATGCTGGTGCTATGTAAATTATTAATAATAATAATAACAATAATAATATACATGTGAGTCAATGTTCTGAAGGTAGACCAACACTTACCTAAGATTTTACTAACATTTTAAACGGGGGGCTTAGGGGCAGCAAGCGTATAAATTCTGTACAGCTTATAACAGTTCATCAGACCTGTACTGAGAGATGAATTAAAATGTAATGGGGCCCTAGGCAAGGTAGTAGATTTGTGGCCCCTTGTGGTCTTTTTGGCAAGCTAAAGTGGAGTAAGGTCAGAGAAGGTGGCTGGTGGGCCCCTTGACACCCATTAAGCCCCAGGTACCTGTCTAGGGTCCCTGTTGGATGATTCTGCTCTGCCTGTGCTTCAGGAGAACAGACAATCAGCCCTGGGCTTCAGCACAAACAATATCTCCAGAGGCATGGCCATACCCATATACAGTCCATTGGATTACCACCATTTTGTTTAGCTTTATATAGTCTATTGCAGGGCTTTTCAACCTTTTCAGAAATTGTACCACTTTTATCGCATGAAATTTTTCAAGTACCACCTGTGATTTCGCAAGATGTTAACATCTCAATAAGTAAAAAAAAACAATAAAATATGTACATTTAATAATAATAATGCTATTATTATTATTATTTATTGAAGCGCCAACATACTACGCAGTGCTGGCCAATAATTAGGAATACATACAGTGTTTAACAATATTACACTTAATGGGAAATTTGTGCCTGTTTTTCTGACATCAGTCTTTGCAGTCGTGGCTGGAGAGTGCTTACTGATAAAATCAAGTCTGATTCCAGCTGAAGACAGTTCCTTTCTTTAGTTTTTATGCATGTCAATGAAGAAAAAGCCATCTCACACAAGTATGTGGAGCCAAATGGCAGTAAAGCTTCAATAGCTTTTTCCCCCACGTCTGGGTGCAGTTTTGCAGCTTGGCTCCAGAATTCAGTTAGGGCCCTTTTCCACTTGCAATCGCTAGCGTTCACGCTGAACGCTAGCGATTGCTGAATCGCAATTACCGGCGATTCCCCGACGTTCGCCGCCGCGATTTTGCTATGCTATGCACTGCATAGCAAAATCGCGGCAAATATCGCTCCGCCGCGCGTTCGCGTTCCTGACAAAAACGAATCGCGGTAGTGGAAATGACCTACCGCGATTCCTATGTTAAAAAGCAAACCGTACAGATTGTAAAATCGCTAGCGGTTTGCGTTTTTGCGATTCAGCCAGCGCAAACGTGCTGGTGGAAAAGGGCCCTTAGTGTTTTTTCATTAAACAGTTCCTTCAACATGCGGTCTGATGTCATTTCCAGAAGTGCTTCTTGCTCTTGATAGGAAAGGGCTGAGTTCACAACATTATCCATAACAAACGGTGATGCAACCCAACGGATTCCAGTTTCACATCCTCTTGATACGAATGGGAAATACAGCGCAAATTCGGTGTGCAATTTTTCAAGGTGATTTTGAATTGCTATTTTAATTTCTTCGGTGTGAGCAACAGAATTCAGTTCTATAAAATCTGACAAACTGGGAAAAGAGGCAATATTACCTTTCTTCACTTGGCCTAGCCACAGGGAGATTTTATTGTAAAATGCACAAACTTTGTCTTCCATGATAAATACGTTATGGCCATGGCCCTGCAGGGAACGATTAAGCTCATTTAGCTTTTTAAATTTGTCAGCCAGATAGCCAAGGCAGGACACCCAGAAGACATTTTCAAAATTTTCTGCTAGGGGTGATGAAACATTTGTCAGGAACAGATGAGTTTCTTCTCTCAGCTCAAATAACCTTGACAATGTTTCACCTCTTGACAACCAGCGTACTTCTGTATGAAAGAGGAGAGTACGTACTATGCTCTGAACCCAAATCGTTGCACAATTGTCTGAATAAACGCCGGCTTTTGATGAAATTTATTATTTTTGCAGAATCCGCCAAAACGTCATATAACAATGGGCTCATCCTTTTAGAAGCAAGTGCATGTCTGTGCAAGATGCAGTGATTTGAAACAATGGAACTGTTTCTTGTCTTGGCTCGTGCTATCACTCGTGCTATCACTCCAGAAGTTCGTCCTGTAATAGCTGCTGCACCATCAGAACAAATTGCTACACACCATGCCCATAATATTCCATGTTCACTGAAAAAATTGTCAATTATTGTGAATATTTCTTCCCCAGTTGTTCTGCCGGGTAGTGGGTAGTTTTCCAGTATATCGTCTGAATCAGGAAAACTAACAAAGACAATTAGCTGCGCTTCACCAGCAATGTCAGTGCTTTCATCCAATTGAAATGAAAATTTTTCTGCGGCTTTAACCTTCTCCAGCACTTGTTCAGTAACGTCTGTGGCCATATCTTGTATTCGTCTTTGAACAGTATTATCAGAACATGGGATATTCCGAATTGTATCAGTCATTTTTTTATCAAACAAAATTGAAGCAAGTGCAATGGCAGAGGGAAGCACGACTTCTTCAACAATTGTGTGAGGCTTATTTTGTTTAGCTGCTATCAAGGACAATTCATAAGATGCTTCCAAACACTTTTTTGATAAGGTTGTGGACTTCAGAAAAGCAGCACGGCGCTTTATATATTCCTCTCTTTTCTTCATAAAAAAATTCTACTGGCTTTTTGCTGTACTCTTTATGTTTTGTTGTGAAATGTCTCTGGAGTAAAGAAGGCTTCATAGAGTGTTTCGATAGTACCTCATTGCAAATAACACAAACGGGAAGCTGCTGATCATTTTCTTCTGCAAAATAAAACCCAAACTTCACATAATCGTCACTGTATTTTCGATTTGGTGCTGCTTTTAATTTCTTCTGTGCAGGTTCCTTTGCTGAATCACTTTCTCTTTGTGAGTGACGTATGACGAACTTATCCATATTTTTATGCACCAATACCTTGGTTTTGCAGGGCACTTGTAATCCAACTTCTGTGCGTTTGTGGGTATTGGGTGGCACACTTTTGGCTAGCTTGAGGCAGGCAGCAGACTTTGGGCTGGCCTAGTGGTGAGCAGGACTCAACCAGGCTGTAGGCAGACTTCAGACTGGCCTAGTGGTGGGCAGTAGTGCTCCTGGCAGGCTGGAGGCAGACTTTGGACTGGCCTAGTGGTGGGCAGTAGTGCTCCTTGCAGGCTGGAGGCAGACTTTGGACTGGCCTAGTGGTGGGCAGTAGTGCTCCTTGCAGGCTGGAGGAAGACTTCGGACTGGCCTAGTGGTGGGTAGTATTCTCCTGGCAGGCTGGAGGCAGACTTCAGACTGGCCTAGTGGTGGGCAGTAGGCTCCTGGCAGACTTTAGACTTTCTAAATGAATACAGTTGAATAATATAATCATTTAGTATTTATATAGCGCTGACGTCTTCTGCAGCACTGTACAGTATAAATGTGCCCCCCATGAGTGCATACATACATTACCTGTCCAGTGTCAGCTTCCACATGGTGTCTATGAAACCTCTGTACACGCCACTGGTGCATAGTGTGTGACGTCACACGCTATGCACTGCCGCCAAGGTGTATGCAGCTGATAGAAGAGCCACCCTGAGATGGTCAGGCACCACGTGAAGGCTGACACAGGACAGGTAATGTATAAATGAACTCACGGGGGGCACATTTATACATTAGGGGGGCAGTGGCGGGGCAGACATGGTGGGCTCGGATGATTCCCTGAAGATTTCATGCTGAAATCGGACGGGAATCAGCCTGCAGTATGGGTAGCTTCAACAAAGATGCAAATCTCTCTCTAATCAGATTCAATTAGAGATACATGTGTTTCTTTGTCGAATTTGCCCATAATCTTCTGATGTATGACTACCTTAAGAAGTTCACCATTATTTATTTATTGTATTTATAAAGCACCAACATATTACGCAGCGCTGGACATTAGTTTAGGTTACAGACAATATTTAGGGGTGACATACAGCAATATGACAATACATGAATACAAGAAAGACCAGATCACACAGCACAGTATGAGTACAAGGTAAACCATTCAATGAATGTCTATATAGAGCTGCCAGCCCCCATCATAGTGTGAATAAATTGTTTATCCAAGCAGGAGACAGGGCAGAGAACTTCTAATCTTGTTGCTTGCTGTGCAGAATAGTCACCTATCAGTGACTCCACTCCTAGCACTGCATGTGCAAGATCTGATAAAGTGACATTGGAAGTAGAAAAAAAAAATCTATGTTTCATTACTAACTTCCTTTTGTCTACTAAAGGGGATCAGAAAAGAAGGCAAACATTGAAAATGTTCCTTTAACAGTATGTGTTGAGGATGTGGGAGGAATCTGCAGTGCACAGAGGAAACCCACACAGACACAGGGAGAACATACAAACTCTGTGCAGATAAAGCCCTGGCTGGGATTCAAACTGGGGACCACCACATTGAACTGTTTTCCATCCATACACATATATACGTACATGCATGCATGGTTTTGCTACACCAAGTGCTGGATACTGTATATGCTGTACCAAAGTAAAACAAAAAATAAAAAAAGCAACTTATTAAAGTACTTCTGTGCTAGCTAGTGACTATTTCAGATAATATCAAACAAATTACGTAGCAAGAAGGGCTGTCTTTGCAATCTTACAATCTGAAGGGATATATTAAATATGCAGAACACACACACTTGCATAGCTGTGAATTGTTTTGGGACACCCGGGCTAAGTGCTGGTTCCAGGGAAAAACCCAGGATTTCTAAGGGGGGTGGATTCCTGAAAGGTCTCTCTCAGCAAGTTGTGCACTACTACGCATGTGCTGGCGCAGCATTTGCCAGCAAAATACACAGGGTGCCACCTTAGTAGAGGTATTCATCTTCCATACAGCCCTATATACATTATCCCCAATACACATTATCTTTTCACAGTGCATCTGCCCTTAAACTTTATACCGCAGTGCACTGACCACACTGAAGATTCTAAAGCCCTGATCTAGAACTAGGTCACAGGATAAGAATTGTTTCTATGAACATGGTGAAACACTGATCATGGTTGCCTTTTGGTTGTGCCTAAGAATCCGGTCCAACCAGGAATATAATTATGCATTTTTTTAATTTTTCTAAATATACTATATCTAGAAATATAGAACTTGTTCTCCAATCTCCATTACCTTGCAGCCTTCCTTGTTGTCGGGGCACTCACGAACGGCACGTACAAACCCCTCCTGCTGCACAATATGGCAAATAACCAGCCAGAGAAAGGAAAGAACACTCCTGGAGACCCTGCTGCTCTCCTCCTATTTCCCTCACTTTTCCTTATCTCCCCTCAACCACCCTGGCAGACACTTTATTTTTCATCTCCCTTCCCCCCAGGGGAGGACTGGGACCTTTTGGCCTGGGGGGAAAACACAAACTAGAAGCCTGTTATGAAAGCATCAGCCCAAATGACGTCACACACGCACCCCACATCGTATATGCCAGTAGTCACGTGGGGTGCCAATGTGGAAATACAGCAAGAAAATTCAAGGGATAGTGTGACAGGTAAAGTACAGACTCGGAGGGGGAATAGTATTTAACGTTACCGGGGAGTTTAGTGGCAGCAGGGAGAGCCGTCATTCGGCTCACCCTGCGCCCAGCTCACTGGCGGCGTAGAAATACTTATGCAGAGAAGGGGAGAAACAGTGAGGAGAGAGGGGGAAAAGCTGAAAAAGAGGGAAGCAGATATTTGCCTCACCAGAATTGCACTTTTATTTAGCTTTCCTGTATGACAAGAAGACACAGTCAGCACTAGGGGAAATGGGAGAAACAAAGGTGAATGAGGAAGGGCTGTGCACACCAACAGTGCTTCTGAGCATTTTTCAAATCACCAGCGATTTGAAAAGCGATTGGCTAATGTTACACTATGAGGGTGTTCTCACAGCAGCATTGTTATTTTTATCAAAATCACAAACACACTGCATGTAACATTTTTTGGAGCGATTCATTCAAAAATCGTTCTGAAAATCGCTTCACAAAATCGCACTCGCAAATTGCTAGTGATTGCTATTGCGATTTTGGCGTTGCACTAGCCCAGAAAGAGGAGGAGTGTAGGGAGACTGAGAATAGTCTGAGATGGAGCAGAGCTGTATTGCAGTCCCACATTACACAGAGGCTACTTGCCTATAATATGACTCCTGTCACTGCCAGCCTCTCACACAAGCTACAAGTAGCCCTCCTGGAGTCTAGGGACTGTCAAAAACTTTTCAACCTTATCCACACATGCAGTCATTATAACATTGGGAAGAGACCAGACAGATTTTTTCCCACAGACCCTCCAGGCAAACTCTGTATCATGCTGTGTAGATTTACCAGCTTGCTCTCTCATTGCTCTGTAATTGCACTTTTATTAGCTAGACTAGTGCTTTACATTGTCTTAAACAAAAACAAACCTAATTACACCAGGCACTGGACCAGCCCTAAATCACGTTTTCTTTTGATCTCCCCACCAGCTCACACTTCATTTTAATCTCCCCAGAGCATACCACGTACCACCTGGCCAGTAAGAAAGTACCACCTCTGGTACGCGTACCACAGGTTGAAAAGCACTGGTCTATTGGATATACCCCAAAATGCAACCATATACCAATATCCAGTTTATCACTATGGATTGCACAGGGAGCAACGCAAGAAGAGAGTATAATGGCAAGGCAGCCAATGTTGGATAAAAAGTTGCACATCTTTATCAGTTAAACAACACCTGTAGTTGCCGATCAGTTTTTAAAACAAGGACGAGAGATGGCTGGAACTGCACTCATGCTTCTTGTGGGCATCAAGGCATGCATAGCTAGACAAGGCAACACAGGTAAAAAAAGGAAGGATAAAGCCAAAACCCCAAGAAATAAAATAGTCATTTAATGTCATCTGTCCATATAACGCTTTGAGAAATGTATCCCAGTGACCCTAAAAGTTGGAAATTGTTTCTTTGTGATGGAAAAAAACTTTATATACCTATTTCTTGGAGTGTTGGCTTTTTGTACATTCTTCTGGTTAGTTGCTAATGGTTACTGTCCTGTCTACAACATCACTATTTTTCATATTATAACAATACATAGCCTGGGTTATGCAGTTACCGCTTAGTGTGTTGGCGGTCACATTGGCAGACCATATTGCAGTGTACCCCATAAAAGCCGTCTGCACAAAGTCGATCTTCACAGTTGTTACCAAAGAATCCGGCCTCGCACAGACATGCTCCATTGATGTGATAACAGCGTACACCATTCACACAGTCACAGGTTTCCTTACAGTCTTGTCCGTACTTTCCGATGGGACACTCTTCCCGACAGCTGTAGATGTACATAAGAAAGATCATAGATTAGCAGTGACAACATTTTTAAACTGGGGATTGCATCAATGCACAATTAATAAAAATTGGGCCAATGATCATTTACTTTTGATGCCTAGCAAAATGATGCAGGTGTCCTAAAAGCCTTGCGCTCTAATCTGAACATACTGGATTTCCATATCGGACTTAGGATGCATAATACGTAAAGATGCATAGAGAGACCTGCCACTGGGTTAATATTAGCCAATAAACTTTTGCTAGTATAACAATAATTTACATGCTTCATTTATGCAGGTAGTATCCCTTGTGGATACTAACTCAAGATGTTACCACAATGCCTAAATACTAACCTCTATGCCACCAAATTTCCTGTGCATGTGTATTTCTATACATTCACATTGCCTATTACAAAGCCTACTGGAGTGGCTTACACAAAGCTGAAATAATCCGTGCATTTTAACGTGAATCCTAGACCAGTGAGTATTAAAGTTAAAATCCTTACGAAGCAAAGCAGCTAAACTGACCATGGATCACATCATCCTTCTACCATTGGTGCCATCTTTTTTTCTTTTAAAAAAACATTTTTATAACAACATATCTAATGCTTCCTTTTTTAATTCCTTCCTGTTCTGCAGAAGAGAGGACAAACTGGGTTTATTGAGCTTGAAAAAAAAGCCAGCTAAGGGGTTACCTGATTAACATTTATAAATACATTGGAGAGCAATGCAAAAGCTTGGCAGATGAGGTTTTTGTCCCGAGGCTTGTACCAGGGCCGGATTACTGACCAGGCAACAAAAGCAGTCGCTTGGGGCCCCCCATTCAGAGTCAAAGGGGCCCCATCAGCTCATAAATCAGCCATCGCCATCCTGTCAGTGGTGGCTGGATGGTATAATGGTTAAAGGGACTCTGAGCAGTGCAGTAACTATGGAAAGATGCATATCATTTTAAAGCTCTCTTTCTCTTCTTTCCAATGATAGTTGTTAGTTAGTTTTTGCTATTTTCGCGATCAAAAAAGAGAGCTTCAAAATGATATGCATCTTTCCATAGTTACATTGTATTACACAGGACGACTTTTCTCCAAAGTCGGCTGCTCGATTCAGCACAATACAATGAAATATAAGGAGCCCAGGGGGATATAATTACAAACATCATGCTGGTAGGTGTGAGGATGTAATTAATTAGTTGTGGGTATGCTTAAAGGCATACCCACAGGCACTGCTCGGAGTCCCTTTAAGGGCTCTGCCTCTGACACCGGAGACCAGGGTTCGAATCTCGGCTCTGCCTGTTCAGTAAGCTAGCACCTATTCAGTAGGAGACCTTAGCCAAGTCTCTCTAACACTGCTACTGCCTATATGGCGCGTCCTAGTGGCTGCAGCTCTGGCGCTTTGGGTCTGCCAGGAGAAAAGCGCGATATAAATGTTATTTGTCTTGTCTTGTCAAATGATGCCGTGCACTGCTGATTGTCTTCAGAGCCAGGCTCTCCTCCTAGGTCCCCCTCCTGCTACTGTGCGCTCTGCTGCTGCCCACTCCTCCCTCCCTTCCCACAGAGTACCACAGCTGCAGCAAGAATGATAGCAGTAGATGGCAAACGCTCACTCACCTATCCATGATCCAAGCGATAGAGATCTCGTCATCTGAAACCCATCTGTCTCTTCTACAGTGCAGCCGCTCGCTCTGAACTTCCTGATTCTCAGATCAGACAGGAAGTAGGAAGTAGTAATAGTAGTAGTAACAGAGCAGCAGCACTCTAGAAGAGACAGATGGGCTCCGGATGACGGGACCTCTATTGCTTGGATCGCAATAGGTGAATGTGAGTCATATGGTACTGTCATTCTCCCCCGCTGCGGCTGCCTTTTCAGCTGGACTATCGTATTCACTGGGATGGAGGCTGCATGGTGGCTGTCTAGTTTGGGAGGAAATCGGTTGTTCGGTGGTGGTGGTGGTTTTGTAATTCTGTCTGGGGAACGGCTTCCGGTTTGGCGGTTTCCAGAGCTTTCTGCTATTGCCAGGCTGGAGATGCAGGGGGAAAGTGCTGCTGCTGTGATATCTGGCGCCCTCTTCATTGGGGTGCCCCAGCCCCTGAGTGCAAATGTCCCAGCCTTTCATCTCTCACTCTGCATTTTGCCGCTGCTATTCCCTGCATTGTGCACCCACAGAGGAAAGTGGGCTGTTGCCCATAGCAACCAGTAGCTCGGCTGCCCCGGTGTGTGCGGCATGTTGCTGTACAGCTGCATCTTCTGATTCTATTATGACATGATGGGGGGGGCCCAAATCAGTTACTTTGCTTAGGGCCCCATTTAGCCTTAATCCGGCTCTGGCTTGTACAAATGACAACAGGACACGATCTGCATAAGGAGGTAAAAAAGGTTTTGCCATCGATTTATTACGTGTTCTTTACAGTAAGAGTGGTTAAAATGTGGAGTGTTTTGCCACAGAAAGTAGTTATAGCAAATTCTAAATCTGCTGCTGGATCACAACCAAAGGCAGTATTGGAGTGGTCATATGACTACAAATGAAGCTGTAGTTAGGAATATATTTTTTTTCAAAAACTGGCCATCAAATGGCAATGTGTGAAAAATGGGAATAGGGAGATGGGTCCAGAAGATGTTGGGCTTCAACTTAAAGGCATATTGCAGAAGCAAATCAGTATTTTTACAGTTCAGTCTCTGTCTTCTCATGTGAAGCAGCACATAATCCAGCAGGATACAGTGCAGCTGATGACCTCTACCCTCTGTGCTTGTCATATTTTCCGAAAAAGATTTGGCACCAAAAGTGCTAACAGTTCTCACATTGCAGATTGAGTTTAGTGACATTCTTTTTCGAGAGGACAATGGAGATTACTTTGAATCATATATCAGGCCTTCACAGGAAGCGTGACAGAAGAACAAATACAATGATGATCATTTACCTGTTTTCATTATTTATGTCATATGTTGTTGCATTGTTATATTTGGTGACTATATAAGAATTGTATTATGCAAATAAACATTCTGAACAAGGTGCAGCCATGTTTCATGGATTATAAAACCTGCTGAGTTTTCTGTTGAGAGAGGTTACATTACCAATGCCTTTGTATTGAGCAGACAATTGAGAAAGACTGGTTTTCGACAATACGGTATGGTTCTCGCCCATTCTTTAATTCATACAAGTTTGTGCTGTCTTGTGTTTCTCTTGAAGTAAACTCTTACCGGTCTCCTGTGTAGCCCAGAGAGCACAGGCACTGGCCACTTTCAGGGTCACACTGGCCATTATTATGACAGTTGCACTCATGCTCACAACCAGGTCCGTAGAATCCAGGTGGGCATGGGATGGAGCACAGTGGACCCTACAGAAAATCAGATCATTAAAAATGAATATGAGCTAGCAAATTCTAAAGATTCAATCTGTTTCACAATCAAACTGATGTTTTATGTTGTCAACACTACAAGGTATGAAGAGGCTGGACAGGGGGATCCTTTACAAGAGAAGACATGTAGGACCCATTCACACCTCTCCAATGTTCTGTGCAGTGAAAGATGACCTTCTCAGAAATACACCACAGATTTCAGGGAAGCGGGATCTGATCTTAAAGCAGCTTTACGCCACTTATATACTATTTTTTTTTTTATTATTTTAAGTTTTTGCTGAAGTTTTTGACAGAAGCAAAGACTGGGCATTTGTACCTTCCATCCTGGTGGACATACGCAAAGCCCAGTGCTCTGGTCGCAGATACCTCCACTCTGGCAGGGGCAGTGCTCTGGGCACTTGAACTTAGAGGGCTGAACTTCTTTGCATTTGATCTCACAACTGAAATGTAAGCAAAGTGTTAGTGTACAAAGTGTTAGTGTACATACACTTAAGTGCATAAAATTGATACAAATGGGCCCTATCAATAATATAAATTGAGCTGTTAAAGAGACCCTGACGCGAAAAAAAAATATGATCTAATAATTTGTATGAGCAGTACAGCTAAGAAATAAAACATTAGGAGCAGATACATAAGTCTAATATTGTTTCCAGTACAGGAGGAGTTAAGAAACTCCAGCTGTTATCTATGCAAAAGAGCCACTGAGCTCCACAACTTTCAAAGTCGCAGAGAGCACTGTCTTCTGAAGTTTGTTATCTCAATTGTTAGTCATAGTATTTTCATTTTCTCTGCAGAGGACAGTTCAAAAGTTCACTAGCCTGCTCTGTAAAATCATTTACAATGCTGAGTAGTGTGTAAACTGCAAATATTAGAGAATTATGTAATGTTATATAAACACTATATGAGGCCTTGTTCAGATTGCGTTGCACTCACGCTATCGTCCGCAATGAGCGATTATAATCGCTTTAGCAGAGCAATTATTTAAATCACTTCCTGACATCAGTCAGGAAGTGATTACTTTGCCCCCGGCAATGAATAAATGCAATGTATTTATTAATTAAAGCACTGGAGAAATCGCTATACAAAGCGTTTTTCAAGCGCTTTGTGATTTCCCTATACCTTCCATTCAGGGCAAATCGCCCTGAAAATGGTACATGCAGTGCTTTTGTCAGCGGCAAGCAAACGGAACGCCCCAATGAGAACTATCTCATTGAAAAGCATAGTGTTAGCGCTTTTAGGGTGATTTGTACAAATCGCCTGCGCTTAAAAATTCCAAAAAACACCTCTAGTGTGAACGAGCCCTGACTGAAAATAAAAATATGAGACTATTTTCTTTGCTACTAATGTTCTAGTAATTATCCGTACTACACAACCAATTCATTATATCATCGTTTTTTTTCGCTTCAATGTCTCTTTAATTGGGTAACCAATCCAATGTATACTGTTCAGGCTTGGACAATTATAGTACTCTGCATGGTGCTACTACCTTCAAATAAGAGAGGCTTGGTCCTGATGAATATACACATTGGAATAAATTACAGATTAGAATTATTACGCCTATTTTATTTAAGTTTTTATACAATATTTTCTAATAAAAATCATAGGATTTTGATTTCGCGTGTATCAAAAAAGGGCGCCTGGAAAAAAGGGCGCGGGATGTAGCCGAAATGATAAGTTGTAATGTAAACCAATATTTTTCGTTTATAGGTTGTAAACAAAAATGTAGTGCTAAATAGGTTGTATAAACGGAAATTAAATGGCAAAATACTGTCTATAACAGGGGTCTCAAACTCGCGTCCCGCGGGCCATTTGCGGCCCTCGATACAATATTTTGTGGCCCTCGCCGGCAAAAGCTTCCTTATAGTTCGCTTCAGTGCTCCCAAGTAATTCGCCGCAACCCCGCTAAACGAGGGCTGCAGAGCCCCCAAATCGCCCGGGGGGCAATCCGCCGGCATTTCCTGGAAGGGGCAGAGCTTTCAGCTTCAGCTCTGCCCCTCCTGACATCAATCGCCGCACGGATCGCCGCCTCTCCCCGCCCCTCTCTGTGAAGGAAGAGTGAGAGGGGCGGGCAGAGGCGGCGATGCGCCGCGATTGTGAAATACCTTATGCGGCCCAGCCTCATCCTAACTTTGCCTCCTGCGACCCCCAGATAAATTGAGTTTGAGACCCCTGGTCTATAACAACAAACGAATTCTGAAATGAAACATCAAATAGCGTCTATAACAAAAAATGATATTTACACTTGTATTAAGCATAGTAATACAATGGTAGATTTTACAAGTATTTTACTGCAATTATACCTAACTGTAGGCTCTCCCTATCCCTAACCCCTAGACCCCGCCTTTGTGTAAATATACATCTTTTAATAATTTGTATATATTACATATATTGTGCTGTAACTATACCTAACCCTACTCTCACACAGAACCCTCCCTGTACCCTAACCCTTAGACCCCCCTGGTGGTTCCTAACCCTAACCACCCCCCTGGTGGTGCCTAACCCTTAATCTCCCCTGGTGGTCCCTAACCACCCCCCTGGTGGTGCCTAACCCTAACCATCCCCACTGCACAAACACCCTTACACACATATATAAACAATAATATATTTAATCCTTAAAATACTTCACTATAAATAACATGAATAGAATAATTTATATATTTGTAGTAGAATAAATAGCCCTAAAATCACGTACACATTAATATTATAAATAGAAAAAAAAAAAAAATATATATATATATATATATATATATATACACACAGTATATATAATAGAATAGACAGCCTTACAATCACGAACGCATTAAAAATCTTAAAATAACGGTAATATTAAAAGCGATATATTAGTAAGTTAATAAAACTATAATCTACGCATTATAAGTATAAAAAATAAAGTTAATACCAAAAGCGATGTATTTGTAATAGAACAAGGTTGAAAACGATATTTAAGCATCATACGTATGAAAACAAATTTTAAATGATAAAATAAGTGTAAACGAAAATTTACTTGTTACAGCCCTGCAAGCGAAATGTAAAAACGGAAAAATAAGTAAAAGCTCCTATAAGCGAAATTTAAAAACGGAAAAATAAGTAAACCACAAAGTCAAAACGAACTTGTAAACAATATTTGTAATAAACCTTATTCTGTAAACGAAAACTTTTGTTAACACGATCCCTGCAACCGCTATTTCTCGGGCGCCCTAATTTCCTGTTGGGTGCCCAATAGCCGATATTTTGCATTGCAGTCTATGGCAGCGCCCTTTTTGTCCACTAGCCTTTTTTACTGCCCCATTTGATTTCTTATACATAGCACATTTACAGTACAGACATTTAGCAAAACCCCTTTATTTTGTTCTTTCCCTCTCCTTTTCAGGAATTATAAATTCTTTTTCAGAGGTGAGATGATGGGTAAATTACCCATCTACAAACATATGGACATTGGCTGCTGCTGGCTTTTTAGAATATGAGAGGATCTGAACACTCACTAAGGTCCGGTGTACCCTTCTAGGCAGAGGCAGGTTCCGTTTTGAGGGTCACAACTGGCTCCGTTCTTACATTGGCAGTCCAGTAAACAGTGTTCTCCATAGGTGCCTGGGTCACATGGCTTCTCACAGAATGGATCCTTGAATCCAGGGCGGCAGAGGCAAGACCCAGAAATGGCATCACAGGTCCCATTGTTTAGGCAAGGGCAGGTGTAGTTACATCTGGGTCCCCATAGGTGGAGCTCACAAGCTGAAAATACAGAAATAGGAGAAGACTAATAATGTTATACTGTAAATAAAAGAAAACTCCTTTTCACTCTAAAAATAAAGGGTTTATTTCTGTAATTTCTGCGTGACTTGTAAAGACGTATCTACCGCCTATCAGAGGAGGAAAAAGGGAACAATTGCCTATATGGAGACAGAGAAAAAAAAACTAAAAAGAATGATTACATTTTTCCTACACTCATCAAAAATTGTGTGTGAATGTCTGGGGACGTGGGGAGGGTATTGTGTGAGGGTGTGGTGAGGGTATAGTGTGGGAATGTAGTGAGGGTATTGTGTGGGGATGTGGTGAGGGTATTGTGTGGGGATGTAGTGAGGGGATTGTGTGGGGATGTGGTGAGGGTATTGTGTGGGGATGTGGTGAGGGTATTGTGTGGGGATGTGGTGAGGGTATTGTGTGGAGATGTGGTGAGGGTATTGTGTGGGGATGTGGTGAGGGTATTGTGTGGGGATGTGGTGAGGGCATTGTGTGGGCATGTGGTGAGGGCATTGTGTGGGGATGTGGTGAGGGGATTGTGTGGGAATGTGGTGAGGGTATAGTGTGGGGATGTGGTGAGGGGATTGTGTGGGGATGTGGTGAGGGGATTGTGTGGGGATGTGGTGAGGGGATTGTGTGAGGATGTGGTGAGGGGATTGTGTGGGGATGTGGTGAGGGTATTGTGTGGGGATGTGGTGAGGGTATTGTGTGGGGATGTGGTGAGGGTATTGTGTGGGGATGTGGTGAGGGCATTGTGTGGGCATGTGGTGAGGGCATTGTGTGGGGATGTGGTGAGGGGATTGTGTGGGAATGTGGTGAGGGTATAGTGTGGGGATGTGGTGAGGGGATTGTGTGGGGATGTGGTGAGGGGATTGTGTGGGGATGTGGTGAGGGGATTGTGTGAGGATGTGGTGAGGGGATTGTGTGGGGATGTGGTGAGGGGATTGTGTGGGGATGTGGTGAGGGTATTGTGTGAGGATGTGGTGAGGGTATTGTGTGGGGATGTGGTGAGGGTATTGTGTGGGGATGTGGTGAGGGGATTGTGTGGGGATGTGGTGAGGGTATTGTGTGGGGATGTGGTGAGGGTATTGTGTGGGGATGTGGTGAGGGTATTGTGTGGAGATGTGGTGAGGGTATTGTGTGGGGATGTGGTGAGGGTATTGTGTGGGGATGTGGTGAGGGCATTGTGTGGGCATGTGGTGAGGGCATTGTGTGGGGATGTGGTGAGGGGATTGTGTGGGAATGTGGTGAGGGTATAGTGTGGGGATGTGGTGAGGGGATTGTGTGGGGATGTGGTGAGGGGATTGTGTGGGGATGTGGTGAGGGGATTGTGTGGGGATGTGGTGAGGGGATTGTGTGGGGATGTGGTGAGGGTATTGTGTGGGGATGTGGTGAGGGTATTGTGTGGGGATGTGGTGAGGGTATTGTGTGGGGATGTGGTGAGGGCATTGTGTGGGCATGTGGTGAGGGCATTGTGTGGGGATGTGGTGAGGGTATTGTGTGGGGATGTGGTGAGGGTATAGTGTGGGGATGTAGTGAGGGGATTGTGTGGGGATGTGGTGAGGGGATTGTGTGGGGATGTGGTGAGGGCATTGTGTGGGCATGTGGTGAGGGCATTGTGTGGGGATGTGGTGAGGGCATTGTGTGGGGATGTGGTGAGGGTATTGTGTGGGGATGTGGTGAGGGTATTGTGTGGGGATGTGGTGAGGGTATTGTGTGGGGATGTGGTGAGGGCATTGTGTGGGCATGTGGTGAGGATATTGTGTGGGGATGTGGTAAGGGTATTGTGTGAGGATGTGGTGAGGGCATTGTGTGGGGATGTGGTGAGGGTATTGTTTGGGGATGTGGTGAGGGCATTTTGTGGGGATTTGGTGAGGGTATTGTCTGGGGATGTGGTGAGGGCATTCTGTGGGGATGTGGTGAGGGTATTGTTTGGGGATGTGGTGAGGGCATTGTGTGGGAATGTGGTGAGGACATTGTGTGGGAATGTGGTGAGGGCATTGTGTGGGAATGTGGTGAGGGCATTGTGTGGGAATGTGGTGAGGGTATTGTGTGGGGATGTGGTGAGGGTATTGTGTGAGGATGTGGTAAGGGCATTGTATGGGAATGTGGTGAGGGTATTGTCTGGGGATGTGGTGAGGGCATTGTGGATGTGGTGAGGGCATTGTGTGGAGATGTGGTGAGGGCATTGTCTGGGGATGTTGTGAGGGTATTGTCTGAAGATGTGGTGAGGGCATTGTTTGGGGATGTTATGAGGGCATTGTCTGGAGATGTGGTGAGGGCATTGCTTAGGGATGTTATGAGGGCATTGTCTGGAGATGTGGTGAGGGCATTGTTTGGGGATGTTATGAGGGCATTGTCTGGAGATGTGGTGAGGGCATTGCCTAGGGATGTTATGAGGGCATTGTCTGGGGAGATGTGGTGAGGGCATTGTTTGGGGATGTTATGAGGGCATTGTCTGGAGATGTGGTGAGGGCATTGCCTAGGGATGTTATGAGGGCATTGTCTGGAGATGTGGTGAGGGCATTGTCTGGGGATGTGGTGAGGGCACTGTGTGAGGATATGGTGAGGGCGTTTAGGAAGTGGTGAGGGCATTGCCTGGGGTTGTGTTGGAGGCATTACTGGAGGCATGGAAAGGCTATGATTTAGATCTGGTGGATTATGTCTGAAGATGCAGTGGCTGGGGCTGTCTAGGCTGGTAATCTAGCATGTGTACAGCCGGACAGAGTGCCGGATCAGCTTGTGTCCCCACCTGACAGACGGTGCTCCATCATGCTCCATGCTGTCATTTCTCCTCCCATCTCTATAGATGAGAGTGTAAATGAAAGGTTACTCCACTACAAGATCTCCCTTCAGTCAGGAGTACCTCTAGCTACCTAATATTGAGGGTACCTTGGGCTACGTGATACTAAGGGGCACTAGTAGCTACCTATGAATGGGAAGTGGCAGCTGGTACAGCCAGCACACTTGCGGTGTGGTTCTGAGTTTGTAGGTTCATGGAGGGTGAAGTCTAGGGTACCAGGACATCTGTGTCTATAGGCTCTTATGATGTAAATCCGGGCCTGTGTATAAGTAAAGCTTAAAGGATACTAGAACAGGGGAGCAGTGGACATGAGGAGAGCCTCCTACACTTGCCTGCCCATCCCGTTTTTTAATTTGTAAAATAACTAAGGTGTCCTATAAGTAGTTTTAACAGTGCTCTACTTGCAGCAATGTATATGCGTGTTTTGTCTGAACTTTTACACAAATGATTTTCCTGAGGAATAATGGTCCCTTTTCTTCTCAGAAAGTTGGTGATATTTGCTCCTAGAAATACCTGGCAGGCATTTAAAGAAAAAACACTGTATAACTATTTCATAACTTTCTCTGCTGTCAACAAAAGTTCTGCTTGTTCTTGTGTGTTAACTGTATCAGCCAATCATCTGTTATTAATCTGTTGTTGGTAACTTGCTCAAGCTTTGTGCAATGCATGGCTTTCGCAGCTCCACACCCAATAGTAGTCTCATTCCCATTAGCCTGTCATAATTCTCATGTTATTATGTTTATAAGAATCACAAATTCTTACTGATCATTTTTAGCATTATAAGAGGACACCAGATTGAGTCACTCTTGAAGACTGAATTTAAGTGTTATTATGAGAAACTATTTATTTACTGCTATAAGATCCCCAGGGAGGTCCATGCCTGGGAATATTCAGAAAGACATCCGTGTTCCAATTGGATGTTCAAAAACTGCGCCAAACGTGGCAAGATCAGTTACACAGTAGGTGAGGCTACTGACTCTTGTAATAAAAAATAATTGGGGTTAAACATATAGTTAAGGTATGTGCCCAGTAATTGGTTGTGATGTCTGAGCACTGTTGGTAAACATAGCGATGGTTCTGAGGTTGGAGGAAAAATGGATGGGGGTATAAATAATGGAGGGGGGGGGGGGGGCTGAGATTATGGACTCGGCACTAGTAATGTATTTTAAGCAGGGATGTTTTAAGACATAGGTAAACTTTGCAGTTGCATAGAACGCCTTAGAGGACCACTATCACAAAAATGTATAAAATGTACAATACATACTTTCATTAAGAATATTTCTCCCAGAGTAAAATGCACTATTAATTACTTTTCTCCTATGTTGCTGTTATTTACAGTAGGCACTAAATATCTGACAGGTTTTGGACTAGTCCATTACCTCATGGGGAATTCTCAATATTTCCTTTATACTGTACGAATGCACTCACTAGAAAGGATCTATACAACAATGCTGGATGGCCTCCCTACTTACTAGGACACTGTTTTGCCGTTCAGTAGGTGCTCCTGAAAATACAGAAAACCCCATTAGGAAATGGACTAGTCCAAAACCTTTAAGAACTGTCAGATTTTTACAATCCTAATGTAAGTGACAACAACATAGGAAAAAAGTAATTCATAATGCACATGTTATACATAAGCATAATCATGCATTTTGAATCTTACAAGAATGGTCCTTTGAGCACCATGTCTATAATTATAAGAGTATTTTTACAGTTTGTGCAAGTTTGTTTTTTTTAATGTTAACACCCTGTTTCAAAAAGAAAAAGCCTGCATTCCAGTGTTGCGTATGTCCAACATGCCTAAAACACCCACTGACATACACAGACAAATGCAGACCTTAATGAAATTGCAAGAACACAATGCTAGTGTGAAAAAGCTCTATAAATCTTTGTGTAATTGCTATGTGGAAATGTTAGATAGATGCTGGCTAAATGATGTAAGGGTTTGAATGAAGTTGTGTTTATAATTATGGAGAAAAATGCTAACAATGAGTGCTATCACAGCTAACCAGCCTAGTAATTTGTTCATAATTAGAATAGCAATTGTATTGGTAATGTTATCATCAATGCACTAATTAATCTCATATTTGTTTAACATTTCATTGCTGAATTTTTTTTACCTCCCTGGAATTCCTAGGATAATATTAAAAAAAGCAGAACTGTATGATTTTCTGTAAACATTCAACAATGCACAGAAGGATTAATTAAAGAGAAACTGTAGTGAAAATAACGTAGGGCCTATTTCCACTACTCCCAAATCCGGCCTGAATCTGCAGCATTTCCCCGCATATGAAATGGGTGGGGAAACGCTGCATTTCCCTGGTGACTCCATGTTAGCATACTAATGGGCAATCCCACCTCCCACTGCCCCCAATAGGACGTCCCAAGATGTTAAATAGACCTACCCTATAATGTTACTGCATTCTTTTTCTCGTCCTGCCTCCAGCAGAGGTTTTTCCCTTGATGTCTATTTTTGTCCTTACCTCCACCTTTTTTGTGGGTACCGGCAGGTTTTGGACCTTTTCCCTGACCGGAGTTCACATCTCAGGTTGCTAAATGCTGTACTAGACCTGTACTAGACCTAAAGAGTCTAAACAAATATATATTTCTTCCCAAGTTCAATATGGAAAGTCTTCAATCCATTCTCTTGGCCGTCCAGCCAGGAGATTGGATGTGTTCCGTGGATCTCAAGGACGCGTACTTCCATGTGCCCGTACATCCGGCATTTCAGAAGTACTTGCAATTTGTTGTAGGGAGTCTTCACCTCCAGTTCGTCTGACTGCCGTTTGGGCTCTCGGCAAGTGCAAGAACGTTTTCAAAAGTACTGCTCGCGGTTATTGCTTTTGTACGGGTACAGGGAGTCTGCGTCCTTCACTATCTAGACAACATAATTCTCCTAGCTTCCTCAGAAGAACTTCTTGTGGAACACAGAGAAATTCTCATAAATACTCTTCAAAGGTTTGGATGGATAGTAAACTTCCAAAAAAGCCAGTTGTCTCCGACTCATCAGATGATATTTCTGGGTGCTTCTCTGAACACAGTCAAAGATACCGTTTCTCTCCCTCTGCAGAGGAAGATCAAAAAGTTGCAGGAAGCAACGTCCGTATCGGCAAGAGTCTGTATGCAAATACTAGGTAATGGTAAAATGGGCCCACTGGAATGTTCGCCCACTTCAGATTTCGTTTCTAAGTGAATGGGACAAAGAGAATTTGAGTCAGGTAATATTCCTATCACAGACTGTAAAAACTTCCCTAAATTGGTGGCTGTGGAGAAACAACTTACTAAACTGTCATTCCATTTAATAATAAGTTTGGCAAGTAGTAACAACAGATGCCAGTACGACAGGATGGGGGGCGAAATATCAGGGGTCTTTCGCCCAAGGTGTTTGGGATTTTCCAACTCAGGAAATAGTTTCTAATTAACATGTATAAATACATCAGAGGGCAATATAATACCTTGGCGGATGAGCTTTTTGTCCCTAGGCCTTCTCAAAGGACTAGAGGACATGATCTGCGCATGGAGGAAAAACGTTTTAACCATTTATTTAGGAAAGGGTTCTTTACAGTAAGAGTGATTAAGATGTGGAATGCATTGCCACAGGAAGTCGTTATGGCAAACTCTATACCTGCATTTAAAGGGGGCTTAGATGCTTTCCTTGGGTTGAAAGACATCCATGGCTACAATTACTAGGTAATGCCTAATGATGTTGATCCAGGGATTTTATCTGATTGCCATCTGGAGTCGGGAAGGAATTTTTCCCTTTAGGGGCTAATTGGACCATGCCTTGTAAGGGTTTTTTCGCCTTCCTCTGGATCAACAGGGATATGTGAGGGAGCAGGCTGGTGTTGTACTTTATACTGGTTGAACTCGATGGACGTATGTCTTTTTTCAACCAAAATAACTATGTAACTATGTAACTATGTAACTATGTAACTATCTTAGAGCTAAAAGCTGTCCACCATGCTTTGTGTCATTTTCTTCCACAGCTAAAGGGAAAGTCAGTACTTTGCAGAGTAGACAATGTGTCAACAGTGTCTTACATCAAGTAACAGGGAGGCACTCACAGCAAAACCTTGTTAAGAGTACTCTGTCCGATAATGGAGCTGGCTTGACGATATCTACAGAACTTGTCGGCAGTGTACATTCCAGGAAGCCAGAATCTCCAGGCGGATTATTTATCAAGGAATTCAATAGACAACAACGAGTGGGCACTTCACCCGGAAGCATTCAGAACAATAGTGGAGACTTGGGGTGTTCCAGAGGTGGATCTATTTGCCTCAGCAAGCAATCACAAACTACCCCTATACTTTTTGAGATACAAGGATCACAAAGCAGTAGCAGTGGATGCGCTGGTTCAGCCGTGTAACTTCACGATAGCATATGCCTATCCTCCAGTCCCGCTAATTGCCAGATTTTTGCTGAAGTTGAGAAATCAGAAAATAACGGTTTTGGCAGTGCTACCCTACAGGCCAAAAAGGCCGTGGTTTCCTCTCCTGTTATAGTTGAGCACTCAAAATCCTCTTCACCTGCCGAAGTTACCAAATCTTCTGTCCCAGGGATGCATAATTCATCAAAATCCTGTGCGTTTGAACTTGATAGCGTGGCATTTGAGAGGTCTAGGCTTCTAGTCTCAGGTTGTTCTACAGAGGTAGTAGAGACTTTGCTTAGATAAAAAAAAAACCATCACTATGGCGTAATATAATAGAGTCTGGAAAGCATTTAAAACCTTTGCAGTGCAATCTGGCTTTTCCTTTAGGGAATTTTCTGTGTGTCATCTGTTATCATTTTTACAAAAAGGTCTTATGCTGGGAATACACGGTACGTTTATTCCCGCTGAATTGAGCCGCTGATTGGGGCCGCTGATAAAATCCGACGTGCCTGATCACCCACTGGATCGATTCCCCGCTCGATACCGCAGGCAGGACAATAGAAGAAAACGAGCAGAAGATAAGAAGCGCCCGCGGGGACGAGCAGGAATCGATCCAGCGGCTCGATTTAGAGGGAATAAACGTACCGTGTATGCCCAGCATTATGTTAGGGCTAGCCTATTTGGCTCTAAAAAGACACGTTTCAGCGATCTCTTCAGTTTCTGGTACTCAGTGGGCACTGGATCCTTTGGTTAGACAATTTTTCAGAGCAACAATAAAATTGCGCCCTCCTATTAAGCCTCGTTTTCCAAAATGGGATCTTCCTATTGTTTTGGACTTTATAGAAAATAATCTAAATCCTGATACCAACCAGTTAAGTGTTTTTGATCTTACCTTAAAAACTGTTTTTTTTATTGCAATTACGTCCGGGAGAAGAGTATCTGAAATCCATGCTCTTAGTAGTAGAGAGCCTTATTTGATGTTTTTTGAGGATAGACTTGTGTTATATCCAGTGCAATCTTCTTTGTCAAAAGTCACAACGGAGTTTCACCTGAATCAGGAATGGTCTCTTCCTACCTTCAAGAGAGCAGATAATCCAGAATGTACACATACTTTGGATCTACCTTCTACTGTAAAATTATACCTACAGATGACAGAGTCATTCAGGCAGTTTATTGGTGAGTCCGGCAGGATACCGACGTGGAAAGCAAGCCTCTGTTAGGACAATTGCTAGGTGGATTGTGATGCTGATTAAAAGAGCGTATAAAGCTAAAGGCTTTGAGCCGCCTTGGGACATTCTAGCCCACTCAACGAGGAGTATGTCCTTGTCTTGGGCTTCCTTTGGAAAAGTTTCTTTGCTAAATGTTTGCAAAGCAGCCAATTGGGCTTCTGGGCATACTTTCCTTAGGCAGTATCGTGTGGATCCAGCGATGATATCGACAGGGCAGTTTGGGAAAAAAGTTGTTTCCTCATCCACTGTTTCTGCTATTTGATTTTTTGTCTGTATGCCTTTTCAATATTAAACGTTTTTCTTGTATTCCCACCCTTTGTTGTGGCTAGTTATTACCCATTAGTATGTTGACATGGAGTCACCAGGGAACTAGGAAAATTGTATACTTACCTTCGGTAATTTTCCTTTCCTGGTGTACTCCATGTCAGCATATGGCCCGCCCTGTGCTGTCGGCTCGTTCTAGTTACATAGAATGCAGTCACATTATAGGGTAGGTCTATTTACCATCTTGGGACGTCCTATTGGGGGCAGTGGGAGGCGGGATTGCCCATTAGTATGCTGACATGGAGTACACCAGGAAAGGAAAATTACCGAAGGTAAGTATACAATTTTCCTAGATCTAACTAATGGCTTGCCATCCAGATCACACAGCGGAACGAGTCTGGATGGCATGCTGCAGTTTTATGCAGAATGCAGCCAAATAGAATCAATTCAGGCTGCAGCTATGTAGCAGAACGGGAGCCACAGCCAATCAGAAACAGCGGTTGCTCCCATTTGAAGAGAAGAGAATCGAGTGCAGAATCGAGCGGAAAAAACGATTGGGTGGTAGGCAACAACATAGCTATGCATCTAAACAGCGTTGGGTTCCTAAACTAGTGATTGCATCCGATCTCTGTGGGTGGCAGCCATTAAAGGAGTCCATGAATCTGAAAGGACCACTATCGTGAGGAATTGTGCTACAAATGACTTTTCTCCTATGTTGCTGTCACTTACAGTATGTAGTAGAAATCTGACAGAACTGACATGTTTTAGACTAGCCCATCTCATGGGGGCTTCTCAGGGTTTTCTTTTTATTCAAAAGCACACACGGCAGTTGCTCAGTTCGCCTGCCAGAATAGTGTGCAAACAGGTAGGCAGCGGCATGCAACCTTGTATAGATCCTTTCCAGGGAGTGCTTTTGTAAAGAATCTGATTCTGATTCTGAAATATTGAGAATCACCCATGAAGCGATGGACTAGTCAAAAACCTTTTAGTTCTGTTAATATTCTATTACTTACTCAAAGTGACAGCAGCATAGGAGAAAAGTAATTTACAGCTCATTTTACAATTTTTCACAATAATGATACTTTCAAGCCAATTATAGATACAAGGGGCTAATATGCCCTCAAGCTGGACAACCTTCCTGCTTTTCACTTATGCATGTGTC